>NC_033797.1:49427716-49475869 GCF_001876935.1 Asparagus officinalis | reverse complement strand
AGGCCACGTGTTCGTGAGCGGAGTCTCGTGCTTGCCAACTGGGGCAGCATGGATGCGTCAGATCACATTAAATGCGATTTGACTAGGTGACCTTGCTTTCACGCGCCGCGTCTGGTGACGAATCGTGGCCGTTGATTTCAAATACCTTCCTTTGAGTTCGGTCGTTGGATCTTGGTTTCGGGTTCGATTCGCCGGTCCGCTCCGTGTTTTGGAGATTTGTCTGTAACCGACGAACTCGAACTGTCGAGAGCAATCTGAGCCGTCGATTTTAATCGTGGCAGTGTCTCTCAACTGTCAACGGTTTGCCTTTAAATAGGCTTCGTCTCCTTTCTTGGGGGGACTACTGTGCTTAGCGATTTTTTGCTCGCTCGAATTCTTCAGAGAAAAAGAACTAGACTCTCATCACAATTTTTTCGTCTCTCTTTCCTCAACTCCGACATGGCACCGAAAACCAAGAAGTGCATTTCGAGGGGAAAGGGCCTAAGCCGCTCCTCTGGTAGTGTCGTCACCGGTGTAGCCGCCAGCACCTCTGGGACGCACTTAGGTAAGTCCAAGGGGTTGTATTATGACCTCGAGGTAGAACTGGGATGATGAATAGTGCTTGCTCATCTTCCATAGCGAGATGCCTTTTCAGGCGATGTTCTGTGACTTCAAGTGAACTTGGCATTTGTCAGGCGAGTTCAGCCTTATGTCAGGCGAATTCAGCCTTTTTAAGGCGAATTCAGCCTTCATCAGGCGTGCTCAGCCTTTGTTAGGTGGGCTTAGCCTTTGCCAGGTGAACCCAGCTTTCGTTAGACGAGTTCAGCCTTTGTCAGGCAAACTCAGAACTTGCCAGGCGAAGTTGACTTCATCCTGTGAAGTTCGCTTGCGCATAGAAGGCCGCCTGTTTGGAGGGCTTGAGCATATCTCACAATTTTGAGCCGAACCTTTCTAATTCTCTTTTACTTTGTTTTTTGTAGTCACGTTTTCTGACGAGGCCCTCCCGAAGGGTGTTGCCATAGGCCTTGCTGGTAGCACGAGCTATGTAGCCTCCTCCCGATTTTCGCTTCTCGACCTAGTGCCAGTGTTTGTCGTTGACAAATCTGCCGAATTGGTAAAGAAGGTGTCCGATGGGCACCACCTTACAATGCGTGAGTTGATCACTGACACAGCACTGACGGATGCGGCCAGGAGGGAATTGAAAAAGCCTCAGTTCTTGTTCGGGATGCTGCGGCCGATCCTTCGGCACTATTGCTCTGAGAGAGCAGATGACTCTGAGTCATGGGCGGGGTCTACTACTATATTCCTAGCATGTCGAGAGGGCTCTCACTTGTTGAGCTGCACTCGTTCTCGGTTCCAAGAACGATGAACTGGGATCTGACCCCTACTCAAGACGGGGTGACTTGCGGGGTCTTTACCGGTTCCATAGCTGGATATAGGATCGACAACTCCTGTAAGCGTGTGACTGCTCTACGTCCAAGCCTGCTACAGAACGAGTTACCCATGGGGGAGACGACTGTCGTGGCAGAGAATTTCCGTCATCATTTTTTCTAAGCTGGGGGGCAATTTCCTTCGAAGGACTTTAGGGCTCTGGGGTGGATTCATCCTGTACCTGGTAGCAATACCCGGTGGTCCAAGATCACTGAATACATCATGGTGAAAAATTCTGATCTTGAAGGGTCAGAGCTGTATGTGGCTATCAGGGCCACTCAACACGGTCTGAAGATCAACGCTCCCCAGTTTCAAAGTATCTTGGAATTTTATTGTCAGGATAGCGGCACGTTCTTCACACCTGACGGTGAGCTGGGCATCACACTCCACGAGATGTATGACATATCGGGGTTATCGTTAGGAGAATTCCCTTATGAAGAATACGTGTCGGGCTAGGAGGAGATTGACTACCTCTCGGCTAAGTTCCCTCAGGTGGTGGAGACCCTATGGGAGCTGCTCGGCTACTACCACATATGCCTAAATACCCTAGGGACGATGGATCACAAGAGTAAGAAGAAGAGAGCTCCGGGGATCAGCCATAAGAATTGGGCTGATTACCTGTTCCCGGAAAATGATGTAAAGGGGAGGTTCATCTTGCCGTTGGGCGAGTACGACCAGGCCGAGGTAGAGAGGAGGATATCCGAACGCGGGGCCATAGAAATCCTCGAGCATGAAGAGGGCGGGTTCAAAGTAGGGACGATCTTTGAGTCCTTCCACCATCAGGCTAGGTCCCCAATATTAGAAAAGGCTTTGCTCGCGGGGTACCTCACGTTGTGGCTGAAGAGGTGCGTGGTCCCCACCCATTCTTTCAAGGCGATCGCGGTGGAGGTCGTCTATCCAGCGGTTCTCTTGGCTTATGAGTGGTCATATACGTTAGTGCCGGTGACCGTGGCATGCATCCAGAGAGGGCTCCGCATGCTAACGACCTAATTTTGTCGGGTGTCGCACGTTGACGACGGGGACGGTGAAATCGCCAGGACTCCTAATCCTCGAGTCGGGTTGTCGTATACCTATCTAATAACATGGTTCATCCACCATTATAAATGTCTGATGAGTGCACCGGCGACTCTTCAGGAAGGAGGGTTCATCCTGTTCGTCCAATGCCTGGAGAAGTGTGCCTAGAAGTGTAGGGACTTCTCCGATATGAGGAAAACCCTATCCTATTTTAACCATTATGATTTCCACCGATTCTTTCCTTATTTCGCCAGTGGAGGATATGGCGAGGCTCTTTGAGACACAGCGATGGACGACCAACACACCGTCCTTTCTCGCGGTGCCTTTAGATGGCTGGTTAATATCCGGCCGTGGTATCATGTCCTACGGACATGCTCCATGTGCTATCTGGAGCCATACATCCCTTGCAGGTTTGCCCGTCAATTCGGGTATGACCAGTTATATGTATAGAACATTAACCCTTATTTTCATTACGAAGGAGGGTTAGTGGACGGTGCCCGGGGGTGGTTCTGGACCTATGCCGGCTGCACCAACGGGCTTCGAGCTGCTGCTCAGGGATCACGACCTCCATCATACACTCACCTATTGCCGGTGGTACTGAGGTGCCAATGCAAATCCTGAGGGCTTCCATCCTCAGAGCTCTTGTTTGGCTATGCAGGGGCGCTGGTCGAGGGTAGTTCCCCGCGCGCCGAGGCAGAGAGGTCGTCAGACTGTTGAGGAGTTTTTCGAAGATGTTCCTACTGAAGACACCGAAGACTTTTATGCTAGTTCAGGTGAACTCGGGAAATCTAATACCCCATCCCGCCTCCTTTCACTCAGTTAGAACCTGTTGGTGAGCAAAGGGTGTTTGATGATATGACCCAGGTGGGGGCACACCTAGAACAGGTTTGGGGAGCGGTAGCTGGGCGCATGGGGGATGCCTATTTTTGCTCCTGGACACCTGTTTCGTTCTAAGCGATAGCGGGAGACTGGGGCTAGCAGCTTAGGAAAGGAGGTGACCAAGAAAGTCTGTCACGACGAGGCGGTAGAGACCACCGAACCTGCCTAAGTCATTGTGTCGGCGAAGATCCCGTTAGCTTCGGAGGGTGCCTCATCGACACTTATTGTGGGGGACCAGGCGGGGGCTCCAACCGCTCCACCGACTGTATCGGGAGGTAACCTTCTAACACTCTCTCTCTGAGTACAAGGTTGAACTTGTATCACCTGACATTTGCATTGATCTAACGCAGGCATGGCGGAGGGGTCGATCTCCATTTCTTCCGAGGAGGAAGGGAACGAAGGTGAAGGAGAGCTTGACGATTCAGGTGAGAGTGATGTTGAGACTCATCGATCCGCTAACGTTGACTTGCTATTTGTGACTTTTATAGCGGTTGCTATTGACACTTCTTCCATATTCGCAGCTGACTTGACCTTTAGAGCAACTTGTAAAGAGGATCCTCCCTCTAGGGCCGATTGGTCGGCAAGGGAGGAAGATGAAGGAGAAGAAGAAGAGGATGAGGGAGATGATGCTTCAACCCACGGGGAGACGTCGAGCCAGGAGGCACTGGCCCTGAAGAAGTGCCAGCCCAGTTGGGGGAAGGCTCCGATTCTTGAGGAGACATCGGTTGATGGATGAAGCGCTAGCCCAGCAGGCGAGGCTCCGACTCAATACGACACATCCTCACTGGCCGTCATTTCATCGTTCCCTGCTTCGGTGACCGCTGAGGCTGCTGTCGGCTCTATAGTTGGGACTACAATGTTCGCGTCAGGGCCTTTAGCCTTAGTGGTGTCCACCACTACTCCCTTCATCATGGCTAACCAGCGCTTCGATTGTAGCCCGATGGGACACTCTGCGCAGCTGACGAAGGCTAACCTCTCTCCTGTGGCCCGCTCTCACAAAAGGTCAGTGGATCGAGCCATTGCCAATTTTCAGGACACCCTCGCCGATAGCATCAAGCTCGTATTAGACGAGAGTTGTCCTTTTGAGGAGATCAAGGAAATCCTCGACTTCCACATGGCCTTTTTGGTCAAGATGCTTGGTGCCTTCGCCGTCGCTCTGTATTATGCGCGCTTAGAGAAGACCGAGCTAACTATCCAACAACTGCTCTCCCTTCGTGCTAATGGTTCTGAGATCATCCACCTTGCATCTGATGAGGTTCAAACAGCCTTGAAGGTGCGGGAGCGTAGACTAGAGGAGAAGATGTCGTTGGAGACACAGCTGAAGGAGGAGATGGAGCACACTATCGTCGAGGATGAGTAGGTGGACCATGAGTGTCACAAGGCAAACTCCAGTATATCTAGCCTATCAGCAGAGATAGCGAAGGTGAAGCAAACCATCACTGAGGCACAGGCTCTCTTGGCTACTAAGGAGCAGGCCCATGAACAGCTGATGGGGCGATTGGAAAAGCTCAGGTCTCGACAACGACTGGTTGCTGATAGGATCGAGGAGAAAGGCCGAGCCCTCAAGGAGTTGAGGACCGATGTCCAGGACTTACTCTCGTGCTCTGAAGCGAACATCCGCAAAGAGGTCCTGAGCAGGTTTGAGCGTAAGCACACACAAGAGATCTGGGAGGTGGAGTCGCGGCTGAGAGATTTGTAACTCTTTTTTTTTTTGATGTATCGTTGTATCCAAGTCTCTCTTAATGAATGAAATTATGCTTTTGTTTCCATCATTGTTCCCCGTGTTCCATGTGCGTGTATTTTTTTCTCTGTGTGTTATTATTCGGGTTCCTTTGGTAAATCCGTGGTAGATGAGCTCGGAGAAGTCCTAGCCACAGGAGAATTTAAACAGGGTGAGTTCTAGCCATAGGCAAACTCAGCCGAAAGAGCTCAAGCCTTAGGCGAACTTGACTTGAACAAGTTTGAGTTGTAGGCGAATTTGAGACGAGTTCGAGCCGTGGCCAAATCCCAGTCGTGGGCGAGCTCGAATTGGACGAACTCGAAAAGCCCAGGCCGTAGGTGAGCTAAGACTATCAGGCGGACTCGAGTTATAAGGCGAACTCGGGTTGTGGGCGAGCTCGAATCACGTGAGCCACGTGTCCGTTCATGGATCTACGTGCTCGCTAGCTAAGACGATGTGGGCACCTCGCTTCAAGTTAAAGGTGATGTAATGGAGGTTCCTCATCTTCCATGCCCGATCTGAGCCGTTGGCTACAAGTCGTGCCTAAAAACTGCTAGATCTTGACCGTTAGCACGGGATTCCGAATCGCCTCACCTCGCCTGTGACCGTTCGATTTGAACTGTCGAATCGAATGATGGGCGAGTGTTTAAGTTGCTCGTATATAGCGTTCATCTTCCTCGTTGGGGAGGTCACGACATTTACTGTTTTCCTCCAAGAAAAACCCAAGTTTTCTCCTACTGCATTCAGGATGGCATCGCGAGCAAAAGTACCTGTTTCGAAGAAGGAGAGGGGGTCTTCTTCTTCCACTGCTGCAGAGGCTACTGTTTTCATCAAAAATTATCGTTTTCATTGTTGTCAAACCTGTTACACCGTTTATCGACTACAAGTGAGCCAGCGCCTGAACCCATCTTCGTTTCTGACGACGAACTAGGAAAAGCTGCTACTGCATCCGCTTCGCAGTCTATCCCTCAGCCAGAAATAGGGTTTGGCCACGATATCTCGCCTATTGTCGTACTTGCTCCTGGTCAGGAGCCTGCTTCTCCAAGCTCCCTCTCCATGTAGGCTCGCGTAAATGAGTTGGAGAACGCTGCCAAGCAAGTGATCTCCATCGTCACCCTTGGTTGGGGGACTTACGCTGATTTCAAACAGTCTCTCTTAGATCGCATGGCTGACATTAGGAGGTTGGGCGAATCCCAACTTGCTACGCGTTGCCTAATGAGGCTCCTTCATTTGGAATCATGCCTGACACACTTGGAGGATCTGTTGTAGGTGGACCTGGGGGCTGACGTGGAACAACTCTTAGCTCAGGCCCGGCGTCGGGGGGCTTGGGAATAGGAGGTTTGAGCGAGGGACATAACCGACTTGGAGTCCCATATTGCTCACCTGACCGATCGGCAGCGCTTACTGCAGGACATGATGGACGCCTCCACTTCCACCATCGCCCGCCTAAGGGCTGAGCTGGCTCAAGAGAAGATGACGCTGAGAGGGCTTTATCTGTCTAGCCGACTGTTCCTCTTGAGGATCGACCGTGGGAGCAATAGACACTGGTGCTGCCTCTGCTTCCCCTGTGATAATAACCGAGGCTATTTCAAAGTCTTGACTAGTAGAGGACTCATGCGACACGCCGACAACCCTCAGAACCGACTTATTAAGCAAATTCTCGAACCGACGAGAGCCGGCATAAGCATTGATCATCTCAATCTCGTTCCTCTCAGTATCTGATAACACTCCCCTAAGAGTACTTTCCTCTTTATCTCCAGCCATCTAGAGCAGCCCATTTCTAAGTCGTCGCCAATGACCTAAATAAATCGTTCCTTCCAATCTTTGTGAGACTCGGGAAGGTTGGTGATGAGTTTGGACTTCATCGTCATTTGGAAGTGAAAATGAGCTTCTTTTTGGGTCACCTTCACGGTCACCAAACGACCAAAAACCTTTAGGGAAGGCTTAATCCCTAACCACCGGCATATGACCACGAACCCCACTAAGATCGCAATCGCAATCGGCTTCATCTGCGTCGGTGATACTCCTAGCACCTCAAACACTTGCTTGATAAAAGGATGCAGAGGCAACCTTAAACCACACTCCAAATGCCTCACATAGAGCGGATGTCGCCCCAGCCCATAGTCGTAAATAGCCTCAGATGCTGTAGGAGCCAACAATTTATATCCCTCTGGGATGTCAAATTTCTTATAAAGTCTCTTCTTTTGTGGCAAGGTTACTTTCGAGTGAATATTCTTTACGAAACTTCGTCGGTCATAAGGATCAGAAGCCATTGAAAGAAAGGAGAAGAAATTGATCTCTAGGAGAGATGAACGGAGAAGAAGAACTGTTCCCTTAGCAAACTTGGAAAAACAATAACCGCAGTTCCTTGAACCTTATTCCTATTTTAGAACCGCCCATTCTTTGACTGCTAGAACATGAACTGTTGAATATAGCTGTATCTAACGGTCCAAATTTATTTACAGAATTCGAAGAGCCCCCAAATATAAGAAATGCACGCCATTCGCCTCAAATAGCCCGCAAACTGCTATAAAAATGGAGGCTACAGCAACAAAGTGGAGGTATGATGACATCAGCCACGTCGTTTTAGAAGAGACTTTTCAGTTCTCAATTAACTCATCCACAAACATCCAAAAGTATTTTTTTATTCTATTTTCACTCGGACCCGACTAAAGCCGCCTCCAAGCGAAAGGGACCAACTATTATAGTATTCCTACCCATGGACATACGATGTATTGGCAAACAAATAGATGCATCTTCATACGTCTTGCTCTACTCAACTGGATGGCCCAAATCCCTCAAGAATCTGACTCAGCCGATTTGCCAAGTCGATGTTCTCCCATACCGACACGAAAGAGGGTGTTGGTCGGTCCTCTCGTCGTGGACGACTCGGGAAGAGACTACTCGACTACTCGTCCAGAACACCTCTTGGAACCGCCTTGACATGGCGTTACATCTCGACGAAGCTATCTTTACTGGCTACATGTCCGCATCACATTTAATGCATAAAAGGTGCATTATTTCTCTGGCCCCGATAGTCTTCATGACTCATCGGACCACGTGGGCCACTGTCTTTCCACTGATCACTTCCCATTAATGCCGAAGTGATCTACCCATTAAAAGCTGACTCAGGTGCCAACCCGCACTTTGCCACCGCCTCACTATGCTCGACCGAAGTGACCAATTAACCCCTCATGCTTTGGATATAAATACATGTATCATTCGAACTTAGGCGGGACTTTTCGAAGAAAAACACAAATCGAACCTTGGAGCAAATTACTGCACACAAGAACACATTGTTCTAACTTTTCTCACTCAAGTTCATTAACTAACTTGATCGTTGGAGGTACAACGGGGGAACTAATCTCCGTCGTCTTACGAGTTTCTACAAATGCAGATTGATCAATGCCCCAATTCAAGAACCAGACATAAAGTCAGGGAAGAAAGAGACCATTCATCCACACTGAACCCAATCTATCCTCTTCTGGATACGATTGACTGTTTGATCTTAGTTATCAACAACATGTATATGTATTTGTTTCACTTGTAAAATTTCCTAGTGAGCTTTATACTAAAACAACATTACTTTTATTTAGTGCAACAAAATGGATAACTAAATCATTTTTTATGGAAAAAAGTTATTTTTTATCAAGTTTATACTATTACACATATTTTATGAATGTGCTGATCAATTTCATTCTTCTCACTATCCATGTCGATCACACGTATATTCACGATTGTCCCCCTACACATTCTTGCCTCGAACCTGCAGGGAAATAATAATTGAGTACACACAACATATCCAAAAGCTGGGAAACTTTTTGTTCATGTTACTATCCGAGGCACTGGGGCTAAAACCGAACCATCTCAAAGAAATGGAGTGTGCCAGAGGTGTTTATCATGTAATCCATTATTCTCCGCCGTGTCCAGAACCACATCTAACTCTGGGATCCAGCAAGCATTCTGATCCTGGCTTCCTGACTGTTCTTCTACAGGACCACATCGGTGGTCTGCAGGTTTTGCATCAGGACCAGTGGGTTGATGTATGTCCCATACCTGGAGCTCTGGTTATCAACATTGGTGATCTATTACAGGTACTTATTGTTCATTGTATCAATAGCGCACTGAACTTGCGTTTTCATGAAACGATTCAGATTTTTTAAAAGAATGTTTCCCAGTCCATGAGAAGTACGGATACAAATAAACTACAAAATTAAATCAAATTATCTGCATCAATACATATAAAACAAAATAACAATATTCAGAAAAGAAAAGGTAGTCAAAAAAACTATGTCGAAATAACCAAAACAAAGGTTCAAATCCGTTGTATAAAAACAGCAGCCGCTCTTCAATGTCATCCTTATTGTCAATGTTCATCCCAATTTGATCAACTTCATTTTAATTCTGTTTCCGTTCTTGGTCAACTTGCAGCTGATTTCTAATGACAAGTTTAAAAGTGTTGAACATCGAGTACTTGCTAGCAAGATTGGCCCGAGAATTTCAGTGGCATCGTTCTTTAGTACGCATATATCTCCCTCTTCAAAGATGTATGGCCCCATAGAGGAGCTGTTATCCGCTGAATATCCTCCTATATATCGCGAGATCACAATAAAGGAGTTTGTCACACGTTATAGATCCAAAGGATTGGATGGACAATCAACACTAATCTATTTCAAGGTATGAATACTACACTTACTCTGGAGATGTGTATTGTGTGTGAGGGAAAAAATTTCTACATGGTAAGATGAAATGTATGCAAACTTTGAGTTTATGGGTGTGTGTATGTCCGTATGTATATACTTTTGTGTGTACGTGTATGCGTAGTAAAGCTAGATAAACTTAAGTTGAGATAAGAGCTTTTAACACTACACTTACTCTGGAGATGTGTATTGTGTGTGAGGGAAAAAATTTCTACATGGTAAGATGAAATGTATGCAAACTTTGAGTTTATGGGTGTGTGTATGTCCGTATGTATATACTTTTGTGTGTACGTGTATGCGTAGTAAAGCTAGATAAACTTAAGTTGAGATAAGAGCTTTTAACATCCATCCAATTGACAAGCACAAGATGTTTGAGGAAACGTCCACATAATGAGGAAGCAGTTTCATCAAGTATGATTATTGGAGTTGGATTTATACTCTTAATCAATATTATAGAATAAAATATTTCCTACAATTATTGTCACTGGATTTTGCGCAACAGATTTTGATAGGATACTTCGTGTTTCGAATGGTTAAATCGTGATCGGATTATTTTGAACGATAAGAACGTTTTGTTGTTGAATTGGCTTACATATAGATAGACGTCCAATTATCCATCTACATTGTCATGCACATCCTATACCTCGTACCCATACCCGAGACATCTCAACTTGTACTCCATACTTCTTAGACACTTCTTAATTATATACATACATTTATTTGAATGCATACTGAATTTTACAATACATGTTTTAATTTACACTACTCATAATATACTTCTTGAACGTATGCCCTACACTTCATATCTATTCTTTAAACTTCTTGGACAAGGTTCGAGTTCATTTCAGGCCATATTCGGTTAAGAATCACAATTTTGAACGATCATTTGCATATCTAGCTCAGGACCATGATTACAACCCACATATTTTGTCCATGTCCCTATACCCTAACTTTGAAAATTTTGTTGTGTTCCGTACCGGTAACCACACTGGTATCCATACCCATATGCATGAAACTTAGGTTCCACTTTTTAATTTTTCTCCAACCCCACAAAAGAGTACCACTAGACAGCTAATACCTAGTTCGAATCTATTCTTGAAAATAAAACTTTTTTTAAGCAAGAAATAGGGGAGATCCTTCCCCTTTTATATATTTACAAAAATATAAAAAATATACAAAAAAGGATGCGAGCATGCATCCAAAGATGGTTATTAATGGAGCAGAGCATTTCCTGTTGTTAAACTTGAAGAACTTTCTCCCTAAAGGCATTCATGAGGGTGAAGAGAGGACCAGAGCCATCATTCACCATGTTGAAATATTATTAAGTTTAGGGGTTTATGTGTAAGTTGTAGGGGCCTATATAAGCCCATCTTATCTCATGAATAAAATTAGGGTTTCTATTCACATTTTGGTATCAGAGCCTCCACCCTCTTCTCTCCTAGCCGCCGGCTGCACACCCCCTCCAGCCCCGACCCCTCCCCCCCCTCTGCCCTCAGCGACCCCCCCCCTCAGCCCTGACCCCCCCTCAGCCGACCCCCCTCTAGCGCACCCCCCTCCTCCAGCCCCGACCCCCCCTCCAGCCCCGACCCCTCCCCCCCCTCTGCCTCAGCGACCTCCCCACCTCAGCGACCCCCCCCCCCACCTCAGCGACCCCCTCCTCCACTTCAGCGACCTCCCCCACCCCTCAGCGATTTCCAGCCGACACCCCCCCCCTCAGCCCTCCCCCCCTTAGCCGTACCTCCAGACCCCCCCCCCCCTTTTTCTCTTAGTCGTACCCCCCCAGACCTCCCCCCCCCTCAGCCCCCGACCCCTTCTAGCCGCCCTGCCACCTCGAACCCCCCTGTTGCATCCTGTCGAACCTCAGTTTGCTATGGGATCCCAAAATCGGACTCAGTCCTCGAACTGATGACAGGAAGAGTTTATATCTCACATCGATGAGATATATAACTGGTTTTGATTCTTGTTTCCTCTGAGATACGAGAATTTGTTTGAGCTCCTACTCTTGTTGTGCAGCAGAGGTGCTGCCGAAATTTTTACTGCACACAACAAGGGTCGGAAGAGAAGGTGAACAGGTGGTGGGTCTGAAGCCTATTCGATGGAGGAGATCATCAAGAAGTTGAACCCCGCGGAGGTGTCCACTTTGATGAAGCTAATGAAGTTGTCGGCTGGGGAGAGTGCGACAAAACCATCGAAGAAGTTGGAGCTTCCGACCATCGATCTGAAGCTTGATGGACCGAGTACCTACCTGAGTTGGTCACGACGGGTGAGATACACCCTTGCAGGGAGGAACCTGGAGGGTTACTTGACAGGAGAGGCGACAGAACCGGAGGAGGACTCGGAGGGAAGAGATGAGTGGAAGGCCACTCATATGTTGGTATACATCTGGCTTCTCAACTCGTTGGTCCCGACGATCGCCGCCACGGTGGATGGCATTGAGAAGGTGAAGGACGTCTGGGAGAAGTTGAGGAGGACATATGATGGAGTGGGGAATAACCTGAGGGTATTCCAGATTAAAGGAGAGATTGACGCCACAGTCCAGGGAGAGAGGACTGTACAGGAATATGCTACAGAGCTGGAGCGTCTGTGGCTGGATTATGATCATTTTTCTCCCCGGGCTAGCTGCAAGGACCCGGGATGTAAAGAGCGGGAGGCCTTTCTACAAGAGAGGACTATGGTGTTTCTTAAATGATTGACATCAGAGTTCGCTCAGCGAATCACATTGCTGCTAGCTCAGCCGAAGATTCTCACGCTTGAGGAGGCTGTCTCTGCTATGATCCAGGAGGAGACTCGCCTTCGGCTGCAGGCGGGGACAGGTGGACTTCCTGTGGTGAAGTCAGCACTGGCAGCCTCTAGCAACACTGGATCTAGGGGAGAGACTCGACAGTGTTACAACTGCGGTGCAGTGGGTCATCTAAGGCATGCTTGCACCAAGCCATCCAAGGAAGGAGATTCGGGTGGACGTGGACAGTTCGGAGGTCGTGGTCGTGGCCGTGGGGGTCGAAGAGGTGGAAGAGGAGCAGGAAACCGGGCAAATCTGACGGTAGCAGAGGAAGAGGAAGCTGAGATGGTCTTTACTGAGGAGGATCGTGCTCTCCTGGCGATACTAAGGAAGAAGCAGCAAGTAGCACTGGATGGAACTGAGGAGGCATCCACTTCATTCTTCGCCAGAGGCAATACTGCTACCTATGCTCATCCGAACAAAGGTACTGATGACATACATGCTCTTGCTTCTATGTCTCCTGATAGATCATCAGCATGGATAGTCGACTCTGGTGCATCTCGTTATGTGACAGGTAATGCGAGTGAGTTCTCATCATATACTCACTTAGCATCGCCTGATAGTATTCAAACAGCTGATGGTACATTTCAGCCGGTGGTTGGTAAGGGTACAGTTGATTGTACTGGTTCTGTAACTTTGTCCAATGTTTTGCATGCTCCTTCCTTTCCAGTCAATCTTTTGTCCATTAGTTCTATCATCCTTCAACTAAAATGCATTGTTTCTTTTGATATTCCCAAGGTGATTTTCCAGGAGAAGGGGACAGGGCGGAGACTTGGGACTGGCACATGGCGTAGTGGACTGTGGTATCTGGATCGTGAAGGACTGGATTCAGCATTGGTGTCAGTCATAGAGGAAGTAGGAGTAGGACCTAAAACGAGTACTGAAAATGAGTTAATGCTCCATCACCAACGTTTGGGACACTCATCCTTTAGTGTTTTAGGTAGATTGTATCCTTCTTTATTTGAGAAAGCAAATAAACAGAAACTTGTTTGTGATGCATGTGAGTTTGGAAAGCTTACTAGAAGCTCTTATGTTAGTTCTGGTTATAGAAGTTCTCATGCATTTGACCTGATACATTCAGATGTTTGGGGACCTTGTTCCACAAGTTCTATGAATGGATACAAATATTTTGTTACATTTATTGATTGCTTCTCTCGTGTTACTTGGTTATACCTGATGAAGAATAAGAGTGATGTGTTTGGATGCTTCCAAAATTTTCATAGGACTGTTCAGACCCAATACGGAGCAGTGGTGAAAGTATTAAGGTCAGATAATGGGACAGAGTATACCAACAGAGCCCTTGAAGAATATTTGTCAGCTCAAGGAATACATCACCAGACAACCTGTCCATACACACCAGCACAGAATGGGGTAGCGGAAAGGAAGAACAGACATCTTTTAGAGGTTGCTAGAAGCATGATGATCTCTATGAATGTCCCAGAGACATTATGGGGACAAGCAGTATTGACCGCAGCAGCGTTGATCAACAGAATGCCCTCGAGAGTGCTGGATTGGAAGTCTCCGTGTGAGATATTGAAAGGAGATAATGGTGGGATCCTTCCACTCAAAGTGTTTGGCTGTGTGTGTTTTGTGAAGGACAACAGGCCGTCTGTCGGGAAGCTTGCCCCTAGAGCTGTGAAGTGTATCTTTGTGGGATATTCTGCTACTCAGAAGGGATATGTTTGCTGGAGCCCGGTGGAAAAAAGGTTGTTTGTGAGCATGGATGTGCACTTTCGAGAACTTGAGCCATATTACACCCAGAAGGTAACTTCATCTGCTGGTAACTCGCCCAATACTAGAAGTATGGGGCGAGAGGAGGAGAATAGTGAGAGACCGGAGAACAATGTGGAGAAATCCATTTCTGTATCGATTCCTTGGGAGGGCGAATTGGTTGAGGAGGAGTTGGTTGAGGAGGAGCAGGAGAATCAAGAAGAAAAGGAAAATGAGACAAGAGGTGTTAGGCCCACTGTTCAGGGGGAGCTACTAACCTATAGTAGGAAGGGCAAACAAATTGGAGAAACAGTACCTACAGTGCCACTAGTGCTGCCAAGTCTCTTGCCAAAGCCCACCCCGACTCCTGAAATACCTACACCACCACCAATTTCATCCCAAGGTGATAACATTCCTACTGATAACATTCCTCTCCCTACTCCTCCCACACCAATATCAGTACGGAGGACTACTCGCAGTAATGCGGGACATCCTCCCGATAGATATGGTTGGGATCTTGCCCAGTATGTATCATATTCTAGTATCCACCCTGCATATGGAGCATTCATTGCATCATTGGACTCTGTTACTGTACCTAACAATTGGCAGGTTGCTAAGAAGGACCCAAAATGGAAAGCGGCTATGCACGAGGAGCTAGGAGCTCTAGAGAAGAACCGCACTTGGGAGCTAGTAAAGTTACCAGAAGGAAAGAGAGCAGTTGGATGCAAGTGGGTCTTCACTGTGAAGCAGAATCCAGATGGACAAGTTGAGCGCTACAAGGCTCGCCTGGTGGCAAAAGGGTATAGTCAGACATATGGCATCGATTATGATGAGACTTTTGCACCGGTGGCGAAGATGAGCACTGTTCGGACCTTAATCTCTCTGGCAGTAAATGGTGGATGGAAGCTACACCAACTAGATGTGAAGAATGCATTTCTTCATGGAGATCTAGTGGAGGAGGTATACATGGAGATACCACCAGGATTTGGTACAGATCAGACAGTGGGAGATTCTCTCTCTTTGGCTGCTCAAATTCGTCCAACCTCTACCCTAAACAAACAGGTTTAGGTATATATAGAACTTACAAAACGAATCGGGTCGAAAACCTGAAAGCCCAGCCCAAAACAGCGTCGGGGGGAAACCTGGAAAAACTGATATCCGCTTCGTCGGTCGACCGCGATCAATTCCGGTCGACCGGCCCGGTCGACCGACCACCTTCCAGCAGAAACCCAAAAATCCAGAGAGCTCCTCGGTCGACCGCACCGGTCGACCGAAACACCTGCGGTCGACTGGCCCGGTCGACCGACCTCCTTTCTGTCGCACAGTAAGCTTTGTGCACGAATGCGGTCGACCGGACCGGTCGACCGCCGCCTGGTTTGCCTGATTCTTCTGAGTTTCTGTAATTTCTTCAATTCTCCACCTCGGCGAATGTTTCCACCAAAACTGAGCCGACACCAAAACATCCAATAGTTCCTCAACAAGTCCAGGAACAATACTCGAGCTGAAACGCGATCTCCCCCCAATCAATCTCAAACCGGCTGCATCTACAAGACTGCCTACGTATCCTCTTGCCCAAGGAATCAAGCCGAACGTAGTTCACCCAAATGGCCGCCAACGGCCTCAGCACTGAAGGATGTTCAACAACTTCAAACAATGACCAAATTTCACTCCTGAAACAACTTTGGTCAACATATCTGCAGGGTTGTCATTTGTGTGGACCTTCTCCAATATGACATCTCCATCATCCAAGACGTCCCATACAAAGTGGAATCTGACGTCGATGTGCTTCGTGCGCGCATGATAAACCTGGTTCTTCGCCAAATAGATAGCCGACATACTATCACAATATATCCGAATAGTCTTCTGAACAATCCCCAAGTTCTCCAATAATCCACGCAACCATAAAGCCTCCTTAATAGATTCAGTAACTGCCATATACTCTGCCTCTGTAGTAGAGAGAGCCACTGTGGACTGAAGCGTGCAACGCCAACATACAGGTGCACCTGCCAATGTAAAAGCATAACCTGACGTAGACCGACGTTTGTCAAGATCTCCAGCATAATCTGAATCCACATATCCAATACAAGCCTGTCCATCCTTCTCATCCTTCTGAAACACTAAACCAAACATCCACGGTGCCTCGAACATACCGTAGAATCCACTTCACGGCCTCCCAGTGACCCTTCCCGGGGTCGTGCATGTATCTCGATACCATGCTCACGGCCTGTGACAAATCTGGCCTCGTACACACCATCGCATACATCAAGCTACCTACTGCACTAGCATATGGGACCTTCGACATATTATCTCTGTCCTCAACTGAAACAGGTGATATCAACGCTGAAAGCTTGAAGTGGGGAGCCAATGGTGTGTTAACTACTTTTGCATTGCCATCAAAGCTGAATTTCTTCAACATCTTCTGCAAGTAACTCCTCTGTGTAAGCTTCAATTTCCCCTTCACCATGTCTCGCTCGATCTCCATACCCAATATCTTCTTTGCCTCTCCAAGATCCTTCATCTCAAACTCGGATGATAACTCCTCTTTCAGCTTTCGAATAGCCGAAGAATTCCTGGAAGCAATAAGCATATCATCAACATATAAAAGCAAATATATGAGCTCACCATCCTGTAGCTTGTGCATATAAACACATGGGTCATATGGGCTCCTCGTGTACCCTTGGCCAATCATAAAGCCGTCGAATCTCTTATACCACTGTCTTGGTGACTGCTTCAAACCATAAAGAGACTTCTTCAGCTTACAAACCAAATTTTCCTTTCCTGCAGCTTTGAAATCCTGTGGTTGTGTCATATAGATCTCCTCATCTAAATCTCCGTATAGAAAGGCTGTCTTCACATCCATCTGGACCAAATCCAAATCCAACTGTGCCACCAACGCCAATAAAATCCGAATCGACGAATGCTTCACAACGGGTGAAAATACCTCGTTGTAATCAATGCCCTCAAGCTGTGCATATCCCTTGGCAACTAATCTGGCTTTGAACCGAATGTCCCCAATAGAAGATCCCTCCTTCTTCGCATATACCCACTTGCAACCAATAGCTTTCTTACCCTTAGGTAGCTGTGCAAGTGTCCAAGTATCGTTCTTCTGAAGAGACCGCATCTCCTCCTTCATAGCTTCCCTCCACCTGATCGAATCGGGGCTAGACTCTGCCTCCCTGAATGTGGCTGGAACCATATCATCAACGACCTCCACTGATAATGCATATGCGACCATGACATCATTATACCTAGCTGGCCGACGAATCTCTCTCCTCGGTCTATCTGCTGCAATGGTCCTCTGAACATGACCCTGTTCCTGAGTCCCATGATCTACTGTATCCTGTATCTGCCCATCTGTCATCTCATCTCCTCCCAGTGTCACCTCTGTAGGAGCCTCAATGGATACAGTGTTCTCTGGAGTGGGTGGAGTCCCATCACCCTCCACCTGCTGCGATATCTCTCCTGTCTGGTCTCCCTCCACCTGCTGAGGGGCTCGAGGCCTTATCATGTACGCCTCGTCAAATGTGACATCTCTGCTAATAACTATCTTCTTGTCCCGTGGATCCCATAACTTGAAGCCTTTGACTCCATCCCTAAATCCCACAAAGACTGCTTTCCTCGCTCTCGGATTTAATTTGCCATCACTGACATGATAATAAGCTGGACACCCGAATATCCGAAGCGACTCATAGTCACTAGCCACCGAACCAAACCAACGCTCCAAAGGAGTCTTCCCGTCTATCGCAGTGCACGGCAACCTGTTCACAAGATGGCTCGCATAAACCAACGCCTCGGCCCAAAAAGATCTAGGCAATCCACTCTGCGTCATCATACACCGCACCTTCTCCAGCAAGGTACGGTTCAATCTCTCAGCCACCCCGTTCTGTTGCGGTGTCTCTCGAACTGTGAAGTGTCTTCTAATGCCGTGATCCCGGCAAAACTGCAGAAACGGATCACTCTTGTACTCTCCACCGTTATCTGAACGTAGAGTCTTCACCTTTCTACCTGTCTGCAGCTCCACTTTCTTTTTCCACTCCACAAAAATATCCAGGACCTGATGTTTATGCTTCATCGGGTATACCCAATTCCTCCTGGAATAATCATCAATGAAAGTGACAAAATAGTTGGCCCCACCAAGAGATGTGTTCTTGGAAGGACCCCAAACGTCCGTGTGAATATAATCCAATGTACCTTGGGTGTTATGAACAGCGGTGCCGAACTTCACTCTAGTCTTCTTCCCAAGTACACAATGCTCACACAATTCCATCTTGCAGGTCTTAGCACCTTTCAATAGCCCCTGTTTAGCCAATGACTGTAGGGACTTATCTCCTGTGTGTCCAAGTCTCATGTGCCATAAGGTGGTAGTGTCCTCCTCTGTAGTGATAGAAGCTGCCAGACCCCCTGTAACTGTCTTGCCCTTCAAGTAGTATAGGTAGTTTTCCCTGACACCTCGCATCACCACCATAGAACCCTTCGTGACCTTCACTGTAGCATCCTCTAAGATCACTCGATATCCTGCTGCCTCCAAAGTCCCAAGAGAAATGATGTTCTTCGTCAACTGCGGCACGAACCTCACTTCCTTCAATTCCCTCACTACACCATCATGCATCCTGATCCGGACTGAACCAATACCACCAATAGGGCATACGTGATCATTACCCATAAGCACGACATCCCCTCTTTCCAGCTCCTCAAAGCTAGAAAACCACTCCCTCTTAGGGCAGATGTGATATGTAGCTCCCGAATCCATCATCCACTCCGTGGAATCCGCATAGCAAACCGACGGTAAAGCAGGGCATGAATAGCCTGAAGAATCTGAATCTGAATGCTCACCAATAGCTTTTGCAACATTCACTTCTGAAGCTTGTGCAGCTTTCCCCTTATTCTTTCCGGCTTTTTCTTTCCACTTTGGGCAGTCAATCTTCCAATGTCCTTCTTCTTTACAATACCGACATTGATTTCTACCAACACTCTTATAGGCACTCCTATTCTTTGACTTTGAGCGGTTAAACTGACGACGGTTTGGATCTCGGCCTCGAACTGCTAACGCATCTCCCGATGCCTTCTCGGAGGGTTCACCATCACTCTTCCTCAACTCATAGTTCACCAAAGCTGAGGTCACCTCCTTGTAGCTAACTGTAGTTCTTCCATTGATCATAGTGAGAACGAACGTACCATAATCATCTTCGGGCAACGAACACAGAAGTAGCATCGCCTTGTCTTCATCCTCAACTATAATATCAACATTGGCCATATCTGAAAGTAGCTTAGTGAAATTGTTGACATGCTCCCTGATGGAAACCCCTCTCTTCATCTTGAACTGGTAAAATCTCTTCTTCAAGTGAAGCCGATTCTCAATGCTCTTCGTAAGATATTTCTCATTGAGTGTTTCCCACATCTTCTTCGCCGACGTCTCGTTCATAACATCATAAATAAGATCCGGCGTCAAGCATGACCTAATAACACCACAAGCTCTACTGTTCATCTTTCTCCAAACCTTATCCTCCAACTCAGCGGGTTTCTCTTTTAACTCAAGAGTCTCCTCCAAATTCTGTGCATCCAAAGCATCCATCACCTGACACCTCCACAATCCAAAATTGATCTTGCCATCGAACTTCGGAACATCAATCTTCGTGTTATTGATGCTCAGACTCTGTATCGCCTTTGTTAGAGACGAACCTGACGTGCTTGCATCTCCCATGTTGTCGATCTAGCTCTGATACCAATTGTTGTGCGCGGCGGAAGCTTTCTAGGGCAACACGAACAATAACTTGAACTAAACCACAAACAATATGCAAACCACAATCACAACAAGAACAAAGAATTTACGTGGTTCGGCAAGTTGCCTACGTCTACGGGGCAAGGAGGGGGGGGGGAGATTTTACTACTAGAAATCAAGGGAATACAAATAGGGTTACAAATCTCTCAGACCAAACCCTAAAACAAAGCTCTAGATCTCTCAAAGCTCTCTCACAATTGGATGCAATGATTCTCTCTCTTTGGCTGCTCAAATTCGTCCAACCTCTACCCTAAACAAACAGGTTTAGGTATATATAGAACTTACAAAACGAATCGGGTCGAAAACCTGAAAGCCCAGCCCAAAACAGCGTCGGTCGACCGGACCGGTCGACCGCGATCAATTCCGGTCGACCGGCCCGGTCGACCGACCAGCTCTCAGTAGAAAACCCAAACTCCAGAGAACCCCTCGGTCGACCGCACCGGTCGACCGACCACCTTCCTGACGCACAGTAAGCTTTGTGCACGAATGCGGTCGACCGGACCGGTCGACCGCCGCCTAGTTTGCCTGATTCTTCTGAGTTTCTGTAATTTCTTCAGTATTGAATACCACCACTCAGTATTCGACGGCTTCGGATTGGCCCAATTCATGAACGCTGTTGCCGAAATCTCTCGAGGTCATCCTAAACCCACGGTAAAACCAATATGGCTTCGAGAATCTATCCCAAATCCCCAAAAATTCATCATCCCAAAATCAGCATATAATGCGGCCTTGACCTCATCAACCAATAATTTGAAACAACACATAATTGATATCTCTTCTGATCAAATCAACAAACTGAAGAATAATTTCATCGAGGAAACCGATGAGAACTGCTCTACTTTCGATATCCTAACTGCGCTGCTTTGGCGAGTACGCACAAGAGCAGTTAATGGAGAGCCTCGTGCCAACGTTACCCTCACGTTTCCTACAGACATGAGGCCAAATTTGAACCAAGTTCTTCCCTGTGGGAGCGGTTATTACGGAAATCTCCTCTACGCTTCCCTAGTCAAGAGTACTAGTGAGTTCGTTGGTCAAGCAGCATTTGCAGAGGTAGTGAAAACAGTTAGAGATGCCAAGCAGAGATCCTTTAAGAAATGCTCGACTTGGTCGAGCCAGGGTTTTGACGAGGAGCTCGTTACAGGTTGAACAACTCTATATTTGACACTTTACTCTGCCTCCGCATTGGAGCATCTCGGGGCTACACTGACGTGAGGTGACTCATGCGATGCGGGCCACGACAAAGTATCGTCCCGCATCACAAGAAGACATCAAACGTGACCAACTAGCGTCTTTCGTGAATTGCTTCAGTCTCCGGTGTTCGAGGGAGGTGTTCGGTTATGGACTCACGGCATTTTACAAGAACACTCTGAAACGTTTCTTGATCAAATGAAGTTGGCATTGTGAGCACCTAAAGTTTCCAGGGCTTGTAGATGCCCGCGTCAAATAATCACGATGATGTATGTCTTTTTAGTGCATCATTAATGTAACGAATCAAGAGTGATTCTGTGCTTTTTAATTTTATGTGACGAACCAAGAGTGATTGTGTGCTTTTTAATTTTATGTATGTTCAAGTATAACTTGATTATCTTTTATGATATTTGGCACTGTTAAACAAATATGTATCCTCTTGTATTTGTGTTTATGAATTTATGTTGCATTGAGAAATAAAAAGCTTAAATTTGAACATTTTAGAAAATGTCTTTGTGTGAAAGTATTGTTGGGTTTTTTTTATTTGGATAAAACCACTTTCTAATAGCATTTAAGTTTTTAAACTATTGAGAAAATTAATAAAAATATTATAATGATTGTTACATTATAATAAAAGAAGTAAAAAGTATTATAATGGTTATTCCATTACAATAAAAGAAGTAAAAAGTATTATAATGGTTATTCCATTATAATAAAAGAAATAAAAAGAATTATAATGGTTGAAACTTTTTTTGCTATAAAATGACTCTTGAGGAAGAAGAAAATCATAAGAAGAAAATTAGAGAGAAAGAAGTGTAAGAAAGAAGCAAGAGAGAAAAATTGTGAAAAACAAAAGAGAGAAAAATTGTTTGGTGCTCGATGGAACATTGCCTGAACCGAAAGGTTTTATCAGATCGAGGAGATCGTTGCCTTGACCGAAAGGTCTTATAGATCGAGGAGATCTTAACAGTACTGGGTCGGTACACACCAGAGTACTGTACTACTGTTCCTGGAAACAGTTTGGTCTTGGGATCCTTGCACCGGAGTAGGCCAAATGTTGCTTTAAGCACATCGTTTTACAAACGCACAACAGATAAATTGATTTTTTTTTTAAATACAACACTTTAGCTTATTTTCAGATTTATCTATTTTATATATGCTTTATTCCAGATTTAGCCATAAGCAACAACAGTTTTATTCCAGATTCATCCAAGGCGCCAACAAGGATGATACTAAATACATGTGACAATGTTTATCTATTTTCTATATCGATAGAAGTCCAAAATGAAAACGATTTTCTTTTTAAGCCCAGTTCTAAACAGGGAGCCGAAGCTGACAAATCTAAGATTTATTCGAGCAAAATATGAAAATATTTAAAAGCTCAAAACAATTATAGGGTTAGGGTTTTAGCTCCATTTTACCGAGGGCAAATATGTACGGCGGCGGAGGTGGCGGCCAGTTTGACGGGGGCGCCTCTAATCTCTTCTCCGGCGGCGGTTTCATGCCGTCTCAGGCCACGCAAACCCCCGAATCCTCCTTCTCAAAGGTACTCAAACCTCATCATTTTAGGGTTTCTCTCTCTCTATATATATATATATGATTTGGTCTCAGTCTCATTCTTTCTCTCTCCTCACCGTTCTTCTAGAGCCGCGGTGGCCAGGGCGCTCTCCCTCTCACCGTGAAGCAAATCAGTGAAGCCTACCACTCTAACGATGATAAATCCAATTTCGCTGTCGATGGGATGGATGCATCAAATGTAAAATTTTCTCCTTTCCTTGATCTTCGAGCAGCGAAAACCCTAACACAAACTATGGTTGTTATCTTTGTTTGATAGGTGAAACTTTTAGGGATTGTGATGAATAAAGCAGAGAGGGTGACTGATGTTTCCTTTACCCTTGATGATGGCACGGGAAAGATTGATGTCAACAGATGGTGAGATCTTTAGTTTGTTCTTCTCTGATTTTTCTGGGTTGTTTGGACTCGAATATCCCAAAGTTCCGATCTTTTTCAAATTTGAGATTCTGAGGTGCGATTTTGACTACTTGATACCTTAAAATTGTGAAAAATTGCTGACAAAGTTGATTCTTTTTCAAAAATATCAACACACGGAAGTGAATGAGAAACCCGTTCTTTTACCAAATTTAGTTTTTTGCGTTTGAGAAAACGAGGAGCAAACCCAGGGGTTTGGGGGTATCAAATTAACCGTGGAAATTTTAATTTGAAAACTTGTGGGATATCAAATTGTGAAAGAGAACTTTAGGGGTGTCAAAATTAGTAAATGGCTGAAACTTTCGGGAGGTGAAGTGAAAATCAGTGTAAACTTTCTATTATTTAATTTTCTTCATGAAATAATGTTTTTGTGTTCTAGGGTGAATGAGACTTGTGAAACGGATGAAATGGCTGCCATTGAGTAAGTGTCATGATTTTTCATATTTTTTTCCTTTGTGTTCTCTATACTAATATTATATTTTCTCTAGAGTTAATAATTTTTTTTTTTCAATTTGAAGGAATGGAATGTATGTGGTCATAAATGGCAGCTTGAAAGGATTTCAAGGCAAAAAGCATGTTGTTGCTTTCTCAGTTCGGTAAGAAGTACATCTCATTTACGAAAAAGCTAAGTTTCATGGATCCAGGTGCGAGTACCAGTACAGGACACGACAAATTTGTAAAATGTAGGGTACGGGGACAACCACATATATACATTGAATTAATACTTCACATGAGGCTATTATTATTTTTCAAGGGATGTGCTATTTATATTGAAATTTTCTATCATATTTTAAAGTTTTTTTTAATTATGACGGTTACAATAAATTGGAAACTGATCGTATTTAACTAGACACTCAGCACACCCTTTTAAATAATAATTTTTAACTTGAATATGGGCTAAAACTAACCCTAACGATGTTCAAGGAGTTTCAAGAAATGGGCATGAAGTGTAGGATATTCATCCAAGAAGTGTATGCAAGTAGTTTAAAGTAAAACGTATATCACAAAATTGAGTACATGTCTGAATAAATGCATATATCCAAGGAGTGTCCATGGAGTTTAGATACAAGTAGTTGTTAGGTACATGTCGATGCTGGTACAACTTCATGATAGAAGTAACTGGGTAACATAGATACCAAGAGAGTGTGGTTCTTGTTTTCTTTTATTCGAAGTCAAATTTTATAAAATCCATTAGTTGTAATAATTGAAACTATTTTCTCGTTCGTAAATTGTAAGCAGTTGTACGTCTACTTGTATTAATAGCCTATGCAGTTTCATAGAATCAAGCATCATAATCAGTTATACTTAAGATTGGCTTGTGTGAAATTAGTTACTACGACCACTTCTATTCTTTTTGATGTATGAATACCCAGTATGAGTAGACATATCTAGTCAAAACAGAGCAGGTATGACACAAATACATTACATAGGCGATTTATCAAAATTGGCGACCATTTACAACACGCAAGCCTTATCAACTCTACAAGGCTGGTTTCATAAACAAGATTCTAAATTTATATGTGATTTTATGAGTGAAGAATTTTCTTTTGGATAAATCATTTGTTTTAAAATGTAGTCTAGGCATCCACAAGTGTGGCCACCTCAATTTAAGTTAACGGTTCTCAGTCTGCCTATTCTTAAGCGGTACGCAGAATGCTTGAGCTAATATTGGCAATCTAAGCAAGCATGAGCTACTAAAGCAAGCCACATTGTGTCAAAATCGGGTATGCTGCAGGCTGCAGCTTAATCATAGTAAAAAAGTTGAAGAGAATGGGTCAAGTCAAAATTGATCAGATCACAACTCGTATTCAAATCCATTCTAGAATAGGTTTTTGAATCTTCTCAGGGAAAAAAAACTCTGTAATCTCTAATCTTGTATTGTGATAAAAACAATTGTCTTGCAAAAAAAATTGCCAAAAAGTTCTACGACCATTTAATTGCCCGCCTAGACTCTAGATCTGAAGCTGAGGAGGAGGAAATGCTTTCTAAAATAGTGAACTCTTATTCACACGTAATAGTGTTCAAAAAGGATGTTTATGTTTACAAAGAAGGGAATGTTACTAGAAACTTATAAGAAACAATGCTAATACCACCGCTATTATGTCCCACAAACTTCTTCGGAAGATGCTACCGCTCCTCAAGCTTGAGGGACATCTGCAATGGGGTGGATCTAAAAACTCTGGTTACTGGGGCAAAACTAAGTCTACAAGTATACCTAGTATATGATATTTTAGAATTTGATAAATTGGTCAGGTTTGGTTAATTATATGTTTATTTCCAAACGGGGACTGAGGGGTCAATGAGATCAAATATAGAGGGTGCAAAGTGAAATATGGGCTTGATATTGACTATAAATCTTAGGGGTCTGTCCACTATAAATCCACCCCTATATATCTCATAATAGATTTTAAATAGATAATGGACATCTTTCTAATAAACTGTGAGAAAATTAGAAAGTCGCTATCAAGAACGATATGAAATCATTTACCATTTTCAACTTGAGCAGTAGAAGAGGAGATTGTGAATTCGAACATGTTGACTTAAAGCACAAGATGGTTCCTTCTTTTTTATGAGCACCACCTGCATGCAAACTCCAATTTTGAAGCAATATAAATCAGTAACAAAACCATCTTTGGAGATAGACTCAATGCACACAATGGAAGAAAATCTAGACGGCATAAAATTCCATTGCTTGAGAGAGCTCGATGAAAAGACCAGTTAACCTAACCCAAAGCCTTCTTCATATCCAACTTGATGATAAAGTTTCGCTTGTTTCTTCCTTTTGTTTTGTAAATGCACTTGTCTAACTTCTGTAATAGTTTGAATGTTATTCATAATGTTCCCAGGCTGAACTAGTTCCTTGGCGATTGCCTGATCCACAAAGAATTTTAATCATTGAAGAAGATGTATGGTTAAATTTGGATTATGTTGCATAGGCTGATAAGTGATAAGGCATAATGAAGCTGTGAAACTAGAGAGAGAAAATGACCAAAGTCTTGACCCAACTAGAACAAACTTGTTTGCTCAAGAAGAAGGATGATATCATGTTGAACAGTGCTCTAGTCACCTTGTGAAGAACTCAGCAATGTGATCATCCATTGTAGTTTTCTTGCCTTTAAAAACTGAAAGAAGAGGAACTGCTAGTCGCATTTTGGTATTGCAGTACGTGTATCGTAAAATGACATGTGCAGGGTATTCTATCCTTAATTGCTTAGCCTCACATGGTATTTTGTCAACCACACTTCTAGTTCCATATTTGACTATTAGCAAGTACTCCAAGGAGAAAGAATTCCGTTAACAAGCTCATAGTTTCAGATAATTGGATAAGTTCTAAAAGAGAACCTATCTACAAGAATGAAAATTTCCTTTTTACTGTTGTTCTCTATGGGCCTTTTCCATATTTTGTAAATATATTCTCATCTCAAATCTGACTTTGTGCCTTTTGGGTCTGTCAGGTTCAAAGTAATTTCAGGGGTATGCC
Source organism: Asparagus officinalis (assembly GCF_001876935.1). Taxonomy (NCBI): domain Eukaryota; kingdom Viridiplantae; phylum Streptophyta; class Magnoliopsida; order Asparagales; family Asparagaceae; genus Asparagus; species Asparagus officinalis. Next base: position 49,449,220 of record NC_033797.1, on the reverse strand, counting down.
TGGGGAGTCTACATAATTGTTTTGTAACTCACAAACACATACATGAGTGCTGGGTTTTTCCAAAATCCAGACACAAACATGACTATATATGCATATTTCATCTTAAAATATGTATATCTGATGCACATGTACATATACATGCGCACGCGCACCATCTGTCAAAAGGGTACAAGTTATTCCATTTTGTACATAATCTTAAGTGAATTGGCAGTTGTACACGTTCGTAAGTGTAGGATAGATATCTGTTTTATTCTTTTGTGTGGTAAGCATGCTCCTTTTTTTGTTGGAGAAAATGTCCTACATATCATATGATTCATTGCTTTCTGGCATCGATTTGTTTTCCATGGCATTTTATCCCTAAGCCTCTGCTGCAGCAGCATTCATAGCTTTAGATGCATTCCTTTGTTTATTACTTGAGTTACTGTTTGCTTGTATGCTATGTTTTGGGGCATGAAAGGTTTAGATCTTACCTATGTTACCTAGGTTCTTCTAATTGGAAGCCGTACCTGTACCAAACATGTGTCTCTACCCATACCCAAACTTCTTGGACACTTCTTAAATATATGCGTATGTTTGCTCAAGCTTATACTCAATTATACCACATGTTTTCATTTAAAACACTCCTCATACACTTCTTGGATGTATATTCTACACTTCACATCTATTTCTAATATATTGATCTTATGTGAATGAAAAAATAATATTGATCTTATGTAAATTATTGACTTGATACGTAGAAATATGCATAAAATGCATGTTTGTAGCCGTGTCCACGTACCCTACCATTTACCAATTTGCTGTGTCCCGTACACATACCAGCACCCGTACCCATACCTATCCAACTTAGGGTCTTATTATGTGATTTAAGTATCCTGTGACTATAAACTTTTTCTTTTCAGACCCGTGGTTGACTTTAATGTGGTCACACTCCATTTTATTGAATGCATTTATGTTCATCTCGAGAACACCATACCAAAGGTATTAGCATCTGAAATTTAGTCCCTCTATCTTGTGTCATTCCTAGTGTATGTTCATGCACCTCAGCCTGATGTACAAGTGCCATTATCTTTTTTTTTCATTCAATAAAAGGTCCAGGGATCTTCTCTTTTGGGAGCTGAAACGATGATGAAGAATGAAGTGCAAGGATATCAAACTCCTATGTCTAATCAAGTAAGAGTTGCAAAAGATTTTATATGTATTATCTTATTCTATCTAGATTGCACACTGAATTAATTGACTGAACATGTTCATTTCTTTTGCTCCAGTTTTCACCATATTCGGCCGCAGCCAGTTCAGGGGGTAACATCCTCCAATTGGTTTCTGATATTTTTCAGGAGAAAGCAAGCCTGTGAGTTTTTATCTAATAATTATTAAGCTCCTCTATTATTCAATACTATGTATGATAAGGATGTGCTTCCTCAAAAAATAAATAGTATAATGTTTGAACACAATACTTAAGGGTCGCAGAAAAGAATGAATTCTGAATTTTCACTTTACTCTTGCTATATGAAACAAAAAAGACGAAGTGAATTTGTAAACCTGAAAGAAAGGTAAGATCTGCAATGCCAGTTTGTTAGCAATATCTCAGCAGTTGTTTTAAGGTTTTATGTTAACTTAGCTTCCTTGTTCCAATATATGGTGCCATATTTTGCATGATAGCACGTGAAACTGAAACAAATACATGTTTTAGCAATAAATGTAAAATCCACATCCTTATGATTGTACCACAACATCAGCTGCACTCTTCTTTTTTTCCCAACTTTAAAAACAAGATGCTTTGATTGTTTTGTTCCCACTAATTGTCATATGTTTCTTTCTTTTGGAAGTATTTGACTTTTAAATTCAGGAACTTTAAGCTATGTATACTGAAGGGTATAAGGAATCATATGTACAAATCATGAGATCAAGTGTCGCACAAATTTTCATCGGTTTATACATCCGAAGTCAATGGCGTCATGTACCATTGGTACTAATTCAAGTTGCTCAGGCTGTGTAAAGTTTTACTTTCTCACAACAGATCCAGATTGCGCTACAAAGTACTGGTCCTTAATTGTTCTATCCTATTCTCATATAAAATCATCCATCTCATACCTTCATTATACCATTTATTTTGTCTGGTTAATGTAATGATTAACATTAATATTTGTTAGACCAGTGTTTATTACATGATTTGTATTGCCCTGTTTTGGTCCACATTTTAAAGCAAAGCCTTCTAATTTTGTAATTTTTCTTCTGCAGTGCTCGTGAGCATGGACTGCATGTTGATGAAATTGTTCAACGACTTTGTCTACCAAAGGATAAGATCATGTCTCTTTCTCTCCTACCTTGCGTGCATGTTTGCTTGAATCACTCAGTGTTTGCTCATACTTGTGTGCTGATGATGTTATGATTAGAGTATTAGTTTCTCACTGTTTCGTTATCTATAATTTTTAGGGAGGCCATTCATTATCATGTTGATGTTGGTAATATTTATTCTACAATTGATGATGATCACTACAAGTCTGCAAGCAATGGCTGATTCTCATCAAATTCATCTCCCAAGTTTGGTTGAAGTAGTGATGATCTCACTGGGCTGAACTATCTTAACAAAGCATGCTAGTTTGATGTATAAGTTATCTTTTGCGTAATTTTATTTTCTTTAAGATTTTTCTATTCTCCAGATGCGTGTACAGTTATCTCGAATAGCTGAAACAAGGCTGTCATTATCTGACATATTTCAACATGTTCGTTTACGACGTCAATGTATTTAATCAGCTTGGTTTAGTCCTGGACTGTAGAAATTTGATGGTTCAAATGCTAGTGCTAGTGTTGTTCTGGATTCTCCTTGAGCACTTTTGGTGTCTACGAATGTGAATATATACTTTATGGGTCGGGTCAATTTAAACATTGTCCAAGTTATTTTTGTAAGATTAGCAAGCTAACTCAGCTCAGGATTGAAATGATGAGATGTGCAAAATGAGATTTATTTCCAGGTTTACTGGAGAACATTAATTACTGGGGCAACCCGATTGAACATCATTGGGATTCACTTGAAATTTTGCATTCTACATAGGAGATGATTTCAGAGCGTTTTCCCGCAAGATATATAATGTGATTGGGATACTCAGTTTCAGATTCATCTATATTGTTTAAAAAAAAAGTAATTCAAGGAAAATCGTCCCTAGATTCCTACTGTTTTTATAAGAAAAATCTAATCCCATATTGATGTCTTTCTGGACTCTGTAATCGTCTTTTCCTCTTTTATGCTTTGAAGATTGATCACAAGCGTTAGCATCGGTCTGGTCCAATATTTCTCTCTCTCTTCACGCACCGTGTTCCTTTTTCCATCCTTGGGCTCCATGGGTGGCCTCGTTTGCTTCCAAAGTTTTAGCAACCTTTCCTAGGTGTGTCGGCTCTATTTTCACATATTCAAGATGACACAAGAAAAATACTATTGATCAGTTTGACAGAGCCAACATTTGTACATGCATCTGAATATATGCGTAGGACAAATTTTCAAAACCAACCCCTTTCACTATTTATTTTCAAAAACCGACCGTTTTTGTAAAAAATTTCAAAAACCGATCTGGTTTCATCTCTGGAGCTAAAACCAGGTTGGTTTTTGAAAATTTTTGTCCGAAACTTTACGGGAGTTGAACTCCCGTAAAGTTTCGTAGTTCAAATTTTTTTTTGAACTGCGAAACTTCACGGAAGTTCAACCCCGTGAAGTTTAGCAGTTTTACTAAACTTTACGAGAGTTCAACTCCCGTAAAGTTTTTGAAGTTTTTTCACAAAAACCGATCTGGTTTCAGCGTCAAGGCTGAAACCAAGTCGGTTTTTGCAATTAAGTTTGAAAGAGGTTGTTTTCTGGGATTAAATTTCTAAATAGGTTGGTTTTGAAAAATTGTCCTATGTGTGCTCTGATCTTGACAGCTCTTTTGTACCCTTTCCATGATTAAATGTCAGGACAAATTTTCAAAAGAGATCTCTTTGAACTTTTATTTGTAAAAAACGACCCGTTTTGAAGTTATTTTTAAAAACCGACCTGGTTTCAGCCCTGTCGCTGAAACCAGGTGGGTTTTTAAAAATATTTTTCCGAAACTTCACGGGAGTTGAACTCCCGTGAAGTTTAGCAGATTTTTAACAAACTGCTAAAACTTCACGAGAGTCCAACTCTCGTGAAGCTATATTGGTTGAACAAACTTCACGGGAGTTCAACTCCTGTGAAGTTTGTTACAGGCAAACATAGTACCGACATCTCCATTGATTCCACATTCTGAACTCTAGAAGCACACTTCCTCTTGGAACTCATTTTGATCGAAATCTTAATGACCCAGAAAGAAATAAGCCTATAATTCTTCACTGAATACACAAAAAAGTACAAGAATTCTTGCCAGAACAAGATTGAGAGTAATCTAACCTCACTTGCCCATAAAGGGAGAGGCTTCAAAGGGAGAGACTTGCAGATTAGAAGGAACAAAGGGATGGTGGCTGTAAGGAAGAAAAACATCAGATAAGAGAAAACAAAGGAGGAATTATTGTTTAGAGGGGCCAATTGAAGCTCCACATAAATATATCAAAATAATGAAGTCCTTCATCTCTGGTACTTGTTATTCTTTCCTTTCCCATTTTGGAATCCATTTTGGGATCACCGAGCTCTCAAAGTGAAATGTAATCTCCATATAGAAGCCCCTCATCCTCCTCATCACAGCAACTCTGAGAAGCCTCCTGCACCATTTCGCCCAAGCTAGAGGCTGACAGTGCCGAACAATGATTTTCACCCAAGCTAGATACCAAATCGGGCTAGAACGATGAACACATGTAAAATCAAGAAGCAAGATTCAATTTTGAGAGAAACCCACTTCAAAAGGTTGAATCTTAGGGATGCCCAGATGAGAAACTTGCAGAAATCTCAGATGGGAAGAGGGGACAAGTATGAGAGATGATTCACGTGAGAGCAAAGAATAACAAGGGGAAAAAATTTGCAATCTAAGCTTCATGGGAGTTCAACTCCCGTGAAGTTTTTTAAGAAATTAAACTTCACGGGAGTTGAACTCCCGTGAAGTTTAAAAATATACTAAACTTCTTGGGAGTTGAACTCCCGTGGAGTTTCGAAAAAATTTTCACAGAAACCGACCTGCTTTCAGCGACAGGGCTAAAACCAGGTCGGTTTTTAAAAATATCTTGGAAACATGCCGTTTTTTGCAATTAAATGTTCAAATGGGTCTCTTTTGAAAAATTGTCCTTAAATGTCAATTTGACTATGGCTTTTGGTTGCACCAAGAATTTCAATCTCCATCAACCTACATGGAGCCTATTTACAGGTAGTCCTATTATCTGCAGAAACCAAAACACGATACCATTTCAGCAAATGAAGGCAAGCTCAAGTTCTGGGAGGTTCCAAGTTGGAAAACTGGTTGAACTTAAAAGAGGTGCCAGTTCACAAACATAACTCCTTTTGTAGCTTCAGCAGTGACTTCATCTTACTACTACGTAGAGACAATAGACACCACGTGAACCCTGCAGCCAAGTGATAAGGTCCTGACCAAAATATCCATTGCAGCGGTCACTAACAGATTCCACAGATATATATATGTATCACAAGGATTAACAAAATGTTTTCACTCGTCTCCATAGAGAGAGAGAGAGAGAGAGGATGGCCAGTTTATCAGAAACCATCTCCAAGCTCTTCATCCCCATCCCCACTAGAGATCTCGGATTCAGACCACATCATCGGAGATTTACATCCTTACCCTCACATTTCAAAGTTCAAGCTGTCTCTTCTCCTTCCTCAAGTAAAGATAATCATGTTCCGGTACAAACAGCTAGCCAGTTAATTCATACAAAGATTAAAGGTCATGTATTCAGGACTAGCAGTTTTTACAATCAAGGGTGTGAATTTTTGCGCAGAACCTCAAGAAAAATACGAAAAAGCCTCCAAGAGCACCGCGCCGTCTGATAACCATCTCAACATCCAGCGGGAGATTTCACGGGCAGTGGAGCTGCGACTACGTATTATCGTTGAGGGAGCTTCAGTTGGCAGATCTCGCTGAAGACGGACAGAAGGATGCAGAGGTCTTTGTTAGTCTTAGCGTTCAGAAGGTAAATAATCTTTCACAACTTAATTCAAGGACTGGTAAGGGCCAGATTTTACTAATTTTAAAAGAAAGAATGTACATTCAAGTTTAACATACGATCATCCAACAGATTGTGAAAGAAAGCAATAACGGAAGTCAAACTACTCAAATAGCAGGGTTTTCACAAATGATTTAAGTCAATAAATATTCAATTAGGCATAAACGAAGCAGTACCATGACGAGAAAAGAAAATGGATTGACTATCAAATTATCAAGGTCGATAAAGAGGCCCATAATCATATACCATTCCGGTTTCCTTGTTTTTTCTATCACAATACCATCTTTAGACCAATTAACTCCATGCACGTCTATATTTTCATGGCCTAACAGCAGGCGATTCTTCTCCAATACGAAACGAAAAATGAGTTGCTCGCGAGAGCTTACCAAACTTTGAAAGAAATAATATTAAGATGTTAATAGAACCATCCAAGAATGCCAAAATTAAACCTGGAAGTAATCATTTTTTGGAACCGTAGTCAAAGTTCACATGGATCTGATCTGTGGTCTGACCAAGAATTCTGTGATGCGCGTCTCACATGTTGATCACTCTTTGATCTTTCCCCAAATAAAGGATTCCTTTCTACTGACAAAATTGCACGGACAAAAGTTTAAAACTGAACCAACAAATAAGCGACTCACTAAATGGTTAACGTCAATACTTCATAGGATGTGGCTAGAAATGGCAAGAAGAAGGTCTAACTTCTTAATTCTATACTTTCTGTTATCCTCCCAAGAAATAAACCACCCTAAGCAAGCTAACCTTGAAAATTTTCTTTTCTCCCAGCATTCTGGCTTCGGATTTTCTGTAGATGGGAGAATCATCACATCCATCAGCCGGAAATGCAGTTGCTGCCTTTCATCATACTGTACAGAGGTAATTGCTAACCATTTGCAACTTGCAAGGATGATATCCGCCATAAGGTTTACAAAAAGAAAATTATAGAGAAACATACCATTTCAACATTATTACCTGATGGCAACTCCTATTGTAGAGAAACATACATCTCGAACATGCTTAGCATCGTAACGCAACATAGAAGCTTATACTACTAGAAACTCATTCCAAAATAAGGTCAAGTTTATGTTTCTTCACTTCTATGCTTAGTACTTTTTAACATTCTTATTAGTCTTTTTTTTCCTTGGAAGGCAAGAGATTGCTAGATCATATTCGTGATCGCAAGCTAGCCTAACTATAGATGCCTCGCAAGGGGGGGAACATGTAAGTCCCTGATAAATTAGTGCAAAAGAAATGCCATCACGTCATCACAAGTTCTTGATTTTACAAGATATCTCAAAAAGACAAATGACATTTTGTACCAAAATAAAGGTTTTCCATAATCATCTATTAAAAGATAATAATATGTAGTGATTCCTTAATCAATCCAGCCAATGTTCTACTCTTGCTTTAGAAGAACTTCAAATTTTCTTATTTCAGAATTATTTTGCTAATTTTTGCAGATTGATACTACCTTCGATGTTTGGGTTCTACCTTCAAGCAAGAGCAGTGAGACCCAGCTGCCCGAAATTGGAGGAAGCGATCCATCATTAAGTTCCTCGACCCTCTCTCTCCTCTCTTTGTCAAGCACATACACAGTCTAAAAAAGTTTATTTAACAGGTGGTCTACGTGCAACCTGGATCAGAGGCGGACCTTGATTCCTTAGTCCAAGATACAATACGACTAACAGCTTCGGGGAAGGTACGAAAACCCCACCTCCCTTGTTTTGCATGCTTGTGCAATTTGCACGCAATGATAAAAAGATACATTTGCGATTTGATTACCGATAACAAATTTCTGGCACAGGATACATGCTCTGAGGCATGTGAGAAGTCTGCAGTCATATGGCAATGTAAGAGATTTTAATATACCCGCGCGCAATCTATACATTTAATTTAGTTACGTCCTGTATTTTGGGAAGCATGACCAGATCTATCCACAGAGCTGGGGTTTTCCATGTCATTAGCATTCTTTTTGACTGCGCAGATACGGACAAATTTTCAAAACCGACCCTTTTGGGTTTTTAATTGCAAAAAACGACCGGTTTTGAAAATATTTACAAAAACCGACCTATTTAGCTGAAAACAGGTCGGTTTTTTTAAATTTTTTTGGGAAACTTCACGGGAGTTGAACTCCCGTGAAGTTTTTCTCATAACAAAACTTCACGGGAGTTGAACTCCCGTGAAGTTTGGAAGAAAAAATTTCAAAAACCGACCCAGTTTCAACCAACTGGGTCGGTTTTTATAAATAAAACTGAAATAGGTCGTTTTTTGCAATTAAAAATCCAAAGGGATCGGTTTTGAAAATTTGTCCGCGCAGATACTGATAGTAAAAGAAGTTACGACAAGAGGTGGTCTAGACTTCTCGAGATAAAGAATGCGATGTGAAGATTGGCTCAGTTTAGTTCGTAGAAGGCTGTCTATGCCAATTGTCCAGAACAAGTCGATCTCAGACAAGGGTGTCCTAAAGATCGAACATCTGTATCCAAGACTTCGGCCGAACTCGCTGTCGATAAAAAACGAAGGTCCAAAGAGATTGGGTGATAAAGAAGATAGTCTGTTGATGTTCCAGAATTTCAGCCTCACAACAGACTGATATTTCACGTGAAGAAGTGAAGGACGACATTAGCAGGCATAGAAAAAAAGTATATAATGAGAGGAGAATAGAAGTTTGTGGCGTATTGTATTTATCAACAGCTGTTTTGATGAACCCATGCGTGTTGTAATATTATGAGTCGGTCGCACCTGAGGTGCAAGTATTATAAGACAGAACATGACCGTGGCATATGGATTTGATCAGTGATTCCACAAACTACAAGTTTTTAGAGAGAGATTTCCCATTTGGTTATATTAGCGTAATCATAGGGTCAAACTGATAGCATTGATTTAGGATCTGAGAGCATTGATTTAGGGTCTGATAGCATTGACCTTCATTATTTATAGTTATCATTAATTAGAGGATTGTAATTAGCATTGATTTAGGATCTAATGTAATCCCTTGTACTCTATTTATACGCTCCTATTGTGAATGAGAAAATTAACAATTCATTCAATCTCCTTCATTTATAATAAGGAAGGTCAATGCTATCAGATCCTAAATCAATGCTATCAGTTTGACCTTATGATTACGCTAATAGGTTATTAGTTGTGGGTGGATGACTAAGAGCCACCTCCATGATTACTTTGGCCATCCCCCCATCAAAAAGCATGTGATCAGAAGGCAGATTGTAACAATTTGCCAGTACTTTCCTCATCATAGTCAATCTGACTACAATCCCAAATTAGTGCCAAAGTACATAAAGCGGACTTCAAAATGGGAGAGTTTTGTCATAAATGCAGCACGTTCTTCAAAAGGGGATGGAGGAGAAAATAAATATAAAACAAAATCCGTAATTATAAAAAAAACCATGGGGGCAGTTCCAATGCATAAGAGAATCCCAAAATAGGGATGTAGAATATTTTTATTTTTGTAATAAATGCGGGATTCTTCAAAATTGAGAAGCTGTTGGAGTTGGAGCAAAAATAATTTGGAGAATATGACTTTTGTTTCCCCATTTTGGAGAAAATTTTGGGAAAACTGTTAGAGATGTTCTTAGTAGCTAATTAAGCGATGTTATGATGAAGGAAGAAGTATCTCGGCCCCTTTTTTCTTCAGCTGCTGAGGGAACAGCCCATGTGTCCCACACTTTGTCCCTATATTTTGGGTGCAAAGTTATCTCATGATTCATTTTCGGTAATGTTGTTTATGTATCTAGTTTCCCTTATAATTGTTCTCAACAAAAAAAAAGTGAAGCAGGATTAGTAGGCTGTACTTAAAATGTTGTGCGATAAAAAGTGTCATATTCTCAAATCTATTGAGATACAATAACAAGTTATACACACCGGCACGCAGAAGCACATGCAGCACTATTTTCAGAGCTTTTGTCGTAGGGGTGCTAAACTGTATTCACATCCGAGGAAATATCCGCAATCGTGTCCGTTAGGATACAGATATGACTACTCAAATCTATAACCAATAGGATAAAATGATGGACATTGTTTTATAGTGAAATATCCAAATCCATATCCGAATTATCGGGATGCATATTAGTCATATTGTTACGACAATTTTAATCCTTAGATTATGGATTTGAAGTTAATTTTGATGATCAACATGTCTAAACTTAACTTTTCAAATATAATGAACATATTAATCAAGTCTTTTGCATCAAATATAATGAACATATTAATCAAGTCTTTTTCTCCTTCTCGCATTTTTGCTGTCAGACCTTATCCAGTTGGCACATGCAACAAAGCATCCAACATATACCCCATGCACACAATGTTGTGCACACGTCCAACACATCAAAGAAGATGTGATCCCATAATATGCTCGATTCATGCCGTATGTGACCTCGCAAATGTATATATTTCTAGCTGATCATTTGTCTGACGTATATCAAAAGATGCAATCTCATTATATGTTCAATTCATGCCATACGTGATCCTGCAAAAGTATTCATTTCTAGCTAACTATTTGTTTCTCATGTTGCTGCTAAACCATTGATCTTTAAACGTCCTTGTTTCTTGATCGACCAAATCTTTAAACAAGCACCGTCTTATAATCACATGTGATGAATAATTCACATCCAAAATGGAAAAGATGCAGAGTTTGGATGAAAGTTGCATTCAGGTGTACCTAAAGAACCAGATTGTCAAATTCAAAACACTGTTAGGATATGAATTAAGAAATAATCTCCCAGCACGCCATCAAGCATAGTCTAGAGGTCTACTTGAACAGTGTGTAGAGATGATATGTACCAAATGTAAAACCTAAAAGGATAGATATGCTCAATACAGCAAGAAGGTTATAAGATGAGAGAGAGGAAAGTTTTCTTAGTACCAAGGGAACCCCCAAAGTTGATTCCTTTATAGTTAGAAACTGTCAAGATGTTGATTTTGTAAACAAATTAGTATTAAACATATATAGACGAGTATCCGCATCTAGACTTTCTTCCTCTTGCAGGATCATACTAACAAAACATGTTCATGCAATCTGCCATTGCATACAAGGTTGAACGAATAGATATGTTCATAAGTTTTTGAATCTTTCAAGTTACCTGGACTGGGTTCAAGAACAACTTGTTCTCGGAACCTAATACCCAAGAACCCATCTAAAATCATAGTTCTGGACTGCGTAGGGGTTGAAATGAACTCGCTCCAGATGGAACAATTTTCATGTAAGTGTATGTGAAGTGTAAGATATACTTTGAAGAAATGTATGACAAGTGCTTTAAAGTAAAACATTTATTAGACAATGGAGTACACATTTGAATAAGCTCCGCATGTATCCAAGGAGTGTCCAGGGAAGTGTCAGCGTTCAGTACTGATATGGAGTGTAACCTGTCGGGCACGGATACGACTTCATGACAAAAGCAGCCCTGCAACATAGTACACAATATAGTGATCTAAAGCAAACAAAGAATTAGAAAGCTTGAATTGGTCAGTTGGCATGACAAACTGATTTAAGGAAATTCTCATAAGATATTATATATGAAAAAAAATAATGGTACTTATCAACAATTACCAATTGCGTGAACATTTAAGAGATAAGTACTAAATATGCATTTCCATTTCTCACCTGCAAAGGGCTTCTCGAATACATAAAATTGCCAAAGCAGCTAAGGAGTTTGCAAGGGCATTTAGATCTAACCCAACTTTTATATACTGTGAAGAATCCAAAAGACCTATGTATTATATCCTCTAAATATTCGTAGCAGATTTAGATGGAAATGTTAATCATCACATGTTAAAAGATAAACATCTTGTAATGCAATAGTACAGAATCTTCAATAATTTTATTCCTGTAAATAATGTACAGAAAAAGTTACGTGTTGCACTACAACAAGAACTATTGAGATTTACCTCTAGTACATACTAATTCACTGTATAAATTCATATAAAATTTACTAAAGATAGACAAGGATATGTTTGCGACTCTGTGCTAAATCAAGGGCACAAAGGTTGATTACAATGTAGAAGTTATGGATATCAATGACACAAATTTACTGGTGGTGAGCACAAAATCTTCTATAGAAACATGTTGTAGGCTAAAATCTGATGGAATTTTTTTAAAGGACTAGCTGTTTTTTATAATCAAAACTTAAGAGGGAGATGACCATAAAGAGGCAAATGCAACAGGGAAGCTCCACCTCTACGTGCCAGTCTGCTTAACTCCCTTTTCGCTGGATCACCAATCTTCTTAACAGTATTTTATAATCTGTGAAAAATATTCAGAAGAGTACCTCCATAGGTTTCTACAACACACGTTACAACACAGACAAGTGCACCTTCACCCATCTGGCCAGTCTATATTTCCAATTTCCATCTCATTCAAATACCATGCTCCTGTCGCTAACTCATCAAAAAGTTGATTCCATCGCCAACTCGAATAGCCTAAGAAAAACCAAAAATCACTGGCAGATTGTTCTCCTGATTGGATCCCTTCAATAGCTAACCTTGTGGCCAATGGATTACCGAAGTAAATATCAGAAGTAATTTTTACATAACCCTCCACAGGCTTTTGGGCTAAGCTAACAAGAGGAAGACCATGAGTCCTGACTGGCCCACCATAGAAAAGAGGAGCCATCTTTAGAGGCTCAAGTTGTTGGTCAAGTTCCTTAAAAACATCCCACTCTATTCGCTTGTTTGTGATCACTCCTTGGAAGCCCTGAGCTGTGTCTGCCATCACAATAAGAATAGTGGAATTGTCAAATGGAGCTGCATTGAGAAGAATGTCAGTAGCAACAAGAACAGACCCTGCAACTACATGGCGACCTCCATTGTGCAAATTGTTCGACCTATGTGATTCAACATGGAGCAGATCATGTTCGTCTTCTTTTTCTGCTGTGTTGAGAGGAATTGAATTGTACTTTTTTCTAGCAAAAGTTGCTCCCTCATAAGCTGGAGAAGATTCGTCATAAAATGTGGCAGAATTCTTTGTTCCACTCTGTGTATGCATCCACAGAAACCCTAAATCAAGAAAGTTATGCTTAAAAAGGGCACTCCTAAAAATCAAATCATTGGGTGTATGTGGATACAAAAGTCTAAAAACATATCAATTCTAATTAGGAAATGAATTCAATAAAGAAGTGGCGGAAGATCAAGGCACATAAAGTTACTTACAGCATTGATCCAAAGACGGGAATGCAAAGGAATAAACATAAAGAAAACAACACAATATCTTTAACTACTAATAAAGGCCATCTAGCATACCCATAATAAATATTGATATTGCATTTTGGGTTATTACACATTTCTGAGACTTACAAAGAAATAATCTAAAGAAAAACTGTCAAGAATGACATTCTATGAATGTAATTCCTACATCATTTAAAATCATTTTTTGCTTCTTGTGTAATAAGAAATTTTCAATGGCACTTTGGCAAACATGTAATATTCAAGGAGAAGAATCATTGAGCATCTAGAAAACATATTTTCTATGTAATGTAGCATCCAAGGTTACACCATTACAATATGGATCATGGCCGTGACACAATATGGGTAGAGGGACACGTCAAATTCCCAAATTTCATGATATGGGCACAGGGCATATTATGGAGATGGTGAATAAAACATTAAAAAAAATATTAGATGTACATATAAACATGGCTTTGGATATTATAATAGTTGAAAAGAATTTAAACAAATCCAAAAGCTGGTCTATAATTTCTTGAAGTGAATCAATCTAATCTTTAATTCATCACAAACAGTGACACTTAGACAATCATGATAGGAAAATGAGAGATAACTCCACAAAGCACCTGATCTTATATGCAAAACTATACATAGATGAATGCACCTGAGCCATGAACTATGTCTGATTGTCTGTGGAAAATGACCAAAAAAATAGATAAATACCTTTATGTCTGCTTAGGTGGTGAGAATTCCTTCCATGAGATACCAGAAACTCAATGATACTAACTACTGACATATCTCCCTTATAGGTAATAGCAGTCTTGATTCTCCAGCAGGAAAATAACAAGCTTCAGGATATTGTTCTTTCTGCGTATAAGAAGCAGCAAAATCATAGAAGAGTTAGTAACTAAAAACAGTATTTGGACTAAGAGTATATAAAAAAAGATATTTTTTAGCTAGCATGCAATGTAGAAATACAAAGGGGACACATCACTTTCAACAACAATATGGCCCAATAAGTTCAATAGTAGATTTATGCAAATATAAACTCCTACCTCAGGCAACATTCCTCCAAGCCATATCACATCGTCACATTTCTCTTTAGCTCTCAAGAAAAGCATTTGCAAAGGAATAAGCATGAGAATGTGATGATTTCTCTCTGTTCATGTTTTTTATCATTGTTGATGAGGAAGAATGTAATGATGCTTATACCGAATATATTAGTGCCGCAAGGGAACTTGGCTACCTATGAAATATTCTTGAATTGTTGCCCACTTTGCCCCCAATACACTTAGCAATTTTGTGTTGTTAAAATGATACTTAGACATCACTTTTTGCATGATTAACATTCATACATCAACTTTCACTTACAGACCAGTTACTGTAGCACAGAAATGAAGAAGTCTTTGTGAGAATCCTTGATTTAGTTTGCTACCTGATATGCTGATTCTAGATGATAATTCAAAATGTAATAATGATCCTGAGAACACTGCTAACATCTAGGTGGGAAGACAGCATACGGATCCTACTGATGAAAGGAAAGAGAAGGTCATTATGCTTTTGTTGATCAACAAAGAAGAACAGAAAATATGTATTATCCCAACATATAACATTGTTACAGCAAATCCACATATAGAGATGATTGGAAGAACTAGCCTCATGAGTATCCGCTTCCAGATGTACAGAGAGCAGAGGCGTCTACATGTTACAACTAAACCAGCAGACACATAGATAACTATATCAGCAAATAAAAGCACATAAATGGAGAAGGAATATCGGAGGCTTCTGTGGTGCGTTCATAGACTACAAGACAGGTGGAAATAAGTGCATGTGTGCATTGCAGGCTAGCAGCACCCATGCATCAAGCCCGTGAAAACACACACAAGCAGTGAGAGCAGTGTTTATAATGTCGGATGTCGGTGATATATCGGACTGAAAAATTACATATAGAATGGTGGATATCAAGGATAACAGAGATATTGAATAAATAATGGGGTGTCAAATCAGAATGTGTGTATACGTATCATGGACATCCATGCTTAATGCACTAACAAATGGAGCGACAGAGAAAATCAGTGTTCTTCACAAAACTTTTGCCAAACAATTTGGTCCCGATTGAACCTAATTCTTATTTTCAGTTATATACAAAAACAGATATGTTTTTGGATTTAGACCTCAATTGAACATAAATCAAAGACAATCATTTAAAACAAATAAAGGTCCAAATCGACATTGCAAAACTTCAACCGATTACTTTTAGGCTGAAATGTCACCTCATATATTGATAAAATCATGATATATTGCCCCAAAAAATGTCAAAAGCGGTAAAGGATATTGTGACCATATCATTTTGCAGCAAGCCTTGTAAAAGGATATATAGGCCAATACATCAGCGATGTAGGGGATATTCAAAACAAAGAGTGCAAGAGCAATGATGATGGGGTAATGGAGGGCAAAAGGGAGGAAGAAAGAGTAGACAGCAGATAGGGTTCATGTCAATGTTTTAAATATCCCCCAACATGGCCCGGTATATTGGCCGATATATCCTTCTATAGAAGGCTTGCCGCAAAACTATATGGTCTAAATATATTTTACCACTTTTAGCACTATTTTGGCGATATATCCCAGGCATGGCCAATACGTTGGCTGATATGTTGACTGGTATGTCTTTTTAATGGCTTATCATAATACAATATACTACTTTTGGCAACTTTTAGGCAACATATCATGATATTCCCAATATATCAAGTGACATTTCTACCTCAAAAAGCTTGGTCGAAATGTTGTAATGTCAATTTGGACTTTTATCTGTTTCTGTATTCTCAGATTTCATTAAATAGGTTTATATTACATTTTAGGACATTGTATTATACATTCACATCATCCGATATTTACCACATATCCTACATATTACCAAGATATCCTAATCCAATATGAGTTTTGGCCATCCGATATTCTCTAGATATCCGATATTTAAAACCTTGGTTCATGTAGACACGTCATGGGAGTGACCATTATTCTAATGAATGTGCCACAATGATGATGGGCATAATGGAGAAAGAGCCTTATTGGTTATACTCAATTAACCATCTCCTTGGTCAAACTCACATGCCAAAACTGTGGTGGGTGCATAAGTGCACCATAACTGCCAGGATTTCTCAAGCACATGTAAAAGCAAGATCAACAACTTTGGATACTCCCATGTGAAAATCTACTCAAAAGCTAATTGATGTTAGAATGTTTACTTTCTATTCAAACTCCGAATTTTGTACGCGCGGAAAAAAAAAAATGCCCAAGTCTTTTTGTTTAGACAGTTGTTCTGGTCAAGATTAGCAGTTCAGATTGATCGCTACCAATAGTTAACTTTGGCGAAGAAATACCTTGCTGATTGGTGTTAGGTAGGTACCACAGTCATTCATTGTGCAATCCATCAAAAATATAGATGGTAGTCCATTTGTCAAAGTATCCTCGTCCTTATCTGTTTACGATTAGCAAATGCAATGTTGTTAGACAAAATTATCACCACCATAAGAATAGAACAGGCATAGCACTCCAAAAAGCATGTAAGTAATGGAAGTAAATAAAGTACATAATTTCAATGATATACACAAGAACAAAACTATAAGATAGAACATGCATAGTACTTCTGCAATTAATAACGGTTTCCGACTCTCCACCAGAGGAAGTTGTCTCCCTAATCAAGCACAAAGACCCTAAGATGGGAGATTCAGAATTGCAGGGGACCAAGGTTCTGCCTAGCCACAGAGAGCAGCTAACCTAAAACTAATTCACAAGATTCAATCCCCCGTTGAGCTCTAAATTGCACCTCGAATAGCCTAGCAGTCTAGCACTTCAACCACTATTTATGGGACTTTTCTTGAACATTTCTAATAATTTCAAAATCTTGAAATTAACAAAGCATGATATTTGGGATGCCAAGAGGGAGACTCGTCTTTCCTTACCTTATATGAGTATTCCCTCTCTAACTAACATTGACATTGAGTTAAAATGTCTTTCAGACCCCTTAACCTTCCACCGCCATTAGGAAAAAGAAATTGGTGAGTTCAATTCCCTCCGGAGCCATACAATTAAAGATTCGCTACCCTTGAGTAAGTGTTAACATTCTTGAAATCATTGGGAGCACTTGTGCTATCATGGAAGGTGTTTTTAGGTCATGGAAGAATAACACTCTAAAGTACAAGAACCACCTTCAGCAATGGGTAAAAGAAAATCTTTTCTTGGTCCTCTTCATAAATTATGAGGCTTGCTAAAGCTAAATGGGTCTCACTGGGCTTCTTCTGAGTACATTGGTTGTGTATGCCATGTGTATTAAGATTGGATTCACAGATAATGAAAGATTGCATTCACAGATAATGAAGTCTGTGAACAGACATGTATGCCTAAAATTACATGGATGTGTGGTCTCTAATGAATAGTTGAATGTAAGCTTTAGGAGTGGAGGTAACTTTACCAGATGGGAATAAATTATATTGCAAAGTGAAAAACATGGGATGTGGTACGCTTGTCTAGGAATGCCTACATTTCTACAAAATCAAATATGACGGGTCTATTGACCCTAAGATTTTGTGATTATTGAACCATACTTCAATTCGCTAATCCATGTGTTTAGCGTTTTAATTATCTTTGAATTTACAGTGGTCCTCCCATCTCTTTGCCCCTCCCAATATACGGAAGCATATTACTCTCTTAGCATTGGATGCAGTATGTTGACACTTGTGACCTTGCTTTCATAAGTTGCATTACATCTGTTCATGAATTTGGAAAGATGAGTTGTTAACTGGCAGTTTTATCTACTATTTGTTATGTGCTTCCCTTTAACAGTTAAGTAGCAGTTTTATCTACAATGTAGGACTACCACTTTATGTGACCTTTGTTTCACAAGCTAGCAAGTCACATGATATAGGTTAGTGGAAATAACTTGAAAGATGAGTATTTAACTGGCATTCTCATCTACAACTTTTCTTTGTACACGCATTCTTCGAGTTGCTATATAAAGTGGAATGTGCAGATAATTTGGGGCAAGTTCTAAAGTGGTCTTAATTTGCAACCCGCCCCCATCTGTTCACTAGAGCAAAAGATGGTAAGCATCTAAGTGATGTTGAAAAATGGCTAGATTGCAGAAAACACCATGTATTTTATCTACTTTACATGTAAGGACATTACAGAATTTTTCTGAAACAAAATACTGACAGTATGTTTCCCACACTTCACTTCCCACACTTCACATAGCAGTAACAACCTAGAATGCAAAGTTACTCCCCTACTGCATACCTGCAGTGAAGGAAAATTTTTAAGCCTCCAACTAATTGTTAGGTATGATCT
Source organism: Asparagus officinalis (assembly GCF_001876935.1). Lineage (NCBI taxonomy): Eukaryota > Viridiplantae > Streptophyta > Magnoliopsida > Asparagales > Asparagaceae > Asparagus > Asparagus officinalis. Next base: position 49,430,590 of record NC_033797.1, on the reverse strand, counting down.
TCTACTAGTTAGGGCCATTTCACTGGGATGGAATTGTGAATATTTTTCACAACTACCAACTACCTTCTCTTTGTCATTGAATTCTTTCCCCTTCTATTTCATTCCTTTACCTTCCTCCTTCAACCCATGATTCACTTTCAAAAAGACACCCCTGAGAATAAAATCTGAGACTTACCATATAAAGTTAAAAAAAACTCTATCCAACACACTTATTTAAGCCTATGATGTGGGGTGAAACATCTGGCGTGCTTTCTATTAATGTATTCCATTATATGTCACTTTGAAAGGTCATATCCATTTGACCCTGAATGCTACACAAATACTCGTCTTAATTTGCTAATGACTAGCAATTTATGAAAAAAAAAACATATTGTCTTCTTAAATCAAGAGGAAACTCAATGTCAATCATAGACATAAATAAATAAATACCTTGACTGTGATGTGAACCAAAGGTTTTGGATTCCCTCTTCAACATAGCTGTAAAGTTTTTAAAGGCTCGATACACTTCACGCACGACAAGTTCCATCCTCTGGCAGTATCCACAATATGAAGTGCAGAACAGCACTAAAACATCTGTCTTCCAGACATGTCCAAAATTTTCAATTTGAGACAATGATAGCTTAATTGACTCACTTCCCATTTTGCAAGGTTTATAACCAACTATCAGTTCACAGAAGGTATTGACGGTCACTCGTGGAACAGAATCAACCTCATGGAAGTCCTGATTCACAAATGGTGGCCGCAGAGACTCCCTTGAACTTGTAAAAGGAGATGATATGCGTTGATATGGGGTGAGGTTTCCATTCAAGAATTCTTTTATGAAACTGACTACAGAAGAATAGCTGATACCCATATCCTCAGAATAGACATAGTGCTGTTGTGAAACTGGATCTACTATTACCAAAGAAGGAATCTTTTCCCCTCCTGTCAAGGATCTCAACAACTGATACCCACCATCAGAAAAGAAAAACGAATCCTTAAAAGGTAGTTGCTCAACATGCCAATCCCCTAATCCTTCTCTTGTGGATTTTATAGCTTCAACTGCATTATTCCCCACCAAATACTTTCCAGAAGTAATATCTGTCAAATCAACCCGATCGATGTTCTTTTCCTCAAAGAGTTTCTCTAAACTAGGTGATTCCTTTTCCAAATCTTTAGCAGGACATGTATGTGATTGCAAAACAACTCTTTTACAACCCTTATCATCCTTATTATCTTGTGTACCCCTAGAAGTACAAATGTCAGCTTCCAACTCTTTAGCTAATATTGTAGTAAATTCTTTAATGCTACTTTCCTGGTTCTGGGGAAGACAAATTCCGGTATTTGGATGTTCAGATTGCTTCTTATCATTGTCTGAGGCTATACTATCAGACTCTAATAAAACTTTATTGCTCGACACACAATCTTCTTTAAATTTCTGAGGTAGTGTAGAGGTTTGATCCTCCAAACTTGGAAGAGAATTATCATCAACATAGCTCAATTGGGGGTCTTCATTGACTATCTGTGACGGTGATGACTCTGCTAATTGAACTCCAAAATCATCAGACAAAAGCTGGAACCCTACTTCCTTTGCCAGGAGACTAATTTTTGTTTCTTTTGTGCCCATGTCAAGTTTCTTCTGGTCAAGCAAATTAGCCAAAATATTATACAGAGCATTGCCATGAGGATCAGCAGTTGCATCCAGGGCAACACTTTTCCCTTCGTTTGTAATCATAATGGCCATATTATCCTGGAACTTTACCAGCTTAGGAGTCACAGAATCTTTAATGCTATGCTGAAATGAGTGACCAGTGATAATCTGGCTCCAAGTGTTGGGAAAAACTTGTCCTGCACTCTCAGAAGAACTGGTATCTTGTCCCCAAACAATCTGTCCGAATAAATGGTTGTCCTTTACAAACTTCCTAAGAATTTGCAGAGCTGAATTGCTCTCTCCTCTAAGCTTTGAAGAGCCAGATGATCTATCAATGAAGAGAATAACAGAAGGACGTTTTGCTGGAAATACAGACTCTAGGCTTCCATCAGCATCTAGCTATAAAATATGGGGAAAAAATACTAAATAAGATGATATCATAATACAAATTCTCTAATATACCTCATATTGATTTTGATGTTAAAAAAAAATTTGTATGAAAAGTTCTGCAGTGATGCTCGAAAATACTCAAGAGAATTTGGCCCATGCAAAGAGCTTAACATGTGTCAATGATCTGAGAAAACAGATAGAATAGTCACGGCAATTCTCACTGCATGCTGCTGATGTTTAAAAACTTTTCAGCAAGGAGAGTACCTTCAGAATTTATAGTTAAATTTCAGAAGCCGGGATCATTACTCAATTGATTTGCATTTGCGGTCTAGTACCACAATACAGTGAGTGGATATCATAGCCATGTAACGTGACGCATAAATCTGCACATGATATATGGGTACTACTACCAAGTATAAGATGATAAACTAATACAGTTCTTGAATCAGTTACTAAGAACAAGAAAAGATTCAAAGATATAAAGCGAGTGATTATAGAACAAGATGATTGTTTACACTTGTAATATGGCAAGCCCTCTAGGAATTATGCGTGGGTATGCTTAGGCATGTTTATGAATTCCACTTCACTTCAGAAAACCAATTCAAAGCGATTGACTTTCCTCGAAATAAGAGGTCATTCATATCTTAGACCACTTCAGTAGCTGCAAAATTGTTAACCATATAATAGTGAATGCCTCTTAACCAAAAGCAAAAGATCTTTGTACCCAAAGTGCATGTAAAAGTGAAAAAAGTAGTTATGCCTGTTTATTGACTAGAATTAATATCATCACTACAGTAACTCGATTGAAATGAGTTTCAGCTTAGTTAATTGTCATAAACGAGGTGAGAATTTGT
>NC_033797.1:49424179-49427706 GCF_001876935.1 Asparagus officinalis | reverse complement strand
GTGAGAACAAGTTTGGAGGGTCACTTTGGTTAGAAAGCATTGCATAGCAACATGGTGCTTTTGTTGGTTAGAAACTAATTTTCACTTTGGTTAGAGCTTATTGATTTTTTGGCGTCTTTTCTTCCATATCTTTTTCCGATGAACCAAAACAAAGAAATCTAGTTGGCAACCAATTGTAAATATTTTGTGAATGCTTTTATGCAAGCATCCAATACAAAGCTGCCTCTGTTAGACTGACCTATTTTGACAGGACAAAGGTTAAAGCCTCAGATCATGGTTATCATCATCATCATGTCGAAAGATACGAGGTTAATGTTAGAAGGATGCAACAAAAAAAGACACAGGGAAAAGAAAAATATTTCACCATTCTACTAAAAGACCCAAAGGTTCAAGGAGAAATATGGAGTTTTCTACATTATGTTCAGCTTTTCAAGAGCCACCAACCCCAAGCTAACTTCAACATCATATAAAATTTCCAAATACAAGAACAACATTCATATCACTTAACAAGTACATACAAGAGCACAATCTTCTGGTAACATATCATAAAGATTGTAAGGACCCACACATAAACAAATGAGTGAGAGACTAAACTGTAAGGAAACTTACCTCTTTAACAAGGGCATGGTGCATTTGCAATATGTTTCTAAGATCATCGCCTTCATGAAGTATCATTGAACAATTTGAGCATCCAGAGAACTTAACGACAACTAGCCATGTATCAGGATTGCCAATATCCAAGAAAGGCAGCAGAGATTTTTCTGATATCAAACCAAACCTATGTCTTTCAGGAGGCAGGAAATAATCTCTAGAAATCTTCATGAAGTCCCAAAAAAAAGAATTAAACTTATGGAAGTTTTCTTCTGTACATGGCATGTCTGTATCATCGCCTCCATATGTAGTTCCTTGTGAATCAGTTTTATTTGTCCATCTTCCCAGCAAGGAAGAATCAGCTGGCCCACTTTTGACACGATAAGTTAGTGATTCACTTTCCAAACCCTCCATCTGCTCCAAATAATACACGTCAGGATATTTACATCAATATGTACTGTCATTAGCTTAGTTCTTAAAGAATCTCACTATGAGGTTCATTTAAAATGTACAGGCCACCTTCTGATTAGTCATCTTCTCAAACGACATTTCCCCACCTGCTTCTGCAGAGAAATCTTGCTCCAATATTTCAACTGCAACACTAAATAAGTTGGTGTAAATGGAACTGCATATCTAAGAGACTTGTCATACAGACTTGGAAATTTTGACTTGAACATACAATAAACAAAACTGATCATATCAAGACACTGAAAAGGACTGCAGGCCTTGAGGGTCAATCATAAATTCAATTGGATAATAATACATCTGTGAGAAAAAAAAACACATGGAACTTTCAGTCTAAAAAGGTTGACCAATATATAGGGATCTTATATATACTGAAAAACGCTAACATAAGTGAATTTGACTTTGATTAACAGACAGAAAGAACTTCATTCCAGCATAGTCTAAACACATTTTTGTTCAGAGAAATGACAAGACAAATAACATTTAGGGTAAATTCCCCCCCCCCCAAAAAAAAAAATAATAATAATAATAATAATAATAATAACCCCCACCCCACTTATTTTCTAGCATTTAGCCCTCCTCAATTCATGAGATAGAGGAGTGTTACTTCCAACTTATCTTTCTAAAAAAGGGCATTCAAGAGTGCTAAGTGCAGTAAATGAGTTGAGGGGGTTATTAAAACTCAAGTAATAGACAAGGGGGGTTATGTGCAATCTACTCTAAAATTTAATACGAAAAGCAACAGCTTTGTACTCCCACCCACATGATGACCATAAACACACTTAAGAACTTAATTGTAATTCACGATTACATGTTTGGATGGATAATATTTCTTTGAGCCATTTTCAAGTCCACTGTTATTCAGTATTCTATGGAATAGATTGCTGATGCAAGATGAGGATCATTTATGTCCACTGATTACACAGCATTTATATGTAAGTTTTGACAGTTATCAGTATCCAGGGAATCAATTATATTAGTTATGTTGGCATACCAGTCCCTGAGTTCTTCTGCTCAGCTTGAGTAGCCTGAGTATCTCCATGGTCTCTTCTGTGTAACAATTTGGCTGACCATCCACAGAAGTCAAGAAGAAATACAGCTTTATCTGTTGACTGGGAAAAGGTTTCAAGGTCCTGTTGAGTGTGGATGGGCTTCAAGGGGACCTCCTCGGTCTGAAGTAACATGAAATGATAAACTGAAGACAATATATTCTGTGCACGAAGTCGACCCTGATATTTGTACGGTGTGGAATGATGATAGTAAAATAACGTTATTCCTTCAGAAGCACCAAGAGCATCTGCTAGAAATTTGTCAGAATTTCTATAAACAACCATTAGCTTTAGATATCCTAGTTTATCTCCTTTGCCAGCAACCAAGAGTGCTACTTCTTTCATCAAGGATCGTGATTCCCCAGACCCTGTAGCTCAACAGGAATACTTGTTCAATGTCATAACATTATAGTTCAACCAAAATATTAGATCAGCTTTAACAAATCAGTACAACACATGTGCATATGTAGCATATTAACCTCTACTATAAGGAGGAATAAAGAACATGACCATAAAAAAAGGATAAGAGACTATTAGAAGCTCTGCACTCGTGTACACTCAAACTTCAAGCTGAAAGATAATGTACGCCCAATTTCTTCAAGAACTTATGTCTTTTCCTTCTTATTCTTCATTTGGTGTGTGCGCGTGCGCGCATGTGAGGTATCTTGTAATTTTTTTACAAGTACATGTAAGAATGCTTTTGTCACCATGTGTGTTTCTCCATATGCGTGTGCTCACTAGTTGAAATGTGAAAATACAGGCACCACCCACAAACATGGTCATGCCATGCACTCACATACACCATGAATAAATGCATCTCTCTACATAAAAAAAAAGGAAAAAAGAAATCATATGATCATACATATGCACATCCCAATACACACAGGGACATAAAGATACACATCCAAACGCACACGCATTCATGCTTACCCACAAACATACACATACTCGTTGAGCTACATAAATGTGTTTATCCATGCGTAAACACAGTTAGCTTTCAGGAACTTCATGCTCGCTTATCAAGGGACTAATTCATTCTGTTATTATGAAGACGTTCAATGCAAAGCCACCTGATGCAGCGAAAGAAAGTTCATAAAGCAAATCAAATGGTTTCTCTATTTGCATTCTAGATAACTGCACACGCCAAATTACAATCCTTTATTGATATATAATTGATCCAATGATAAAGCATCTACTTGCAACAACAAAGACGCAACCAAGTAACAAGGGATGCTCAATTTTACTCCGAAGTTGATAATTTCAAATCTAAAGAGAAAGGGGAAAGGGTTTGCTGGAAAATGCTTACATGGGACTGTGATCACGAGGAGGAGATGAGGGTTGGCTCGGATCTGAGATGAGAAATTCCTCTTCGTCAGCGTCTCCCACTCCACCGATTCCGGACGCCGCCGGCCGCCTTCGCCG
>NC_033797.1:49405554-49423685 GCF_001876935.1 Asparagus officinalis | reverse complement strand
GGCGGTGCATTGTGCCGCCGGAATAGAGTGAGATAATAGCGCGATTATTATGAGCAGCAGCAGCAGCAGCGATGATGATAATGAGATGAAAGGAGGGGAGAGGGTTTTGTCTTGGCTTTCTCTCATCTCTCTGTGATCTGTATTGAGATGAAGATGGATTTCTATAGGGTCCGAGATCGGTGTCCTCGGGCAGTAAAATAATATTTTAGGGAAAATTTAGTCCGGCTCTAAATTCATAGTAGTATTGTGGCCCGTCCTAAGCACGGGCATACCCGAAAATCGAACACTATTAACATTAACTAGTTTGCGGTCCGTGCAAAGCACGGTATTTTTTTTTTTTTTTTCTACAGTAATCTCGTTTTTTTAATATGGCATGATTTGAATTTTTGAAAGTGCTACAGTATCCCGCTCTGCTACAATACCTGTTAAATGTTACAGTATACCCATGTGCTACAGTACTATTTTTAATTAATTATTAGTTATAGTAATAATGCTACAGTAAATGCTACTGTAGCATTTACTGTAGCATGAACAGTGAATCTCTGATCCTCCTATTTGTATAAAGTAATAGATATTACGTCTATCTATATAAATTTTATCATACAGTACAATATTGTTAACACTCGGAACTCGAAATACATATAGTAGTGCATAAAATAAACAAACTGTTATTTAAGAATACATTTAATTCATAAACTATTGATTATTATTGTATGATATATTGTAAAGAGCAACTTGTATTTTACTGAGAAATAATACGAAGACTTAAGCAAAATTTAAGTCTGTTATATTGGAATGACTTATTTGCCAAAAAAAGCAAATTGTATATTCTCATAAACAATATTTGATTTCTTTAACTTTGCAACAAAATATGTTATTATATATGCAATTTACTGAAATGTGAAAGACTTATTCGTAAAAGCTTAAAGCTTTCTAGATCCGTCGATTCATTTGCCTCGGAGACAACCCCATTAAGGCCATGCATATCCCTTCCCTCTTCGTCTTTTTCTTTTCTAGACTCGTCGATTCCTTGCCTCGGAGAAAATCCTCATTAATACCCTCCCTTTCGTCTTAGCCGTTCTCTTCTCTAGATCCGGTGATTTCCTGGATCGGAGAAAACCCCATTAACTCCATCACTTTCCTCTTTGTCGTTCTCTTTTCTAGATCCGTCGATTTTCTCGATCGGAGAAAACCCTAATTTAGGTCATCCCTTCTTGTGAGGAAAAACTCCAGATTAGTCCATCCCTTCTTCTATTGCAATTGAATGATCAGCGACATAGGGAATATTTGAAGTTGATGGTGTATTCCTCTACTACGCGTTTGATCCATCCAAATTCAGCCTCTTTGTTCAAGATCTGTGCCATTTTAAGTTGTTGTTTATCTCTTTCTAAGCAATTGATGTTGGCCTCTTTGTTTTGATGATGTTTAACAAACAATTTACCACTAATGTTGTTTGTCTAGTGTTGGTATATTTTTATTTATCATAGACAAACAACGAGTTGGAGGTTGGATGGATTGCGCTTCAACGATCATATCAAGAGGAGGTTGGCGGAATGTCGGTGAAGCTTATGCAATTCAAAGTTAAAGATCAAGTTCAAGCAATTCAAAGTTAAAGATCAAGTTCAAGCTTCATCCGCGAGTTTACCAAGTTGAGCTACATTGAAGACCAGATCAAGCTTGGGTAACTTAGTTTAGGTTTTATATTATGTGTATTAAGTACGTTAAGCTCAATATCATATACACACATATTTCATTGGTTTCTTTGTATATATATAGTCATATATATATACAACACAAGTTTTGGCTTTCATGTTTATAAATATGAAATTACATATTTCATATTTATTATTGTGATTTGGTTTAACTATTTAGATATAAAACAAATATATTTTCATATACATACTCCTTTTTTTGTAAATTGTTTGTCATCATCAAAAAGGGGGAGATTGTTGGCCTTCTTGTTTTGATGATGTTTAACAAACAATTTATTACTAATGTTGTTTGTCTATTGTTTGTGCATTCCTATGTTTTGTAGACAAACAACGTTGTTGGAGGATGGATGGAATAGAGCTTCAACGATCATATCCAAAGGAGGTTGGCGGAATGTCGGTGAAGCCTTGCTATTCAAAGTTCAAGATCCAAGTTCAAGCTTCATCCGCGAGATTACCAAGTCAAGCTTATTGAAGATCAAGATCATTGCTTGGGTAATTTAGTTTAGGAATTTATATTATGTGTGTTAGTACTTTAAGCTCAATCATATACACACATACACGTTTTGGTTTTTGTATATATATAGTTATATATACATACATATGTTTTGGTTTGATAGTTTTCAAGTTTTACTATGAAACAATTGAATACAATTGGAAAACACTTTTTTGTTTCATACTTAATACATTTATATGATTTTATCAATATCAATTTTATTTAGTTTAATGAAATCATGTTTTAGTGCATTATATGTGTATTTTGATAAAATACTACATTCATTGTTTATAGACTTCATAACAATAGTTTACATCTTCTATTAAGTCTATAAAATCATTTTGTATTGTTTCAAAACATGGTTTAGCTAAAATGTCAAAACTCATGTGTTTATATTTTCGTGTTTTGGACCTCCTTGCAAAATGATGATATTTTACATTTGGGAAGTCCTTTCTGATAACCAGTCATTGTACCATGTTTATTATTATGTCTACAATCATTCCCCAAAGTTTTACATTTTTTTGAATTTATTTGATATTTTTAAACAGTGTTTTAAAATCAGATATACAGCCTTCAAAACCTGTTTTCTATGTATCAGTATTCGGTCGACCGAACCGGTCGACCGATCATTTGATCTTTCATCACTGGTCGACCGAAAGCTCCATCGGTCGACCGCACCGGTCGACCGACGATGGTCCAGACCATTTCTTCGGGTTTTTGCTCTCCATCGATCGACCGACAGAATTTCCGGTCGACCGACAATAGAGCCGTTGTCTCCTAAGAGCTATTTCTGAGCTGATTTGTCTAGGGTTGTTTTGTCATTTTGTTTGGGGTTTTTGTTGAGATCTTGAGTGGGTATAAATACCCAATTGCTGATCTCTTTTCTATGCATCAAGAATGTTTTAAAGAAGTTTTTAAACAAGTTTTAAACAAGGGTTTAAGTGTGTTTAAGGGTTTGTTTTTGTTTGTGAAGAAGTTTTCACAAGTGGAGGAGATCATCTTCTTGTTTGGGCTTCAATCTCCATCTCTCCATCTTGTTATTCATTGAGAAGTTTTCTAAACTCTACTCTAGCTTTCATTTGTTATTTGTTAATTATCAAATTCTATTAAAGCTAGTTTTATATTGAGTTTAGATTTGATTTCACTCATTGTTACACACACCCACTTTGAGCTTATTGTATTTGCATTCATAATATATTAGGGTTGTGAGAGTTGTAGCATTGAGTGTGAGCTTTTATTGTGTTCTCATCCATATTAGAGAACAATTTATATTTGTTACATTGTGAGATTGTTAGGTTTTCGGTGAGCTAGAAACCGAGTGTGGTGTGAAAGTTTTCGGTGAACTAGAAAACCGATTGTGAGGAGTGACGTTGATCGGTGAGCGTTGAAAACCGATACTGTGAGGTGTAAACGTTGTTCGGGTGAACGTAGAAAACCCGGTTGTGATAGTGGAATTCTCCCCGGGAGTGGGGAGCGGAGACGTAGGACGGAAGGTCCGAACTCCGTGATCATATCGTGTGTTTGTGATTGCATTGGCGTTCTTATTCTTGTTTTCATATCTTATATCGCCTTTGTGTATTGCTCATCATATTACCCTAATTGGTATTTAATCGGATTAGATTAGCATAAGACCTTCCCCCCCCCCCCCCCCTCTAGGGTCTAACAATTGAATCTTTGATTCGTCGTAATTTATTGTTTTACCCGATCCTTTATATGTCTATAATTAGGAGTTGATTAATATAGTATTGGATTAAACTATTATTTATTAGTTTTGCATATCTAATGTCCTGCAATTTTGGAAGTTAAAATCCTTTTAAGTAGTTGAATTCTTTGCAATCTTATTAGCATGTTATTATGGTATCTTAATATTCATTTGTGCTTTGTCGTTCATGTCATTACCATTTATTTTGCATGTTGATATATTTGTAAGCAGTTGATATCTCTATTATTGAATTTATTCTTCGTCATCACTTGCCCTGAATATATAAGAATATATATTTATATGCTTTGGAATTTTAAGGCAAAGGAAAAAGAAAAAATATTAGCATAATCGTAATAGTTTATGATAATTAGTTAGGCAACATAATTTCTTCGTCATCACTTGCCCTGAATATATATTTACAATGATAAGATTTATTTGTATTATGTTTAGGTGAGGTAATCCCTCATAATAGCAGCCTAGAGTGCATGATAGTTTTATAGGCGAGGCAATCTATAAATGACCAGCCTGTTTATATCCTGAGTCGTAGTAAGTAATCATGGATTCTGGAGCTAATATTGAGCTTGTTTAGCTATATTTTGTGTGCGAATTGTTGATATTTTGAGGTATGTTTGAGTTTGTGGGAAGTTTTGGGGGTTATCATGTAGATTTGTGGCATGTTTAGGTCTGTATTTTGTGTAAATAGGTTCGGTTCCGAACTTTGTTTGAGCTGGTGATGTTGATTTTGATGTTATTATACTGATTTCGAGCTTGTTTAGCTGTATTTTATGTGGGAATTGGTTATATTTTGAGCTAATGCTGTTTTTGATGTGATCATGCTGATTTTGAGTTATTTTTGTAAAACCCCGAAATTTCTATAATGAATATATGTGAATTATTAATAATGAATAATTCTCTTATGATAAATAAAAGTGATTCTATGTGAGAGAAACCGAGTCATATGTCCAGCATGTCAATTTTTCGAGCAGCAGGCTTTCTTTGGGCTGCGCGGTCGACCGCGGCGGTCGACCGCATCGGTCGACCGCACAGCGGTCAGAGAGTTTTCTCAGGTTCGGGTTCAAACGGGTTTCGGGTCGGGTTTGTGAGTTGGTATATAGGCTAATGTACCCGAGAGAGCCCCTCTTGGATCTGAAATCAGAAACCCTAGCCCCCTCTTCCCCCTCAAACCCTAGATTTTCGTTTTTGGTGATTTTGGAGGAGTTGCAAAGGGTTTTCAGCGGGATTTGTCGGATTGCAGCGAAGGGGATCAATCTCCTGCAGATCTAGGAGCTTGTTTCTCACCGGAGGCGAGTAACATCTCGCCCAACTTCACCCATTTCTATTCTAATGCTTAAATTTAAGTTTTTACTTGGTTTTATGGGCCAAAAATCGTATTTTTGTAGATACAATAGATCCCTTATGACACATGACATAAAAAGCAAATGTTTTCAGTTTTAAAAGTTTACCAATTAATGAACTCTATTATAGAGATCTAGATTTGAATATGGTTTAAAAGGAGAAAATTTCTGTTTTTATTGTTTTAACTATACATAGATCATGTTTTAATATATTTGGGGATCTTGGTAATGATTTCTAAAGGTGTAAAGTTTCATTTCTATCTGTTATATGACATTTTAAGATTTTCCATGTTGCTGTTAACTCAAAGAAAGAGAAGTTTTACAGGTTTCGAAGCTGACAGAAACCAGATCTGGGTTTCTGTCTGCCTCGCGGTCGACCGCATCGGTCGACCGCTGGGCGCGCAGCAAGGGCAGAACACGTCTGCCCTCTGCGCGGTCGACCGCGACGGTCGACCGCGACGTCTTGGCGGTCGACCGCACCGGTCGACCGTGAGCATATACGCTGAACAGTGAAGTCCATCTCCGTGTGCGGTCGACCGGTGCGGTCGACCGCCGTACAGTATTATGCACAGTTGGTTTTCGCTGAGTGTTTCATGTGTTCGTGGGATTTCCTCGACTATCTGATACTAGTATTCTCTGTTGCCATGAATCTAGGCATGATAGATGACCTGAGGGTACCAAATTTAGAATTTATATGTCGGGACGCGTGTGAAATTTGTATAAGTATATTTCTTCATACATCTCATTGATGATTACTATTTGGCCCATGTGTTGAGGAAACTATGTCATTTCAGTCCTCGTGTTGGACTATAATCCATTAAAGTACTCGTGTTGGACTATAATCCATTTCAGTCCTCATGTTGGACATTTACCTATTAGACCATGTGTTGACCATTCGTTAAGCTATGAGTGCGACACTTATCTGAATCAGGACACGACACTTATGTAAATTTTTGACCTTTGACACTTACTTGGTTATGACATAACACAATATTTAAATTCTGAGATGGGTTGCTTTCCTCTTTATTATTGTTTCTGTATTAGACTTTGGGTTTGGTATTTAGGGATTTACAATTTGAAATATAAGGTATATACATGAGGGTGCTCGTTGTCCCTCCCCCTTTCAGGTAACGAGCCAGGAGCCCGGAGAGTCGCAGGTTGATGGCGACACACTTTAGTGCCCAGTTGCTTATTTTTAGTTATGTTTTATTTGGAGCTCCACTTTAGATTTTTGTTAGTCATTTGAGGACTATATTCTAGATGTTGTAAAGGCAGTGTGCCTTATTTTCCTTTGCTCAGATTTTCTGTATTTGAATATTGTGTGAAACTCCAGTTTATTTATTCAGACACTGACTGTGTATTTCTATTTGTGGGATGATGAGATATTAATGTTGTCACTATCATTTCCTCAGTTGTTCCTTGTATTATCTTCTACTTGCTTTTGTACATGCACTTGTTGTTGACTCTACTAGATAGATGTTAATTGTGATGGTGAAACATGTTATTACACGGTGTGGTGCAAGGCAGGTTTGACATTCTTGGTTTCACCTTGGACTGCAGCCTTGTGTGAACCCAGGGGCGTCACACTATTATAGAAAATTCATTCAGGACTTCTCGAGGATTGCCATGCCGCTTACACACCTTACTAAGATGGGTGTATAGTTTGTTTGGAGCATAGAGTGCCAGAAGGCATTTGAGACTTTAAAGACTAAGTTGACTTCAGCACCAGTTTTGGTTATTCCTAGCAGTGATAAGACTTTTGTTGTCTACACTGATGCATCCTTATTGGGTCTTGGAGGTGTATTGATGCAGACCCAGAGAGTTGTAGCTTATGTTTCGAGGCTGTTGAGGACTCATGAGCAGAACTACCCCACGCATGGCTTGGAGCTAGCAGCAGTGGTATTTGCACTGAAGGCGTGGAGACAAGGCAGGTTTGACATTCTTGGTTTTACCTTGGACTGCAGCCTTGTGTGAACCCAGGGGCGTCACAATTTTAGCTTTTGTATTTTATGTAATTAGGTTTAGTTATGAGCTCTGTTTGAGTTGGGGAAATTTGTTTTGAAATATTTATAATGATTTCATTTTTGTTTAGCTCTAATTTTTAAGATTTTCGACTTGGTTCTGAGCTCTGTTTGAGCCAGTGTGGTTGTTTTTGTTATATTCAAGCTGATTTCGAGCTTGTTTCGCTCTATGTTGTGTGGTAATACGTGGGTTTTTCGAAAAATTTCATTTGATTTCGGGCTTGTTTAGCTCAGTTTTGTGATATATTTGTTTCAGTTTATTTTTTCTGTTAGAGTTGTTGTTGCAGTTTTTGTAATTCATAACATGCATTTATCGAGCTTGTATGAACTCAATTTAAGCTTTTGTCATTTATGATGGTCAATAAAATGAGATTGCAAAGTAATTTACAATGTTCATACTAAGATGAGGTGGTCTTTACTACATGAAAATATCAAATCATGACATGAATTTGCCAAATTACTATATGAACTTACAATGGTCAATGCAGTTTTGTTGCTTGGAAATTTTACAATATCCATACTAAGGTTTCGAGCTTGTTTAGCTAATTTTTGTGATATTTTTGTTACAACTTAATTCTCTATTTGAGTTGTTTTTGCTGTTTTGGTAATTCATATCGTGTAGTTTTCGAGCTTGTTTGAACTCAATTTAAGCTTTAGCCATTGATGATGGTCAATAAAATGAGATTGCAAAGTAATTTACACTGTTTATATTAAGATAAGGTGTTATTTACTACTAAAACCTCAAAAGCTGAGGCAAATTACTACATAAAAATATCAAATAATGACATAAAATTGGTAAAGTGGTACATGATTTGTTTAGTTCATTGATTTCTATCTAACCAAAGTAAATAAACTCCTAGTTTACGGTGCTTGCCAATTCTGTCTTTACCAATGTTGGGCACTGACTCATTGTTACGAACATTGTGTGCACGAATTAAGAGATCATTCATTTTACATTTTTTGTAGGGGATAATGTTGCAATAGGGACACTCACACCACATGTTTCATTCTCTTACTTTCAAAGCATTAGCTCTTTCATTATTTTGAAATTGTACTGACCTCTACTTTAACGATTGCGTCATTGTTTTGTCAGTTAAAAAACTGATGGTTGTCTACGCAACAAGCAACTTCAAACCATCTTTTAATCTGCATCGAAATAATAACCTCATCAGTTAGGCAACATAATTATATCATTGTAAATATGTGAGATAGTGCAGTGATACAAATAAATCTTGTGCAAATTTTATGAATGCACATAACATTTATAGCATTTAATGTTATACTGAAGAAATAAAGAGTTACATATAGCGGTTCAAAAGCTATTATTCATGGTTATAAATTTAAATTTATACAATGTTTAAAAGTTATACATGTTTGTAAGTTGTTGAAAATTTCTTTGTAGACAATATTATTTGTAAAGTTTTCACTTTGTTCTTGCTCGTTCTCTATCAAAATCTTCAGCCCTCGTGGTGAAGTTACTCTGGAGACAGCAACATACAACTGGTCATGTGTAAAACATGGCTTTGGAAGGTATAATCCCACAAAATTTAATGTATGTCCTTAACTTTTATTTATTGTCATCGTAAAATATGGTCTGATGGAAATTGCATTATCTTCATGTGGAATGGCCATTTTGAATCTGTGTTTATCAAGACACATCTTGGAATGAAGTGTTTTGTTCCGATATTGGACACACTGATTATTCTTGCTTCTATAATCCATTTCAGCAATTGTGTTACTATCATTCTCGTGTCATTGTAAAGACCTTCTGTTGAACTTAGGTTACGCAACAACATAATTGGAGTGCTAACTTTTAGTTTTATTTCATGATTTGACATACCGGGAAATTTTAATGAATTGAGGAATTCTACAGGATAGCTTGCTTCATTTTCCTGCAGATTTGGAGAAGTGACGCAAATGGAATCTGAGCTTAAATAAGTAACTTCTTCACCTTGTATTTTTTTTTTTTGAATGATGTCATTTATAATATCTACATTTTTATTCCTCGGCGTCAAGATTGCTCTCTCTTGTAAATATTGTGCATTAGAAAAGTTTTCTAGCAGATTTGGATAAGTCTGAGATATAATACCATCAATTGGCTCTTCAGTTGAATGAATAATGAATTCTTTTGGTATCTCATTTAATGGCTCATCAGTGTTAGATGGATCTTCTATTGATTGTAACTCACCATTTCTAAGATTAAGCACTCATCTGCCAAAAATCATCTATTATCATGCCATTTACTTTATATTCTATTTGTTGTAGCCTTATGTTTTGTGTTAAAGCAAATCATTTGCAGTCATTCCATAATCTAGAACTGCTAATGGATGCATTTAATATGTCATGCTTGTTACCTCTTGATAGTATTGGTAAGATTTGCCTAAAATCTCCACCTAGGACCACTGTTAGCCCTCCAAATGGTTTGATTTGAGCAAATTCATCTTGGCTTCCTAAAATGTCTCGTAATGTATGATCTACTACTTCAAAAGCATGCCTGTGAACCATTGGTTCATCGTCCCATATAATTAAACTTGAATTCTTCATCAAATTTGCTTCAGGTGTTCCTGGTTTGATTCCGCATGTTGAATATTCTTTCAATAAAATTGGAATTTGAAACCTTAAATGAGTTGTCCTTCCTTTAGGTAATAAAACAGATGTTATGCCAGATGATGCAACATCCACAACAATTTTGCCTTCAGATCTCAGTCTTGTTATTATGGATTTCCAAACATAAGTTTTCTCAGTCCCTCCATATCCATACAAAAAGTATAATCCACATGTCTTGTTATTTACTGACTCAATTACCTCATCATAGACTCTCCTCTGCTAGATATTCATTCCTTTAAAGAGCTTGTCGTGTTCTTCTCTTAGTTGTTCTCTGTCAAAGTTTAACTCTTCACCAATTACTCTATTTATAGAATGTTTCATTAAATTGTTGTCTGGCTGTGGCATTCCATTAAATTTACTTAGGCTTTTTCTATTTTGTAGCAGTAAGTACTCAATTTCTACTAGAGTTTGATTTTGCAATTGGTGAGCTAACATTATTAAATTTGACATTTGTAGCAATCTCCTTTGCATTTCTAAAATCTCCTCCGCAAGAACTCCAATTATCTTCCCATAATTTTTGAGTGTTAACAACTTGACAATATAGCAGTAGGTTTGCAAACATTTGTCTCATTTGTCGGCATGATGTGGTATACGATGCTTCAGTCAAAACATATTGTCATTCCATATCATCTTCTAGCAATCATAGAGTTGTACATGTTTCTCAAAATGTATCATAAAGAATGTCATCATGCCTAAGGATATCCTGAAAACATATAGAGCCTCGAACAATGTTCAATAGTAAGCGTAGATAAAACCTCTCACCTGTTGTAGGATGTGCATAAACTACTCTACCTATACTTTGTCCCTTCTCTCGAATCTTCCATTTTCTTTCATCTGCTTTCCATACAAATTTTGACGAAAATTCAGCATATGTTAGTTTCCTTGCTTCCGGGTATAATTTATTTGCTTCCATCCATCCCATGAACTTGGTTTGATTCTCTTCAATATGATTTATAATTTATCTCAAGTCATCAGTGTCTTTGTAAATGATGGGTTGTTGTTCAGGCAGATGAGATGGAAGTCTCTCCACTGTAGGAAATCTATGATGAATGTCAAATCCATAAATTCTCCATATGGCCTATGTTGCTGATAAATATCTGCAATTCAAATAGTATTGTATCTCATCTATAGGCAGAGAATTATTCGATGTGTTTGTATCTATCTTTGATGATTGAAGTAATATGGAAGCATAATCAGGTCCTTTAGTTATATGTTTAAACGGATATTTGATCGATCGGCCTTGGTTACACCATTCAACATTAATGTGTGCTTGATACTTGACCAACGACTTTGGATTATAAGGCACAACATAACTGCTGTCTAATTTTTTTTTCTATTTTTCAGCACGTATATATCATCATTTGCTCTTCTTCGATATATTACAAAACCACTTTCTTCTATAATTGTTTCACTTATATACTTTTTTAGAAAGTTCTTGGTACATTTGTGATCTTGCATGCAAGAAGTCGATGGAGCTACTTTACCACATGGGCTATGTATCATAAACTGACTTACTGCATCATATCCCATTGGATCAATTTCTTTATCGGGTATTTCTGCACTGATAAACTTATCAATCAAAGAAGGTGTTGAATACTTATTTTTTACATCTAGCCATAGTAATATGTGAGCATGTGGAAGTTCTCTTTTTTTTAAATTCTATTATATACACCACTGCATGAAATATGGTGGAGAAAAAATATGTTATTAGACTGTACTAATGTTACAAATTCACAGCATTCATTACATCGTATTTATAATCAAATTAGCTTGTTTTGGTTACAGTCTTAGAAAATATTATGCAAGTATGTGGTCATAAATTTATTCGTTATAAAACTGGTTTTATACCTAAAAATTTGTAAATGTATAAATGTAATTTGTAGATTACACAACTACACAAAAGATAATAATGTTATATTAATAGTAAATATTATTGTTTTCTAAGAAAGTTTGTCTTTATAAATATTAGGTTAGTGTTCAGGAAATGTACATGTTTTTGGATGTTACAAATTAAAATGAAACTTGAGCACATAATAAAGCTTGAATTAATAATAGAAAAAAATTATTTTATTTATATTATGAATAATCATAACAAACTTTACTTAATAGTTCTTTAATTAAACACTAATCTGCTTAACTTTTACCAAAATGCTCATTTTTTTGCAAGTCCTCCATAAGACGGTCCAACTTCATCTTGAATACTCTCGCTATGATATCTGCTCGTTCTTCTACTCTCTGACCACCAATTACGTCTAAACATGCTTTTATCTCATTCGACTTTGAATTTGATGTAAAAGTGATAAACAAATCAGGATTCCCTAGAACACGACAAAGAGCAATGGCATCTTGATAGTTTTGGGTCATATAACGGGGACCTCCAGTGAAAGATGAAGGTAAAATAATTCTCTGTCCAACTTACGAACCTTCTATATCTCCTCTGAACACTGCATCCTTCAATCCACAGTATAGCTCTGCTCTTATTTTGCTATGATTCTTTTTTACCCAGTGAAGTTTATCCTCTTCAATGCATGTTGCAATGTCTACAATGTAAGTTTGAAATAATTTTCCTGATCTTATCAATGTATGGCCTTCATTCGAGCGTTGTTGTAATCTAAAAGCTGCATATTCCATCATTGTTACCTCTTTTCTCTTTTTATAATCATTCTCTCCTATTTTTATCAAATTTACACCCAATCTATAACCATCTTCTCCATAAGGAAAAAGTAGAGGGTATTGTAATGCCATAAAACTTGGGTGTAAATCACCGATCCTTGTCAATTCCAGACCTCTTTCTTCAATCACAATATCTCGATGGCCAACCGTTTCTTCAATGTCACCAACTATCAAAGCGACTATTTCTGAAGAGTTTGGCATATTTTCTACCCGACCATCTCCACTCCTTAAAGCTTTCATTACCATTTTCACAGGAATTAAATCATCTTCCTCAATCCGATCAAAACATTCTTGTACTTTTAACCAATTCAATATAAGTACCTAATATTGCTAGAAGTCCATGCACAATTTGAGATTTCAATTGATCTGAGCCGTTAACAACTTCCATTTGATTTGCAATCTCATTGTCTGTATCATAAATGTACAACTGTAGGAATTTTAGACTATTTCCAAGAATTGGTTTGAGTGATCCGATCCTGTGATGATTCTGTCCATTTAAACAAAAGTAGTATGGGCATCAGTCATTATTGATTGTATTATCAATTTTTCCTCTACTTGAGGTAAAAGCAAACATTGCATTATATGATCTGATATATTCTTTATAGTGTGCACTCATTCGACCTCTTGATGGCGATGATAGTTGTCTAAGTAAATCTGGTGGTTGTTCAAGCAATGGAAACTTCACTATTCCTTTCCGACAACATAAAGAAAAGTGGCATTTTTAGAAGTTCTGGATTTTTCAACTCTCTCTTCATACCACAGCATTGCATGACAATGCTTGCAAGTCCAACTGGGAGGACCAAAGTCAAGAATATCATCATTGTCTCCTACACGCAAAATTATGTCTAAGTGCATTGCATGTTAACAACAGTGCATTAACTTGAGCTAAATGAGTTTATACACCATACCCTTTCTCCTTTTTTTGATCCTTGTTTGTACGGAGCAGCTATTTCCATTGATGAGATCATTATTTCTTCTCTTATTTCTGAATGTAAACCTAGACTCTGGAACTATAGAATGTAGTTGTTCCATATGATTAACTGCACTGATTAATGTCTGATTTTCATGTCTTCTTCTTTGTCTTGATGTCAACTTTTTGGTAATCATACTTGTCACTATAAAGATTAATGGTTTAGTGTGGTTCTATTGGAATTTACCAAAACTTGCATCAGTTGGATATTTACCTGTAGTTTGCAGAGTATTGATGGAGAAGGTATGAGTCTCAATCACACCATCGTGGAAGTTATACACAGTATTTTTTTCATTTTGATAAATTATCTTCATATGTGATTGTACCTAAAAAGTACTGATCAACATTTGTAATATTATAAAGTTTGTTCAGTAGTGGTTTCACATAATTGACTAAACAAAATAAAATTAAGCAAAGTGAAGTGAAGATAATGTGAAAGGCTAGAATTAAGGAGAAAATTTGGAATTATCTGATGCACTAAGAGAAATTTTTCTTTTGTTTTGAGTGAACTAATAATGGAATGTATCTTTATAGGAACTTTGAGGGAACATCTGTGAATTTGGTGGGAAATATATGATTTCAGTACAATATTTCTTTTTGAATTTTAAATTACTTGTTAAAGACAATTGATGTGATTAGCATTATAATCTATATTTTTTTTAAACCTACAAATGTGAGTGTGTGATACCTAACTAAGACTGATGGAGGAATTTTCAGAAATACTAAACATGTTACAACTTCTTTTTGAATTTAACTTTGCATGCTGCTCTGCATGTTAATCTCTTTCTAAGTAGTTGATTTCGTTGCAATTGCTTATGCCTGTAATAATTGCATGTTCTTTTTCATTTTATATTTGACGTTCATCTGTTTACCAATGCTAATGCATGTTAATATCTTCGTAAGTAGATGATTTCTCTATCATTGCTCTTTATTCATGAGCATCACTTTCCATGCGAATATGAGATTATATATTCATAATTTTTCATTATGTCTCTATTTTGTATGTTTGAGACTTACTTATTTAATTTCTCAGTTGATCTATTTATTATTGAATTCATTAATTTGGAGCATGAGCATATGAGAGTATATAGTTTTACGTTCTTAAAAAAAAAAGATAAATACGGCCATAAACATTAAACATAACATTTTATGTTTAATAAGAATTAAACGTCACGTACTTGGTGAACATTGTTTCATAGGTATTCAAATTACAAAGACGTAATATATTCAGACATGCATATCGAAGTCACTGATGTCTGTGGATATTAAAATATGAGTTGAAGTCTCCATATTAGTTGCCAAAAGTATTTTTAGAAAGTTAAAGCATAATTCAAGTTCTCATGACTATAAGAAAGCCTTTTTAATAAAATAAATACCGCTAAAACTGGGTGCATTGTACCCTTATTTAATAAACAATTTTATATAATAAAAGAAATTTGTTAAAAAATTCCCTACAGCAACGCACAGGTATATGATGCAGCATAAACATATACCCAAAATTTGTAAGTGCACAATCAATCAAGTTATAGTATAAAGATATCGATCCCATGAGGAAAGTGATTTTAAGAGATTATTAGAATTGGCTCTTATGTTTTGTGTGTGAGAAAAATAGGAGTAATGAATGGAGTGTGATTATGGAGAGATATGAGGAGTGTTGTGAATATGTGCAAAAGTCAATAAATGAGATTTTAGATGATAGAAATAAAGAGTGGATGTGATAATAAATAAATAAAATCATAAGGAAAGAAAAATAAAGGAAATAAAAATCAAGAAACAAATAAGAGAAAATCAAGAACTAAGAAAAAATCAAGAAAGAAAAGATGGAGGATTAAATTAAAGATATGAGAAATCTAGAATTGAATCCACTAGCTAATCTCAATTACAAAATACAAACTATTCTCTTTTTGTCATATTTCAATTTAGATTTATTAAGCATAGACTATCAAACCATTTAAGGAAAGTATAACCTATCAAATTATTATTTAAGTCAAAATAAAAATCATGATAAGAACAACAACAAGATAGTAATCCTAGAATTCATAAGTATAACCTATCAAACCATTTAAGATAAGCATAGATTATCAAATTCTTCTTCTATCAATTAGTTCTCTAGTTGATTATCCTAAACATGATCATTTTAAGTGCAAGAGAATATTTTGTATAATATAAAAAAATTAGACTAGTTTCATACAATTCTAAGATTCATACAAGAATTAATTTCACATCCTAAGAAATAAAAGCAAGAAATGAATTAAAGAGAATAAGAACTAATTACAAAACAAAAGAAAAGAAAAAAAAATAAGAAAAACTATACTATGAACAAGAAATAAATCTAACTACATTGCACAAGAAATAAAGATGCAAGAAAATAAATCTACTCTACAAATTAAAATGCAAAAAGAAATAAAAAGATAAGAAAGTAAATCTACTCTACAAGACATGAATGTAAATCTAAACTAATAAGCAATAAGAAATTACTAAAAAGAAATAAAAATAAAAGAGAAAAATAAAAGAAAAGTACACCTTCAAATTGCTCTTCATCTCCATCTTCATCATCCAACAAAGAGAAGAAAAAAATTTAAAGTGAAGAATTTTTTTTATTAATTGTAACAAAAGTTATAAATTTGGAAGGTCTTCTCAATTAAGAGTAATCATCCTCTCCAAATAGAGTTATAAAATTTTTTACACCTCTAACCCCTCACTCTCTACCCCTATTTATAGTAAACATCAGTGAATGAGAGCCCTTGGATTGAAATATTATCTAAAAATAATAAATTTTAGCCTTTAGATTGTAACTGTCTGGCCGATGGTATCGATGCCAGCATCGATAGGCGTATCGATGCTGGCATCGATACGGGCATGGCATTGATGTGAGGTTCTCTCTAGTTGCTGCTCGAAGCTTGGTCTTGTATTTGTTCTTGGGCTTGGGCTTTTGGACAATTTGACATTTCTTCTTCTTTTTGGCTTTGGCCTTTGGCATTTCTTGGGCTTTTACTGATTTTTCATTAATTTGTGGGCTTTATTAAGAGAAGAAATATTAGGATTTTATTCTTCATTAACCTGTAATTAAAGATAAAAATAATTATTAGTGGTATATTTATTCATATAAAATAGATAAGAATGGTATAAAATTATAATAAAATATGATTATCAAATACCCCCACACCTAAACTTTTGCTAGTCCTCTTGCAAAGAAATAAAAAAAATTCTAACTCACTTTCACAGGAATCACAGTTGTATTTAACGCATGCAACAAGCCTTTAAACCCCTAGGTTACCCTAGCGGACGAATTGTAGTCTCGTGAGGGTTTGTAGTGAATATACCCACAAAATTCGATCAACTTGCCAAGTTAAAGAAGTCAGTAAATAACTAATTTTCTTTGATATATTTAGGCATTCTAATTTAAGCTAGTTAATACTCAAGAAAATATTTTTATATATAACTCCAAGGTAAATTTCCTAGAAAATCTTCTTATTATAGCAATACAAAACCAAGTCAAATCTTAGAAATTTAATTTAAAAATTTTGAAAGGAACATACTAACTCTTTGTTTTAAATAACTTTTAAGTCTCTTGATCAAAAATTATTTTTCAAGACCATATATACAAAATAACAATATATATAAAAAATGGTTAGTGGTGTGTGTGTGTGTGTGTGTGTGTGTGTGTGTGTGTGTGTATATATATATATATAATATATATATATATACATATATATATATATATATATATATATATATATATATATATATATATATATATATATATATATATATATATATATGGAAAAGTGATTCTAAGGTGACACCTTAGATTCCCACTCTAAATAGACCGCGGTCTAAAATCACATCAATTCCATATTTTGTTTTTTCGATCCGCTCCATTGAACTTAATCTAGCACGTTCTTAACCCAAAACACATTAATTTTGGAATGAACCGGCATCGTGTTTTGACCCATTCGTTGAGCCGTGCAAAAAGTTCTATTCAATATTTCGAAAGCCGTTAAAATATGCGACGAGTGATGAAGGGTTAAAACACGACGGGTTCATCGCCAAAATGGTGCTGTTTGGGGTTTTAAGAACGTGTAGAATCAAGTTTCCATAACAGAACGGATCGAAAAATAAGTAGGGAATAGAGTGTGATTTTAGGCGTGTCCTTAAGGTGGGATATCTAAAGGTGTCAGCCTTAGAACAGTTTCCATATATATAATATATAATATATATATCATATATATATATATATATATATAATATATAATAGTATATATAGTATAATATATATATATATATAATAATATAAATATATCATAATATATATATATATATATATATAATATATTCACGTCTTTAATTCTTGGTGATTTTTTTTAATTGGGCTTTCTAAGTGACTATTTAGCGAGTTTTGGACCAATGAATCCAAACCCAATTGGGCTTTCTAAGTGACTATTATAGATTGCTTATTCATTAGACAAAATTATAAGAAAATTTATTGCTTAGACAGGAGCTTGTAAGGCAGACTACAGAAAAGGTAACAGAGATTCGGGAACTCATTCTTGCAGCGCATAGTCATCGGAAGAGTTACGTAGACCAGAGACGATGAC
>NC_033797.1:49376724-49405537 GCF_001876935.1 Asparagus officinalis | reverse complement strand
TGTCGTCGATGAGTTCAGTGACTCGGTAGACGGGGAAGGTTTACCCCGAGATATATTAGTCCGTTCATGAGAGTTAAACATTTTTAGAGCCGTTTTGTATGGACTAGATCTTCTAGCATCAATGTCGAGTAGACACGATATTTTTCCATGTTTTGATAATTCAGGCAGATTAGAGTTTTAGAGAACCGCAGGATGACGGAGTTCTAGCATAGTCGTCGTCGCACAGTTTTAGCAGTTGAGGCTCCACTATATAGTTATGTTCATTATTCAGATTTTAGAGTTGTATTCATTTTATAGAGGCTGAGAGCCTTAGTGAGATTTCATTTGACTCGTTGTGTTGAGATGCATTTCAAATTTAGAGGTATTTTCATTCTATTTCAGTTGGGCTCATTTGTTGATATACTTCTTCTGTACATATCTGATTTTGTACTACTTCTATTATTTGCATGTTTTGTACTTTCACCTATTTGTTGTTTCCACTAGAGAGATAGTGACTGTAATGGTGAAACATGTCGTAGCATGGTGTTTGGTGCTTGGCAGGTTTGATAATCCGGGTTTCACCTTGAATTGCAGCCTTGTGTGAACCCTGGGACGTCACAATTAGTATCAGAGCTCTAGTTCCAGCATCCTTAGGATCATTCCTGTGTCAAATTATGGAGCTAGGATATACTTTCCTAAGATTCATGTATAGAGTCCGCTAGGAATTTCTAGAATGAGTAAGGACGATATGTGCATATATCTCAAAATTTTGAAATTTTTTATGATAATTATTTTATGTTGATTTAAAGTATTTGTGTGAATACAATATGCTTTGAATATTTATTGTGATACGTTATATATATATATATATGTATATATGTTTGCGATGTTATTTACTGTGTCCATTAAGCTCACCTCTTGATATTATAAATGTTGGGATAAGAATGCGGTCGAGATAAAACTCATACCCAGAGAGCTAGGCAAGCAGAGCCCGAGCCACAGTAGGCTCCACAGTATCTGATCGACCTTATAGCACCATTTGTAGTAAGATTTTGTAATACTCGAGGAGCGAGAGGCACATCCGTTTTCGTCAGCAGTATCATTTTCTGGAGTTGCACCACCAATTGTACCAGTCATGCCTATTGAAGAGGCAATACCAAAAATTTCATCATCACCGAAGAATGGTAGCAAAGGATAGCAACGACTTCAGATTTTCACAGGAGCAGTGAATATCACTTATTTGGGAAAATTTTGTTTACTTCTTCGACAAGCAGTTAGAGCTAGTTCGATTAAAGCAGTGAGATATGCCTATAGTTAATAATGAAATCAAGACCAGCATGATGGAAATGACAAGGGCAAGAGGCCTATTGTGGGATCTAGAGCACACAGCAGCGGGGTAAGAATTTTTACCATCAGCAACAAAGACATTATAAGAAGAGAGCATAACATGATTCGATAGCGACGCAACAGCACAGGATTCAGGATACATGATACAATTATAACAAGATTGGATATAGATTGAAGAATTATCGCAGTACACTAGCAGGAGACCAGTATGACAGAGGTCAGGGTCAATAGTCTTAGGGTCGCGGTTACGGCCAGCATCAGAGGATAGATGTACTACCGGTTATTCCGAGGATTTAGGGGCCAATAGGCTAAAATTGTGCTATTCAGAGTATTCATCAGTGTCAGATGGACCCATGTGTTTCACCGCCAGTAGCGCAACAGGCGCCGACCACCAGCAGAGTTTATGTAGTCGCGCCACATGATCATAGTGCGAACAGAGTTTTCGTAGTAATTTCTTATCCAGCTCGAATCTTGTTTGATTCAGGAACTTCGTATTCTTTCATATATCATGCCTTCATGTATAGGCTTCAGTTAGTTACACATTCCTTAGGTGTTATGTTATCAGTTTCTACTCCTCTAGGGGAGGTGTCCCTATTAGAGAGTATATGTAGGAGTGTGTCATCAGTATAGATGAGTTTGAGTTCATCTTTGACCTGGTCATTTTGTGGATGTCGAATTTTGACGTCATTCTTGGTATGAAATGGTTATCATCCTACAATATTAGTAACGACTGTTTTGCTAAAATAGTATGCTTGTGAGCATTCGTTGGGATTGTATAGATAGTAGCAACCTCATAGGGTAACCAGAATGCGGAGCCATGTCTGGCATACGTCGAGAAGGTGATGATACGGGATCGGGGTGCAGTTTTGAGCGAGACCGGAGTCGTCTCAGAGTATCAGGATGTCGTTCAAGACATACCTACGTTTTCTCCAGTGAGAGAGGTTGTTTTCCTGCATTGAGTTGCAGCAGGCACCGTACCGATATTCCGAGCATCCTATCATATCATATGGCACCCGCTGAGATGAGGGAGCTACAAACTCAGCTAGATGAGTTGTTAACTCAGGATTTTATTTGTCAGAGTCATTTATTTTCATGGAAGCACCGGTCCTCTTCGTGGAGAAGAAAGACGGTAGCATGTAATTATGTATAGATTATCGTGAGTTGAACAATATCACTTCCCGGATCATGGATCCACTATCGAGGATTTATCACTTGTTCGACTAGCTACGGGGAGCGTAGCACTTCTCGAAGATTGATTTTCGTTCTGGTTATTTCCAGTTACGATTGTAATAAATAGATATTCCTAAAACCGTATTTTCTGACTCGATATGGGTCTTTTGAGTTCTTATCATGCCGTTTGGGCTGACCAATACACCCATTGTATTCATGGATTTGATGAACTAGATTTTTTCGTTCGTGCTAGGACCAGTTCCTAGTCGTTTTTTTTTACGAGATCATTATTTTTTTTCAAGATCGGAGGCAGAGCGCGAGCGACATCCTCTATTAGCATTGCGGGCATAGCGGACAGTCGAGATTAGTGACATCAGTGATACACCAAGTTCAACAAACACGAGTTTTGGCAATAAGAGATTATGATACCACTTACACAACTTACGAAGAAGGGTGTATAGTTTGCTTTGGGCACTGGGTATTAGGGAGCCATTGAGACTATTAAGGCTAGATAGACTATAATAACAATTTTGACTTTTCTGAGCAGTGATACAACATTTATCGTTTACGTGAATACGTCATTAGCGGGACTACAAGGTATTTTGATGCAGACCCGAAGGGTATGGCTTATTTCGCGATAGTTTAGGCACATCGTAACAGATATACAGTGCATCCAGGCACAAAGAAAATGTACAAAGATGTTAAAATACACTTCTAGAGGAGTTTTTAGGATTTATTCAGTACCCAATTGTGATATTCTAGTGTTGTCCACCCACAAACGGATGGACAAACAGAGAGAGTAAACCAAGTGTCAAAAAATATGTAGCAAACATGTATTATAGACTTACAGGATAGCTAGGAGGATCATATTCCATTGATTAAGTGTGATTATAATATCATTTATCATAGACTATTAGCATCCCACCGTATGAGGCATAATATATGAGGCATTATAGATTGCTTATTCATTGGACAAAATTACAAGAAAGTTTATTGCTTAGACAGGAGCTTGTAAGGCAGACTACAGAAAAGGTAACAAAGATTCAGGAACTCATTCTTGCAGCGCATAGTCGTCGGAAGAGTTACGTAGACCAGAGACGATGACCATTAGAGTTCTACATTAGGGACTATGTCTTATTGAAAATACCGCAGATGAGTTCAGTGACTCGGTAGATGGGGAAGGTTTACCCCAAGATATATTGGTCCGTTCATAAGAGTTGAATATTTTTGGAGCCGTTTTATATGGGCTGGATCTTCTAGCATCAATGTCGAGTAGACACGATGTTTTTCCATATTTTGATAATTTAGAAGTAATTGCACGACGAGGAGTAGCAGAGGATGATTGATGTACCAGAATTTGGGTTTCAGATAGATTTAACTACCGTGGAGATCACGGGTTGTATTCTTAGTAGAGAGGACAAGAGGCTTAGAAAGGAAGTAATACCTTAAGTTAAAGTTCAATAGAGATAGAAAAGAGATGAGGAGGCTTCTTGGGAGCGCGAGGAGGATATGCGTCGCGACTACCCGCAACTGTTCGAGTGGGTAAATTGATTTGGTTATAGCTTATTGATGTTTATGATTTTTGATTGTTCTATATGGTCATATTTATATTTAACGCTAAAATGGGGGTATTAACACATAGCTCCTAATCATTCGGAATGCATGGTATATATATAAGGGGTTCCTTCTTTGGATTTTTCGCCCGACGTACTAGTTCCGTTCAGTTAGGAGTTAAGTGGGAGTATTCACATTTTAGATTGTTAAGCATAAATATTACTAGTGATTCATATCTAGGGATTAATGGTACGGGATGTGTACGGAAGGGTTTTCTTATCTGGATTATTCCCTCTTAGTGCTTTTATCATATTATTAATTTCTAAGATACGATTACAGAATTTCGAGGACGAAATTCTTTTAAGAGGGGAAGAAGGTAAAACCCCGTAAATTTAAATATTTTATGATAAATATGTTATATGGTGAAAAATAATATATTTTGATGTTTGAGTATGATAAGAATTGATTTGAGATCAAATTAATATATATTTGTGAAAATATGTATGCAAATGCACAAAACATGCACAAAGGCCAAAATAGTGAAAATCTGGGAATAATGACCAGTTGAGAGTTTTTATATTTTATATACCGATACAATCAGAATCTAGAAAAGTGTAAGACCAAAGCTGTAGGTCTCTTCAATATATTTCCAACAAATCTTAGATCACCTCATTCTGAGGTCGGATGAGAAAGTTAGAGCCAAAATACCGAAGGTTATTTTTCTAGTCAGACTAGGTTTCCTGGTTCGGGTCAAACATGTTTGTTTCGGGTTTGCCTCTATAAATACCTGTGTTTTTCATGAAAATTCTTTTTTTTATCATATCTATGAACCCTAGTAGCCACCTTCTTCCCTCAAAAACCCTAGACCTTTTTCTTATGAGTTTGGAGAGCTTTGTGAAGCAAAACACCGGCACGAGGACGAGATTATCGACGTGTAGCGAGGGAGAACGGGTTGTTCATGCTCGTGGATTACTTGCTGATTGTTTCAGAGGCTTGTACATGAGATTAAGGCAAGATCACTTATATCCAAACTCATCCCCATAGTTAAATAACTAGCTTAGAAGTTTAATTTGTGTTTATATGCTTAGATCTTAATCTAATGTGAAAAAGATTAGATTTTTGTTATTAGATCTTAAACAAATGTTAGATCTACATGTTTTTCTTGCTGTTTATAATAGAAATATGATCATGATCATTAGGGTTGCTTTTAAATTTGTTTTTATCTTGTTAATCATGTGCTAATCATGTTTAAACCCTAATTTGACTTTTAATTGAGTTTGCATGTGGATTAAAGATGAGAAAACCCTAGGTTTATGATACCTAAGTGTTAAAAATATGATTTAATGAATGTATATCTTTTCTAAGTTGTTTTTCAATCATGCTTATGTTTAATATGTTAAAAGTCCATATTTTAGATAGAAGAATTTGAGTAATTAGGTTGGAAAAACCCTAATTTGATTAACACAAGAGTTTGTTTTATGTTTTATGAAAGTTTAAGGGTTTAGCATGTTTCTTGTTGCAAATACTCATGCTATATATGTTGAGATTGTTTCTAGAAGTATGTATCTGTTGTTGTCATGTTTTTATGCAAGTTTCACATGTTTTAAACTAGTTTAGATCACAAAAATTGGTATGAATACAACACAGTGCAGAAACCTGCGCAGTCTAAAAAATCTGTCCACGGTCGACTGCGCCTAAATGGCGGTCGACCGCGTGCCAAGCAGCAGCCTGGGAAACCCTGAAACCCTATCGCGGTCGACCGCCGCATAATTGCGATCAACCGCCAACCTCTTTTGAGCCTGTGCATGTTTTGTTCGGTTGTTTTTTCTTTGAGCGAGTCTCTCGACCTTGTACTATTATATTATAACATTTATGACTTGTTAAACACCTGGGATGATGGTGAACTTCAGATGTGGACACGCACATCGAGATATGTGCACTTATGCTTAGTTTGTGTTAAATTAACACACTTTTGTCACAAGTTAAAATTTATAAATACACATGGCTAGTATTTTGATCTTTCACGTATTCAAAAATAGGAAGATGAAACCTATTACCGCAGAACGATTAAGTAAGAGTATTATAATAGTATCGTTATTACATGTATCCGGAATAGGGACATAATAAAACCTATTTTCGCAGGGCGATTGAGTAAGAAATTACAAAAGTATCTTCATTCCATGTATCCGGGATAGGGAGATAAAACCTATTATCGCAGAGCGATTGAGTAAGAATATTACAAGAGTATCACTATTACATAAAAAGATGCACATATATATGTATTATCAGTTATAGTTACTCCTATGTTAGATTACCCATGAGTATGGTACATTTCTTTGTTTCGTGGCATATAAGATATGGCCTATGGTGATTTTTTTTTTGAGTTGGATGATTTTCTCTTATAATTGCGCCAACTACTTGAGAATGTAGTTCAAGATTGTGACATTGGTCCTATATGGTTTAGGCTTGGAGTATTTTTCTTTCAAGTGTTGTTTTCATTCATAGAGTTAGAATTTTTATTTATGGATCTACAATTTGAGACATATGGTATATATATGAGGGTTTCCTTGTTTGGATTATTTCGTTCGACGTATTAAGTCTCATCTTGAAGGTGTCTAAATATTAACTCTATTAGACACGGGGAAAATGATATAGGTAGACTATGCTTAATAGATAGAGCCTCCACTTCATCTAGCAGCTCTTCCCCTGAGGGCGGATGGATGTGATCTTGCTGTTGCGCTCTGACTCTCTTGTTGTTGTTCTTTTGTTTAAATTGTATCTTTCAGGCAAATCAGAGTTTCGGAGAACCGCAGGATGACGGAGTTCAAGCATAGTCGCCGTCGCACAGTTTTAATAGTTGAAGCTCCACTATATAGTTATGTTCATTGTTTAGATTTTAGAGTTGTATTCATTTTATAGAGGCTGAGTGCCTTAGTGAGATTTCATTTGACTCATTGTGTTAAGATGTATTTCAGACTCAGAGGTATTTTCATTCTATTTCAGTTGGGCTTATTTGTTGATATACTTCTTCTGTGCATATCTGATTTTGTACTACTTCTATTATTTGATTGTTTTGTACTTTCACCTATTTGTTGTTTCCACTAGAGAGATAGTAACTGTGATGGTGAAACATGTCATAGCATGGTGTTTGGTGCTTGGCAGGTTTGATAATCCGGGTTTCATCTTGGACTGCAGCCTTGTGTGAACCCTGGGGCGTCACAGTAAAATAAAAAGAACATCCCTCACTGCTTATCTCCTGATAGATCGTCATCCACATTATCAGAGCAGCTGCTGAACTCGGTCTCGTCTCATCCTCTCCTTGGAAATCATCTGGCTGAAATGGTGTGATAAAACTATGAAGCTCAGGTAGAGGTCCATCTATATCTCCATGTTCTCTCTACCATCCTCTCGCCAAATATGCCAAGGTCGCGGTGGAGTAGCCTATCTGACCATGTATCTCGTGCATCTGATGCTACATCATGTCCATACGACTCCGCATCCTATCCATCTCCTCTCAAATGGGGTCATGTGTATCTGGCTGGTGCTGAGGAGGCTCTCTACCTGAAGAACCGGACTGATCTCGTCCTAAAATGCTCCTCATCACAGTCTGATCATTTAGTAACCCCTTCCCTGCTTCTAACCTATCCTCTGCAAATACTTGAGCGTGAAATCTATGGCAGAGTCTAGTGATGAAATAGGGGTAAACAAGCTGAGATCGTGATGCAAATATAATCTTCACTACATCAAACCACTAACCAGTGGGTATCCAAAAAAGAAGGAGAATATCGGGGGGGGTGTAATGACAGAATATGTAGTGGTGGGTTTCAAATCAAAGTGTAGGAAAAGATTAAGTAATCTTTATTCTGGTTTAAGATTTCCTAAACCGAAATTAGATGTAAAGATCCTCCCACACAAGATTGTAGACATGTTATTGTATTCTGGTGTACCAGGCTATAATGCGGAGGCTAAGTGGAAGTAATCTGGTATATCAGTGGGTGGTTCTGCAAGATCAAGGGTAGCACGGATAGTGGGAAGATCGAAAATAACTTTAACACCCCTCACTACAGAAAATGCTAAAAATTCTCTATCTGGATTAATTTCCCATTCAGAATAGAACTCACGGACTAATGAGATGTTTGCTTTCTCTAGGGGTTTAGTCATCATGCTCCTAAGACCTACTGCAGTTAACATGGTGATTGTGGAATTATATGTATGTAAAGCACTCATCTGAAAACCTCTCTCAAAATGAATATTAAGACCCACAATTCTGGCCAAAATTGTGGGTTTATCTATGTCGGTATCAGAAGGTTCTTGAGAAGATGATGAACTGGCTCGGGATTTTTTTGGGGGCATCTACAGAAAAAAATGATATTTTAATAAATATTTTTTTAATTTTATTGAGAATTTTTCTACCAATTATTCAACATGAGTTAATTTCAAGTTATTAAAATTTTATTTTGTCAATAAATTTCCTCAAAATTATTCAAAAATGTTAAAATTTTGATAACTTGATCGGTGAAACATGCATGTGGATATGACAATAATAAGCTAAAAAAGTTGAATTTAATAAAACATCCTCAATTACCCATCTATTTTTTTTCAAAATTTTGAATGTGAAAAGTGTACTCAATTCAAACTCCTATTATTCACTTTTTACAAAAGTTAAAATTTGAATTTTCAAAATTTCAAAATTTACACAAAACACTCCAAATTCCTTACTCAAAATTCAGTCTGAAATGATTGGCAAATTGATCATTTTTCATCCGAATTAATTTTTGAATTGTTGCACAGAACATCCCAAATTCAAGTTTCATTTTTGCATAACCCCCCCCCTAACTTTTTCAGACTTGCATAAACCACCCCATAATTTTTGTAGATCATATTCTCAATTTGAAATCACTCACCCAATTGAATGTTCGAAAATTATGTGTTTTTGCACAAATTCCCCAAGAATTTTTGGTTTTGCATAAAATCCCCAAAATTTTCGGATTTTGTACAAAATCCCCAATTTAAACCCTAAATTTGTTAAATTGGTCATGAATCAACACACAATATGATAATAATTCACAACTACTCATGATTCAACCACTAGATCATCCATGTATTCATTTAAAAATTAAAAAAATGAAATTACAAGATCAAGTTAGAAAATATACCTTGGGGAGATGGGTAGAGGTGGAAGAAGCCTAAAAATAATGAAGAAATTGCCTCCAAAATGCTCTTGATCTTGTATGAGTGAATTAGGGTTTGAGGGGGGGGGGATCAGGTTTGGGGAGTGATGAAATGAAAGAAACAGAGAAGGGAAAGAAAGAGGCTGCGGTTTTGATGCAGCAGGGTTTAGGCATCGATGTGGGCATCGATGCCGCAATCGATGCCAAAGTTGTTGGCGTTTGGGCCAACCGGACTAAACACGATTTCTATTTTTTTATTTCTTTTGGGCTGGTGAAAATTAGGCCAAACTTATATATATATATATATATACACACACACACACACACACACACACACACACACACACACACACACACACACACACACAAATAATGTGGTTCATGGAGAACCAACACCTCCTCCTCTCCGAGTGTAGAAAATTCTAAAAATAGTTTTAGACGTTGACTATTTATTTAAAAAATATCACCATTCTTAGGATTTTCTATCTCGACAGTCCCATGCGAGAAAACTTGTTTGACAATAAATAGACTTGTCCATCTTGATCTTAATTTTCCAGAAAAAAATGTAATTTTGAATTGTAGAGTAAAACTTTTTGTCCTGGAGAGAATTTTTTTCGTAAAATTGATTTGTCATGAGAAATATTGGTTTTCTCTTTGTAAATTTTTGAGTTTATGTATGCATCATTTCGAATTTCTTCCAACTCATTTATTTGGAGCAATCTGTTTACCTGCCGAGTCTGAGTCAAAATTCAACTATTTTATTACCCACATTGCTCGATGTTCCAACTCCACTGGTAGGTGACAAGCTTTTCCAAACACGAGTCTATACGATGACATCCCCAAATTTTCCTTGAATGTTGTTCGATATGCCCATAGAGCATCACACAATTTTACAAACCAATCCTTCCTGTTATGATTAACTGTTTTTTCTAAGATTTATTTGATCTTCCTATTTGTGACCTCTACTTGACCACTAGTTTGGGGGTGATAAGGAGTTGATAATTTATGTGTGATTGAATATTTTCTCATTAAAGCCTCAAAAGAACGATTACAGAAATGTGTATCGTTGTCGCTAATGATCGCTCGGGGTACTCCAAACCATGCAAAAATGTTCTCTTTCAAAAACTTGACAATGACCTTGTTGTCATTAGTTTTGCAAGCTATCGCCTCAACCAATTTTGACATGTATTCAACGGCTACTAGAATGTAAACATTTCCAAAGGAATTTGGAAATGGTCCCATGAAATCGATACCCCATAGATCAAAAAGTTCAACAGATAAGATGAGTTATAAGGGTATCATATTTCTTCTAGTGATTTTCCCTAAAAGCTGACAGCGGTTACAAATTTTGCAAAACTCATATGAATCCTTGAAAAGAGTGGGCCAATATAGCCCACATTGAAGAATTTTTTCAGTTGTTTTCTTAAGCCAAAGTGACCCCCACATGCTTGCTCATGACAAAAGGAAAAAACACTCCTAGTTTTTTCGGTGGAAATATACCTCCTAAAGATCTAATCAGGATAGTATTTGAACAGATATGGATCATCCCAGTAAAAGTATTTTACTTGGGAGATTTGAACAGATATGGATCATCCCAGTAAAAGTATTTTACTTGGGAGAGAAAACGAGATCTATCCTGTTTAGACCAATGCCAGTAAAAGTATTTTACTTGGGAGAGAAAACGAGATCTATCCTGTTTAGACCAATGAGAAGGGATCTGTTTCATGACTATATAATTCACAATGTCGGCAAACCATGGAACAGATTGGATTTTTAGGAGTTGTTCATCTGGGAAATGTTCGTTGATCGGGATGGTTGATGTTGGTGAATTCGGGAGTCGAGAGAGGTGATCTGCTATGGGATTCTCTATTCCCCTTCTGTCAAGAATTTGGATGTCAAACTCTTGAAGTAGGAGAATTCATCTAATGAGACGTGCTTTAGCATCCTTTTTGGTCAAAAGATACTTTAGTGCAGCATGATCTGTGAAAAACTTTGGTTAAGGACCCGATGAGGTACGACCTGAATTTTTCTAAGACAAAGATTACAGCTGAAAACTCTTTTTCTGTGACAGAGTAATTTTGCTGGGCATCATTTAGTATCCTTCTAGCATAGTAGATCACATATGGGTTTTTATCAAACCGTTGTCCTAAAACAACACCGATTACAGAGTCGGATGCATCACACATTAGTTCGAAAGGTAAGATCCAGTCTGGTGTATGAATGATAGGAGCCGTGGTCAGGTCCTTTTTCAGAAATTCGAAAGTTTTGAGGCATTCAGGAGAGAAGACAAATGATGTATCATTGACTAAGAGATTGGTCAAGGGTCTACCAATTTTGCTGAAATTCTTGATGAAACGTCGGTAAAAACCAGCATGAACAAGAAATGATCTGATATCTTTAACATTTTTGGGAGGAGAAAGGTTAGAAATGAGATATACCTTAGCTTTGTCTACTTCGATTCCCCTGTTGGAAACTACATGCCCTAAGACAATACCCTGCTTGACCATAAAGTGACATTTTCTCCCAATTGAGAGTAAGATTTTTCTCCCTGCACCGTTCTAGGACTAATTTAAGATGAAACAAACATTGGAAAAAAGTGTTACCAAAAATAGAAAAGTCGTCCATGAAAATTTCTAAAAATCTCTCTACCATGTCGGAAAAAATACTGATCATGCAACGTTGGAATGTGATAGGTGCGTTACACAGCCCAAAAGGCATGCACCGGTATGCGAATGTTCCATACGGGCAAGTGAAGGTGGTTTTCTCCTGATCTTCAGGAGCGATAGGGATTTGTTTGTAACCTGGATATCCATCCAGGAAACAATAGAACTCGTGTCCTACTAAGCGCTCTAACATTTGGTCAATGAATGGAAGAGGGAAGTAATCATTCCGAGTGACTACGTTGAGTTTTCGGTAGTCAATGCAAACTCGCCATCCAGTTTGGATCCGAGTGAGAATCAGCTCATTAGCCTCATTTTGGATCACGGTGATCCCAGATTTCTTTGGAACAACTTGGATCATACTCACCCATGAACTATCAGAAATAGGATAAATGATCCCATGATCGAGACATTTTAGAATATCTTTCCTAACAACTTTCATCACTGGGTTTAACCTACGTTGAGGATCTCTAGTAGGTTTGGCGTTATCCATCAAATGGATTCAGTGTTGAACAATGATTGGACTAATCCCTTTGATATCAGCCATGGTCCATCCAATGGCTTCCCTGTTCTCTCTTAAAACATCTAAGAGAGCTTCCTTTTGACTGGTAGCCAAGTCAGAAGAAATGATGACTGGTAAAGACTCGTTCTCCCCAAAGTAGGCATACTCTAGATTTTTAGGTAGAGGTTTGAGCTATAACTTAGGGGGTTCCTCCGCAGATGGGCGAAGCTAGACTCGGGGTTCTATCTCCAAAGGTCATCGTTACCAGCCAATAGTAGAAACATGATTGACCAGCGGATCTAACTCTAGTTCATCATCAGAAGACTCCACAAACATTAAGCCAGATGCACTTGAATCTGACTCACACTCTCCTTCTTGTTGCTCACTGGATATTCCCTGAATAAAATTCACTTTCATGGGTTGATCAAATGGATCACTAAGCTGCCTCCCTAGGTTGAAAATATTAATGTCAACAGTCATGTTCCCAAAAGATAGTTTCATCTGACCCGTCCTACAATTGATCAAAGCATTTGAGGTGGCTAAGAACAGTCTTCCTAGAATGATTAGGATTTGACTTTTAAGATTGGAAACGGGTTGCATTTCCAAGATAATAAAATCAACAAGAAAAATAAACTCTCCAACCTTGATCAGAACATCATCTACCTCTCCATTGGGAATTTTCACGAATCTATCAACTAATTGTAGAGTACATCTGGTCGGTTTAAGTTCTCCTACACCTAGTTGTTGATAGACTGAATAAGAAAGAAGGTTGACGCTGGCTCGCAAGTCTAGAAGTACCTTATCAATGTGAGTGTTACCTATGACGTATGAAATTGTGGGACAACCAGGATCCTTATATTTTAACAGCATGAGTTTTAAAAAAAATTTACTGAGGTTGGCAGCTAAGAAGACTTTTTTGGGGATATTGGTGGTTCTTTTCTTAGTGCATAAGTTTTTTAAGAATTTTACATAAGAGGGGATTTGTTCGATTGCATCTAGGAGAGGAATGTTGATCTTGACCTGTTTAAATGTTTCGAGGATTTTCTTAACCTGCGGGGAGTTTTTCTTAGGTTTGAGTCTATCTGAAAAGGGGGCAATGGGCCTATATCTATCTAGATCAGGCTCAATATCATGTTCAGCATTTTTGTCATCAGAAGGAATGTGTTGGATGGGAGAAGGGGTTTGATCTGGTGGTATTTTAACTTGATTGTCTATTTGTTTCCCTGGTCGCAGTGTGTGAACTGCATTCACATGGGCTGGTAGGGTTGAACTAGATCCATTGTCTTTAGAGTTTGCAACAGGTTGACTCAGGAATTTTTCTTTCTCTCTCTCGCTCACGACAGTGGCTAGTTGCCCAAGTTGGGTTTCTAACTAGTCTATGGCTTGAGTGTTCGAATTGAGCACTTGGCCTGTTGTTTGTATAAAGCAATTTAGAGTGGTGGATGACTGGGTCAACATGTTGGTAGTTTGTGTAGAAGCTTTGATCATAGCTTCTAAACCCTTTTCTAAGACACTCAGATATTTGTCATGATCAGAATTTGAAGGATTTATAGGCTGGTGAGGATGAGGATGTTGGGTTGGAAAAGCTGGGTTAGCTTGTTAGAAATTGTTTGGTGCGTTGAATGAAAGTGTATTTCCCCTAGAGAATTGTGGGTTCGACGCGGGAATGAAGTTTTAATTTTCGGGAGAATTTCCTTGATTCCATGCAAAGTTGAGATGATTTCTCCAAATTGGATTGTAGGTTGGAGAAAATAGATCATTTCTAAGATGCTAGAATGCAGCGTTCATCTGTTTTAATGTATTGTTGTTTCCTAGGAGAGGGCATTCCTCTGAAACGTGGGTAGGAGACTGACAGTTATGACATCTCGGGGGCAAAAACATGATTGATTTGAGCTGGAGCTCATTCCTTAATTTCTAAGGCTTCTAACCTTCGCAGAATCGTCGCCATCTTCGCTTCAGAAGCAATGTTTGACTCCAAGGAAAGATCACTAGATTTAGATTGGGGATTTGATGAAACCATGTCATCACAGTGTTCATATTGCATGGTTTTCTCGGATAGACTCTCTAGAAATTCCCAATCTTCGTCGGTGTTTTTCCTCATAAAATCTCCCTGACACATCGATTCTAAGGATATTTTTGAAGAATAGTCCAATCCTTCATATATGACTTGGCATAACCATCATTTCTCGAGACCATGATGATGACATTGGATAAAAAGATCTTTGAATTGGTCAAAATATTTCCAGAATGGCTCCTCTAGGATAATTTTAAAGTTTTGAATGTTGTTCCTCAGCTTTACCGTTTTATGAATTGGGAAAATTTTCTTAAGAAAAATGGTGATAATTTCATCCCAAGTTAAGATGGAATTTGTCGGTAAGCTGTACAGCCATTTTTTAACTTTGTCCTTGAGAGCAAATGGAATAAATCTAAGCTTGATCGCATCTTGGTTAATTCTCTCATTTTAATCATAATACACAATTTCTCAACTTCCAAGATAAAAATATATGCATCTTCTGTTTGATTTCCTAAGGAATTTGGGAAGCATGTTTATGTAGTACGGTCTAAGCTCGAAATTTGCTCCATTTTCTTCGGGGAGCCTTATGCAAGATGAAATTGCATTTCTGGTGGGGTAACATATATCCTGGAGAACGAGTTGATTCGTCATTTCCTCAATTGGTTCAACACGGATTAAACGATGAGAATTATCCCTAACCCACGTTTGCATACACCAAAACAACTTCTTTTTATAATGTTTTTTAAAGGAAAGAAAGAAAATTAGTTTTTTATGAGAAGAAAAAGATAAAGGAAAATTCTAACTAAAACAAATCAAAAGCAATCACTTTTCAATCACTCTAACTCTAGGGTTAAGCCTAACTCAACTAGACCAGCTCCTAATCAAAAACTCCTAAAATAAAAAGATTAAGGTTTTACCCGAGTAGTTAGCCAGGTAAGGATAGTACTAGAGGGTGATCAGAGATCAATTAAGTACCTCCTTCCTTACGTAGCGCTTTACGCAACCCCTAAACATTACCTTAGACACCAACTAATCCAAGAAAACTTGAACCGGTTCACTTAAGAATTTATTGTTCCTTATTGAGCTCGAGTCCTTAGGGGCTAACGTCTAAGGAGTTTTAAGAAGGCTTGGGTTTGTATAGTAAGGAATTGATGATTTTGGACTAAGGAAAGGGTGATGAAATCCCTCACCTTATCTTGATTATGGGGTTTTGCCTTTAAAAATATTTTCAAGTGTGTGCCAAACCAAGATGCTCAAATCATTTTGGTGAATTCCTACTAACTATAAGCAATGCAACCCTATGAATTAAAAGCAACTAAAAAGAATGTAAAAAAATCTTTTTTTTTAATTATGGTCAACAACAATCAAATGTGAGAAGAGAGCTCTTGTTCGAATTTATTATCTTGTTAGTATTTGTTCAAATGGAGGGTGGATTTTATTATGATCAACAAAAATAAAATCTTTTTTTAAGTCCTAATTGTCTCTAATTGTGAAGAAATGGCTAAATGGTGGAATTAAAAATTCTAGAAAGAAGAGTAACCCAAAAGCAATTCTTCAAGTTCTTGATCTTCAATCCAAGGTTTTTAAGCTCCAAGCGGTTCATTCACAAGAAAACACACAAGTTAAAGAACAAAAATAATAAAATCCTACTTAGCACCGTTCCTCGGCAACGGTGCCAAAACTTGATGCGGCATAAACACATATTCAAATTACAAGTGCACAATCAATCAAGTTATAGTATAAAGATATCGATCCCACGAGGGAGGTGATTTTAAGAGATTATTAGAATTGGTTCTTATGTTTTGTGCGTGACAAAAATAGGAGTAATGAATGGAGTGTGATTGTGGAGAGATATGAGGAGTGTTGTGGATATGTGCAAAAGTCAATAAATGAGATTTTAGATCATAGAAATAAAGAGTGGATGTGATAAAGAATAAATGAAATCATAAGGAAAGAAAAATAAAGCAAATAAAAATCAAGAAACAAATAAGAGAAAATCAAGAACTAAGAAAAAAATCAAGAAAGAAAAGATGGAGGATTAAATTAAAGATATGAGAAATCTAGAATTGAATCCACTAGCTAATCTCAATTACAAAATACAAACTATTCTCTTTTTATCATATTTTAATTTAGATTTATTAAGCATAGACTATCAAACTATTTAAGAAAAGTATAACCTATCAAATTATCATCTAAGTCAAAATAAAAATCATGATAAGAACAACAACAAGATAGTAATCCTAGAATTCATAAGTATAACCTATCAAACCATTTAAGATAAGCATAGATTATCAAATTCTTCTTCTATCAATTAGTTCTCTAGTTGATTATCCTAAACATGATAATTTTAAGCGCAAGAGAATATTTTGTATAATACTAAAGGAAATTAGAGTAGTTTCATACAATTCTAAGATTCCTACAAGAATTAATTTCACATCCTAAGAAATAAAAGCAAGAAATGAATTAAAGAGAATAAGAACTAATTACAAAACAAAAGAAAAGAAAAAAATAAGAAAAACTATATTTTGAACAAGAAATAAATCTAACTACATTGCATAAGAAATAAAGATGCAAGAAAATAAATCTACTCTACAAATTAAAATGTAAAAAGAAATAAAAATACAAGAAAGTAAATCTACTCTATAAGATATGAATATAAATCTAAACTAATAAGCAATAAAAAATTACTAAAAAGAAATAAAAAATAAAAGAGAAAAATAAAAGAAAAGCAAACCTTCAAATTTCTCTTCATCTCTATCTTCATCATCCAACAAAGAGAAGAAAAAAAAATTTAAAGTGGAGAAAAATTCTTTTATTAATTGTAACAAAAGTTATAAATTTGGAAGATCTTCTCAATTAAGAGTAACCATCCTCTCCAAATGGAGTTATAAAATTTTTTACACCTCTAACCCCTCACTCTCTATCCCTATTTATAGTAAACATCAGTGAATGAGAACCATTGGATTGAAATCTTATCTAAAAATAATAAATTTTAGCCTTTGGATTGTAACTGCTTGGCTGATAATATCGATGCCAGCATCGATAGGCATATCGATGTTGGCATCGATATAGGCATCGATACTGGCATCGATGCCCTCATCGATGTTGGCATCGATGTGAGGTTCTCTCCGGTTGCTGCTTGAAGCTTGGTCTTGTATTTGTTCTTGGGCTTGGGCTTTTGGACAATTTGATATTTCTTCTTCTTTTTAGCTTTGGCCTTTGGCATTTTTTGGGCTTTTGCTGATATTTTTTATTAATTCATGGGCTTTATTGAGAGAAGAGATATTGGGCTTTTATTCTTCATTACCCTGTAATTAAAGATAAAAACAATTATTAGTGGTATATTTATTCATATAAAATAGATAATGAGGATATAAAATTGTAATAAAATATGATTATCAGTATAACACTAGTAACCATATAAAAGAAAGTAATTTTTTTCCTTGACTTACTATAGATAATTACATCCTCCAAGTTTAGCTTGTTGGCCTTTTATCCTTCTATTTTTAGGGCCTAATTGCTTAGCTTAACCCAGCTAACTAGGGGTGCTAAACCGTATTCGTATCCGAGAAAACATCCACAACCGTATCCGTTAGAATACGAATATGGTTACTCAAATCTATAACTGATAGGATATGGTTACGCATATGGTTTTGTAGTGAAATATC
This sequence comes from Asparagus officinalis, assembly GCF_001876935.1. Lineage (NCBI taxonomy): Eukaryota > Viridiplantae > Streptophyta > Magnoliopsida > Asparagales > Asparagaceae > Asparagus > Asparagus officinalis. The sequence continues at coordinate 49,387,472 of NC_033797.1, read as the reverse complement.
TGTATCCTTATCCGAATCTGAAATATCTGAGTACATATTAGTCATACTCTTACGATAGTTTCGATTCTTAGATTATGGCTTTGTGGCTAATTTTGATGATCAAGATGTCTAATCTTAACTTTTCAGTTATAATGAAGATTTTAACGAACTCTTTTGTTTCACATGAACTACATTTTTCTCAATACTATCTACTTTTCTCAGATCTATTTTGTATATGTACACATATCCGCTTATATGATTATAAGCGGATATGATAATAAATTTTAGCGAATATGATTATAAATTTTCATTATAACTGAATCCGATTTTAGCGAATATGATTATAAATTTTTCTTATCGAGATATATTTGTATCCTTATCCGAGATGTGTAAGCGAATATAGATATGATAAGTATCATATGCGAACCGTATCCGGACTGAATGCACCCTTATCTCTAACACATCCAATAACTTATTAGATTTCCCCAAACAAATTCTTATTCATTAGTTTGGCCAAGCTGAGAAAGAGGCGTCTGGATTTGTTGATATGTCACAAGATCGTCACCTATTTAAAAGAACCCATTATGAGCTTTTAGTTCGAAATTGGATAAAAAACTACTGTTTAGACAATTAAATAATTAAGTGGAGTGCTCATATTTGGGCTTTGGCTTTCTTTATTTACGAGCAAAATTGACACACGCGCTGCTGCGACATTAATATGAAAGAAATTTAAAAAGTGTATGAAAGTTTTCACGGTATGTGTTCAATTAATGTGTATATATATATATACAAATAAAAAATTCAACAATAATGGATAGACATCACAATTCATTTCCAACAAATTTCAAATTATTCTAGAATGCATACATCAAATTGTCCAAAGATACAACAACAACGACAACAAGGCCGGGAAAATAAATATCTAAAAAGAAAGTATCCAACCTGAGTAGAATGAAAAAGAGAGCGAATTTCTGAAGCAAAAAGAAAAGGGAAAACTCATGTTACTAAATAATCACAAGACGGGTAATTTTATGGCAACAAATTCATTAAAAATCTAAAATTTCAGCAAGAAAATAATGAAAGAATAAGAGAAGGAATTAACTTTAGGAGCAAGAAAAGAGGAAGAACATGAGCAGACAATGAAAAAATCCATCGAAGACCAAGGTATTTTATCTATTGCCAATGTGAAGTTTAAGAAGAAGACGAACATGGACAAATTTTCAAAAGAGACCCATTTAGACTTTTATTCCCCAAAAACGATCTTATTCAAACAAAATTATAAAAACCGACCTGGTTTCAGCTTCAGCGCTGAAACCAGGTCGGTTTTTGAAAAAAAAAATTCTGAAACTTCACGGGAGTTGAACTCCCGTAAAGTTTAGCAGATCTACTAAACTTCACGGGAGTTCAACTCCCGTGAAGTTTCATAGTTCAAATTTTTTTTTTAACTATGAAACTTCACGGGAGTTGAACTTCCGAAAAGTTTAGTAGATCTGCTAAAACTCCCGTGAAGTTTCAGAATTTTTTTTTAAAAATCGACTTGGTTTCAGCGCTGAGGCTGGAACCAGGTCGGTTTTTATAATTTTGTTTGAATGAGATTATTTTTTGAGTTTAAGTTCATGGGTCTCTTTTGAAAATTTGTCCAGACGAACGGAGAGGTGCGGGAGATAGGGTGGATTTCAAGTTTTGGGATGTAAAAAGTACTTTTTTTGAGTTTTGGTATTCCTTAAACTTTGTTTGTTTCACTTTTTTTTGGGATATTGAATCCCTAAATTATAAAAAAATAATATATTTTTAGGATTTGTGAAATCATCTCTTTTGTTTCAACTTCTTTTTGGGATATAAGGTGGATTACAAGTTTTTTGGGTTTTAGAATTCCATAAACCATGTTTGTTTCAAAACCAATTTTGGGTTATTGAATCCCCAAATAATAAAAAACTATTATATTTTAGAATTTGTGAAATCCTACAATTAAGAGAGGATGCAGGTTGGATATTGATGTATTAATGCTTATAATATAAGATTAATATATTAAATATAATATTATAATAATATAATATTTAATATAATACATCTATTCCTCTATAATTATAGGAGGACCCAAGAATCACTGTTCATGCTTTAGTAAATGCTGCAGTAAATTACTGTAGCATTATATATATATAATAATATATATATATATAATAAATAATTATATATATTATATGATATATTATATATATTATAATATATATATATATATATATATATATTATTATATATATTATATATATTATATATATATAAATATATATATATTATATTATATAATATATAATTATTTATATAATATATATATAATAATATAATTATATTATATAATATAATATATATATATAATAAATTAATATATATATATATTAGATATTATATATAAATAATATAAATATACTATAGATATAATAATTTAATATATTAATTTTATATATATATTAAATATAATTATATATATAATTATATGCAATTATATATATAAAATATAATATATATATAATATATATATATATATATATATATATATATTATATATATATATTAATATATATATATATATTAATTATATCTTATAATATATTATAATTTATATAATAATATATAATAATAATTATATATATTTATATATATTTATAATAAATACTATTTATAATAGTATATATATTTATATATATATATTATATTATTTTATATAGATAATTCATTAATATATAATATTCTATAAACTATAAATTATATAATATTATACTTATTATTATAATTTATAATAAATATAAAAAAAAAAAAAAAAAAAAAAAAAAAAAAAAAAAAAAAAAAAAAAAAAAAAAAAAAAAAAAAAACAAAAAAAAAAAAAAAAAAAAAAAAAATAATATAAATTATGTAATATATATATATATATATATTATGTTATATATATTTATATATATTTAAAATTAATAATATATTATTAATTTTAGTAATATTAATTTATATATATATAATATCATAATTATATTATATTTATATTATATTTATAATAATAATATATATATTATTATAATTAGAATTTATATATAATATATAATATTATATAAAATAATATTATATATATCATTTATATTATATTATATATATTAATTAATATATTATATTATATATTATTATATATTTATAATAATATAACATATCTATAATATATATATTATGGCTAAGACATATTGGTATTATAATTTAACCCCATTTGCCAAGAAGGTATTTTAAATAAAAAAATCGGCGTTAAGGCATTTTAATTGATTAAAATTATCAATTAGGTCCTTTTTTCTCGTCGGCGATCACTTTTCCGGCGAGAACTCGTCACGTGCGTGGCACATGATGACTTAATCTGTATAAATACCCATATTGGTATTTTAATTTAACCCTGTTTGCCAAGAAGGTATTTTAAATAAAAAATTGGCATTAAAGCATTTTAATTGATTAAAATTATCAATTAGGTCTTTTTTTCTCGTCGGCGACCACTTTTCCGGTGAGAACTCGTCACGTGTGTGGCATGTGATGACTTAATCTGTGTTTTAGCTGATGATATGGCTCGGTTTGCTGATGTGGCTCGGTTTTAGCTGCTGATGTGGTTTAATCACAATTTAAGTCCAAAACGAACCAACCTGAACCCTAAAAATTTCAAAACAAAGATCAAACTTCCACGCATTCACTCCAGATCTCAGATCCAACTCAATTATCTTACCTTTACCGCTAACAGAAGCAGCCAAAACCCCCGATTCTAGGAACTTCTAGAAGAAAGCGTCATTGGAATTCGGAGAGAAGAGAGTGAGAAGACGAAGATCACTGCAGACTAGATTGCCGCCGGCGCGGCCATGGATCGATGCAAGAGAAAGAGGTTCTATTTATACGATAATTTCTCCACGAATTTTTCGCTAATTTTTTTACCAATTTTAGAAATGGGGGATTTTAAAATGCATCGACTCTTATTCTTCCTGCCACTACCACGTCAGAAAACCGGTTGAATTAAAATGCACGTGACCTTTTCTTGCCGGAAAAGTGGTCGCGGACAAGCAAAAAGACCTAATTGGTAATTTTAATCAATTAAAATGTCTTAACGCCGATTTTTTATTTAAAATACCTTCTTGGCAAATTGAGTTGAATTAAAATACCAATATGGGTATTTATACAGATTAAGTCATCACGAGGTTGAACTAAAATACCAATATGGGTATTTAGCCAATATATTATATATAATATTATAGGAGGACCCAATAATCACTGTTCATGCTGTAGTATTCCAAATCCCAAAATATTATATAATATTATAATAATATATGTTATTAAAATATTATATAATATTATAATATACAATTTATAGTATGTCAAATCCCAAAATATTGATGAAACAAACAAAATATTACAAATTATAGTATTCCAAATCCCAAAATATTGATGAAACAAACAAAATTTTAGAGATCCCAAAACATATAAAAAATTTTATGGATTTCAAATTCTATGGTGAAATCCATATCCATAAATTTTGGGATACAAAACAAACACCCCCTAAAATAATCAAGCTACAGTCTTTCAATATGTAAATGGTTTATTATTTTAGATAGCAAGGCTATATGGAAACTTTTTGGGAAATATTAAAAAACACAAGTTGATGTAAAGAGTTACAGTTGAACGGTCAGTAGTTTTACACTAAAAAATCATGTTATTATCCACTTTCAACCCTCAAATTACTGTGCTTAGGAATAGTACATAGAGAATTATGATTACTGTAGCTTACACCAACCTCCACCAAAATTTTATTCTATCCACTTTAACCCTCAAATTACTGTGCTTAGGAATAGTATATAGAGAAATTTAGAGTATTGTAGCTTTACATCAAGATCCACTAAAATTTCATGCTATCCACTTTCAACCCTCAAATTACCGTGCTTAGGAATAGCATATAAAGAAATTTCGGTTACTGTAGTTTTACACCAAGATCCACTAATACATGCTATCTACTTTCAACCCTGAAATTACTGTGCTTAGGAATATTAAATACAGAAAATTTTGATACTGTAGCTCTATAGTGGTGCACGCTACTGTGCTTAGAAACAATATATACAGAAATTTTATTTACCGTAGCTTAGGAACACTGCTGAGTCGGCTAACTTTAGTATATAGATAAAAAATGTTTTCTAACTTGTGATTACCAACCAAACTGTGGATCTAGGGCAAACGTCGAAATTCAAAGTCGAGGAGTGGGCCCCACTCACTGCTAGGCATAGGTAGCGCGTGCACGGTAGAGACGATTCGCTCCAGCCTCTGAAGATAACTAAGATCAAGTGCAGCAAGCTCCCAGTTGGGAGTCCTAGTCAGCATGCTCTCAAGAGCTCTCAAGCATTTTAGAATAAAAAATTAACAAATTAAGCATTGGGAGACACTCATTCTTTTATGGAGCTCCAACAAGTTCCTAATTAGGAGCTCCAACAATATCAAAAAAACCCCTCTTCTATTTTAATATTTTACCCATTACTTTTAATTATATTTAAACCTCTTGTATTTTATTTCTAACCGTTGGATACGACCTTCGAGGGAGCGCACACGGTCTTCGTGGCAACCCACGGTCTTCGAGGGAACGCACACGGTCTTCAAGGTAACTCGCGGTCTTCGAGGTTGGGCACGAAGTTCGAGGTATCGCAAACTTTGACCGCCAACCGACTGATTCCTATAAAATTCGATGGCTTCTCTCCTCAACCCATCATCTCCCAGAATAAAATGTCTAGCTCATCTAGCTCTAGCGATGATGAAATGATGAAGACGTTCTTTCTTATGGGAGTTGCTGTTGTTGAGGAAGAAGAACAAGAGAAATGTTCAACTTCAGTTCAACACAAACGACGTATCGTGCTCCATCGAAACCGACTGGAAGGCCACAATCGGTTGTTCCAAGATTATTTTGCTGACGCACCAACATATCCTCTTTATTATTTTCGTCAAAGGTTCAGAATGATGCGTTCGTTATTCCTTCGAATCCACGACGCAGTCGTCGAACATGACAAGTACTTCGTCCAAAAGAGGAATGTTGCTGGACAGTTAGGACTATCTAGTCTTCAAAAGATTACTGCAGCTATGCGGATGCTCGCATATGGAGCATCCGCTGACTCCATTGACGACTACGTTCGGATCGGTAAAAGTACGTCGCTTGAGAGCGTGAAGAGGTTCGTTCGATCGATTATCAACATCTTTGGAGAGGAATACCTTCGTGCACCGACTAATGAAGACGTTGCACGCCTGCTCGAGGAAGGCTCACAACGAGGTTTTCCTGGTATGCTTGGGAGCATCGACTGCATGCACTGGACATGGAAGAACTGTCCAACTGCCTGGCAAGGTATGTATACTGGATATTTTCATGAACCTACAATTATTTTGGAGGCCGTAGCTAGCAAAGATCTTTGGATATGGCATGCCTTCTTTGGACTGCCGGGGTCTCACAATGACCTTAATGTTCTACATCGTTCACCGATTTTCACACAACTTGCGGAGGGAAGAGCTTCACCGTGCAACTATACTGTCAATGGCCACAAGTATAATATGGGATACTATCTCGCCGACGAGATTTACCCAGAGTGGTCCACATTAGTGAAGACTATTCCAGCACCTCGAGGAAACAAGCATAAGTACTTTGCTCAACAACAAGAAAGCGCAAGAAAAGATGTTGAGCGAGCTTTTGGCGTGTTGCAAGCTCGATTTGCGATTGTTCGTGGACCAGGACGTTTCTGGCAACCTTGTGTGCTGAAAGATATCATGACAGCTTGCATCATAATGCATAACATGATCGTTTTCAAGTTGTTGTACTACGCCAATTTCATTTTTAATAAAGTAGTTGTTTTCATTCAATGCCAAAATTTTCAACTTCAAGTACAATCATAAATCTAATATAAGATAATATTTGATAATTAGGAAGAACTAATGAGGATGCGATGCGAGTACAATATATGATAATTAGGAAGAACCCTTGGACATCCACCTCTCCAATATCTCTGCCTGACGCATTTCAAAGTATTGTCGTTGAACTGAATTGAGTGTTGAGAGATCGATCTTCATGATATCGTCATCTTGTTTCTTCTGTTTTAGCTCCATTTTTTCTTTGTTGGTTTGCTTCATCCACGCGAAAGCCTCTCCCATAATGGACTTAGCGGACTCAGATTTGTCCACATTTTGTTTCCTCTTGAGTTTTGCCGCTTTCCTCCCTTCAGGCCTTGCTATAACATCATCCGAGTCGGTGTTCAACTCGATGGGGGTCGCTGGCATGGAATTGTTTGGTGAGGAATCAGAGTTTGTGGTTCTTCTCGGCTGTGATCGAATCTTATTGTAAGTTTCCATTTGTTGGATCCACTTTTGATGATGACGCAACTCAACCCAACAATGGTCAAACACGAATCGCTTACCATAAAGAGATTGTTATAATTCTTTTACTTCTGCAGTCTACACAAAAGTTAAATTTAGAATAATCTAACATATAAGTTAAATATTTACATAAAAACATATAAGTTAAATATTTACCTGGTCAATAATTCCCGTACCAGATCTTTGTCTTCCTTCAATCTGAGCAACGCACCCGCAGAACTTGTTGACAGATAGTTGAATCGTTGACCAACGGTGCATCATTTGGTTTGGTGTGCGACTCGTTGGATCGGTGGAGTATTGGATAAAGTAGTCGTTAGCTCTGTGCCAGAACTTATCTTTGTGTTGCCCCGTACCTTGGATGGCGTCTTGGCTCGTGTTCAGCCAAGCAGACACAAGAAGCTTATCCTCATGGACAGTCCAATTTTTAGACCGCATGTAAGCCTTCTTCTTCTTTGTGGTCGGTGTTTCTTGGGATGACACTTGTTGTGTTGCGGATTGCGATAACTCGATGGGATGACCTTCTTCTACGACTTCTGTATAGAACGGCGAGTATAAGGTCGATCCTTCACCGGTAAGGAGTTGCGAATAGTAGTTGTTTTGGGAGAGATCCATGAGATTTGTAATTTGATAGGAAAATATAGAGTTTTTTTATGAGAGAGTTGTGTGGAATGAGTTGTGTAGTGAATTGTGAATTTATAGAGTTTTTCTTACTGTTCAACAGTCATTTTTTCACACAACAGCAATAATTTTCACTCAACGGACATTTTTTCACACAACAGTAGTATTTTTCAATCAACTGCGAAGGTGAAAGCTAATTAAAAAAAATTACATCACAAGCTCAAACTCTGGCAGCCAATTAAAAAAAATTACATCACATCCAACTCATCTTCGTCATCTCCCCTTCTTCTTTTCCCCAGCTCATTTCGTTTCCCCAAATCATCTTCATTTTTTTCCCCATCGCAAGCTCAAACGCCTCCACTCTTCTTCGTTTCCAACCCCGAACACCAACACCACATCCAACACCGCGAATCTCTGGCTCCCCAACCCACGGATCTCTGGCTCCCCAACCCCGAACACCAACACCGCATCCTCCGCCGTCGTCGATCAGAGCCGATCGGAGTAAAGACCATCTGCTCTAGTCCGCCGCCGCCGATCGGATCAATTTGAGACGAAAAGGTTGGATTTCATTCTTCAATTTTGGGTAGATCTGAGAATGTGTACTTGTTGGGGGGGTTTTGTTAAATTTCGGCCAGTTAGAAGCTCCCAAGTGCTCCACAAATTTGTGGAGCGCTTGGGAGCTCGGAAGCTCCCCAAAGCCAGGTCAGCCTTAGGAGAGGGGCTTGGGAGGGGTTAGGAGCTTTGCTGGAGGGGGGGCTGCCAAATTCCACGACCACGTCAGCCTTGAGAGCTCTGAACAGAGCTTGCTGCCCTTGCTCTAACCACTCGGCGACTAATCCGGCGGTTAGCGAGGGAACAAATCGCGCTGAAGTGGATCTGACCCGATAATCTCCAACCGTCCATAATAACAAAATCGACGGCCAAGATTAAGAGCAGGGCCGTACCTAGGAATTTTGGGGCCCAAGGCGAAATATTGGATGAGGCCTAAGTGATACAACTCATAATACATTTTATCTCATTCTTCTTACCTTTTGAGCGGCAAAATTACATATTATTTTCAATATCTTGTAACATGGTCGATCTTAAATAAGATTTTAGTAATTTTAATTTTGAAAAACTTCTTTCAGCGGAAGCAATTGTTACGAGTATAGTCAATAGTACACGATAAGCAATACAAGTATTTAGAAAAGAATCTAACCAGTTTATATAGTTCAACACTTCAATTGGACTATTAATCTCTATTTTTAAAATTTCCCTAAGCACTCTCAATTCTGAAAACAAATCAAGTCCATTAATATCTAAATGTTCATCATGTTTTAGTGCATTTTCGAGATTAAGATAATATGCTTTCAATTCAATATAATCTAAAGCTTTTAATTTTTTCAAATCAAACAAAAAACCAAATTTTTTTTCATACGTTTTAAATTGTTCAAACCTACTTTCAATTGAGCCAAGCGATTTATCAACTATGTATAAGAAATATTTAATACGAAAAGATTCTTCAGCGTTAAATGTTGTTTCATTACCAATATTTTCATCAAATTGTTTTTTTCTATGAATTTTACGTTTTTCACAAAATATAGGTTGTACGTCATTTCATTAGCAAGTTCTTTAGTTGAATTCAAAGCAGATATAAAAGCATTTTGTCTATAATTTTCTAAATATACAATAAGACCCTTTAATTGATCTATGACAATATCAATATGCATATCTTTAGATTGTAAGATTTTACTAACTGAATTAACAGCAAACAATATGTCATACCAAATATTCATAGCTATTAAGAATTCAAAATTTTTAATCTCATAAGTTGCTAAGCTATTAACTTCACTTTTTATCTTTGGATCTTTACTTTTTAAATAGGGTTAGGTTTATGCTTAAGTAACTAAGTTACATATATTATATATATGGGTGGGTGGGCCTTATCCAACTTGGGGCCCAAGGCAAAGGCCTTAGTTGCCTTATGCTAGGGCCGGCCCTGATTAAGAGACGGCCGTCACTGACAGTCAGCTCTCGGGACTCCCTGGACCGCACGTGCGGGTGCAAACCGGGTACACCCGTTTACTCTTTTGTACCCGTTGTTAAGTACACGAAGTTCTCAAGCGCCCACACGCTGACCCGCTGATGAACTGCGGGTCCCACTTTTCAATGGGTGAATTGAGAGATTTCAAGAATTTGGGGTCTTTTCTCTCCCAAAAAAAAAATAAAAAAGGGATCTCGATTTGTAACCAATCCTTTTGGATCTTTTTAAGCGCGGGCCATACGCTGCTCTCTCCTGTACGTCCATACCTCCTCTCCTCTTTTGTCTCTCTCATCGTTGCTTCTCTTTTCTGTTTCTTTTTTGTGATAATTATTAACTTATTTTGTTTTGCATGGGTACACACCCTGAATTTGAATTTGCACTCAAAATTCTTGTTTCTTTTTGTCTTATGGAACCTAATCTCCTTTCGATCTAGGTGAGTTTTGAATTCATTGGTACTCACTCATCAAAATTTTCGTCGAATTTTGCTCAACTATATGAGAATTATGAGGGGAGAGTTCTGAGAAATCAAGATAATGGATATGTTCTTCCACGGCTTTCTTGAACTGCTCACTCAATTCTGTTTTTTTTTTCCCCTTCTGAATTTTCTTTTTTTTTTTAAAAAAAAGAGAAAAGATAATTTAGGGAGCAGATCTAGAAGTGCAAAGTTCAAGAAAAACGTGGGAAAACATGACAGATCTTTTTAATCTCGTCAGCTGCAAAT
>NC_033797.1:49314959-49376714 GCF_001876935.1 Asparagus officinalis | reverse complement strand
GTAAGAACTAAAGTTGGAATATTTTGTGGCGCTGTCTAGTTTCTTTACTATTTACGAAAATCTTTGTAGATCTGACAACTGATCAGTATACCTTTGTGTTATATATAATTCAGTATCTCTGGAATCTCTGGACCTGTATATCCTGTTAATTTCAATGGATGAGTATGATTTGTTGCAAATCTATACATTCATTCATCTTGATCAAACACTATATAACTAACCTTTCCTTTTATATTAAGTTTTTGGGAATATTTAAGGATGAAAATTAACCTACTATAGATTAATATTGATACTATATTAATTTTTTTCTTGGTACGATATTATTTGTTTGGCGCTAAACATAGAACTACAGAAGTATAGTTTCTTATTATTCTTTATTATTTTTAAGTTACTAAAGTTATTAGCAGGTGCATAAAGAAGTATAGTTTCTCATTGAGAACTATGGCTTAATGCTGGTAAGCTGGTTGCAAGAAAGTTAAGTACAGTCAATTAGTTACGGTTCTACCTATAAATTAAGACAATCCATTATCTATTTATTAGATTAGATTTGCTCGTATGAGATGATTTGAATTTTCGAAAATTGATTATAAGTTTCGACGGATTATAATATGGCTACCAACTGATGATTTTTTTTCGAGGAGTATTCGAATTTGATTTCTTTCTGAAAAACAAGTAGCCTTTTAATTGCAGGAAACCTTTTTTCCCCACCTCAGGACAGGAAAACTAAAATTTAGGTGTTTATTATCTAGATCTCTCAAATATAGTCAGAATTCACTTTTTTGAATTTAGGTGTCTCAATTATAACTGTATAACAATGGATTATGAGGGTATTTGTTGGTAGGTAATTTTACACCTCGAGAGGGAAATTATTATTATTTTTATTTTTGCGCATCTTTATTGTGAAGCTTATCTGGTTACATGAATAGGTGAACGAGGATCTTTCATTCACATTTTGCTTAATTTAGTTGTAGCCAGCCAGTACGTACTTCTGACTTTCATCACTGCCAAATGAACTTCCAAGTGAAATGAAAGGGGAAAAAAAGAAAGTAATGCTGATCGGATGGGGGGTCCACTGGATTATTTTGTTTCTAATGTGGGTAAATCCTCAGTTTTTGTCTACTCCGAAACCTGACATCGCTGGGCTGATTGAGATTTCAGAAAGAAGGAATTTGAGTTTTAAGTCTGGGAGGGAAAAGAAAAGGGAAGTCCACTAGCGGGAAGAGGAGAATGATGGAGCTCGAGCAATAGCGGGTCCCAGGTGGTTGAGGAATAAGGAGACAGTGGGAGAAATTAAGTGAGGAGAGAGAGAGAGAGAGAGAGAGAGAGAGAGAGAGAGGGAGAGGAGGAGATTTGTTGGGCCTGAATTCCCTTCTTATGCGGAGGAGACTCATGACATTCGATTAAGTCCGTGTGTGTACCTACTGTGGGAGGACAGCATGCGGTAGCGCGCGTGGTAGCTAGCTTCAACAAAAGCACAGATGACATCAACAATTGGGTGCTCGTAGGTGTCACTGGAGTAGGACGATAGGGTCGACTAGATCGATGTTGGGGTCAGGAGCAGGCACCGCGAGTGGTAGCTTCGATTGCTTGGGTCATGGACACGAGGACAGTTCGCTGTGTGGCGTCTACCTCAGAAAACATAACCATGTTCAGTTTCGATTTGTTGATAAGAAGAAGAAGAAGAAGCTTATCGTGGTGATTCTATGCGATGGAATCGTGGATTTGACCGTACCTTCTTTCCTGCTCGGGCTTTTCTTTGTTGGATATTTTGGGTCAAAACCGCTTTCCAAAAATGAGTTTTCAAACTATATATTTATTAACTACTGGTATTTTTCAGAAATCCTTAGTAGCGTAGCGAGAAGTTAAAGTTTTGATATCACAAAGGTCCTGTGTTCGAGGTTTGCCAACGACAAACTGAGAATTGTTTTTATTTAATTAATCTCTCAAAGGTTCTAGTGGGCCGTGGGCCGGGAATCAGGGCTAATCGGGCTGAGACGCTAAGTGGTGTTTTGTTAGACGCACTTTGCACTTCGCACTTCGCTACGCTACTAACAACTTTCGTGTCGACTAGTACCGCCTTTCGTGTCGACTGGGTATGTGTTCCCAACTGTTGTTCCAGTCGACACGAAGCGTGTCGACTGACATGTGTCATCTCGTTCTGCCTGCTTCGCCTCATCTCGTCTGCTGAGATCTCGTTGTTGTGCGCAGCGGAAATTTCGGCAACACCTCCGGTGCGCAAGGTGCACAACAAGAGATTAGATCGTAAAAATTCATGTTTCACCAAGGAAACAAGAATCTGAAGCGGATATCTCAACAAAGTGAGATACCGGCTCTTCCTCTCATCAGTTCTAGGACTGACCTGTCGAGGGATCCTACAAGCTATTACAAATCACGGCAAGAACACAAATTTTTACGTGGTTCGACAAATAGCCTACGTCCACGGGGTAAGGAGGGGGAGATCTACTATTAGAGGGAGAGATACAATTAGGGTTTACAATCACTCAATCTAAACCCTCACACAAAAATCACGACAAGAACACAAATTTTACGTGGTTCGGCAAATTGCCTACGTCCACGGGGCAAGGAGGGGGAGATCTACTATTAGAGGGAGAGATACAATTGGGGTTTACAATCTCACAAATAAAACCCTCTCACAAACTCTCAGATCCCTCAACAAATACTCTCTCAAAGGGGGTGCTAAAAAACAAAGAACATCTACAAAAGACTTGCTTTTCTTCCGTGAATAGCCACCAAAAGCACTGGTCCTTTTGTTCTCTGTGTCTGCAGCAGCAGCCAAAAGAAACTCCTGCTCCTGCACTCTTCCGCAGCCGCTCCTTTTTATTCCTGTTCTCAGAAATCAGCTGCACAAAAAATTCGGTGCCCTCTCTGCCACGCCCTAGCTCTTGATTGAAGAGATATATATATCATTGTGATTAAGGTAAGTGGGCTTCTCGTGGGCCTGTGTTTCATGCGATTTGAAACTGCGTTCCTCCCACTCACGTGATCACAATTCTCCACCTCGGTGAAGTTTTTTTTCAAAACTGAGCCGACACCAAAACATCCAAATATCCCAACTTGTTGTGTCCAGTACGAACTCAAACCGCAACAAATCGAGAACCCGAACGAGAGTCTAAATAATCTCACCCCCATCAAAATCAACTAATCCAAACCGGCTGTATCGTAAAGACTGCCTACGTATCCTCTTGCCCAAGGAATCAAGCCTTACGTAGTTCATCCAAATAGCCTCCAAAGGCCTCAACACCGAAGAATGTTCAAAAGCTCCAAACAATGACCAAACTTCACTCCTAAAACAACTTTGGTCAACATATCCACAGGGTTGTCCTTCGTGTGGATCTTCTCTAACATGACGTCTCCTTCATCCAAAACGTCACGAACAAAATGGAATCTGACATCAATGTGCTTCGTGCGCGCATGATAAACCTGGTTCTTCGCCAAATAGATAGCTGACATGCTATCACAATATACCCGAAGGGTCTCCTGTGCAATCCCCAAGTTCTCTAATAATCCCTGCAACCACAAAACCTCCTTCACAGCTTCAGTCAATGCCATATACTCTGCCTCCGTAGTGGAGAGAGCCACTGTAGACTGAAGTGTGCATCTCCAACACACCGGTGCTCCTGCTAGTGTAAACACATATCTGCTAGTAAACCGACGCTTGTCCAGATCCCCCACATAATCAGAATCCACGTAACCAATACAATCCTGCCCGTTCTTCCCATTTTTCTCAAACACCAAACCAACATCCACGGTACCTTTAATATACCGTAGAATCCACTTCACGGCCTCCTAATGACCCTTCCCGGGGTCGTGCATGTATCTGGATACCATGCTCACGGCCTGTGACAAATCTGGCCTTGTACACACCATCGCATACATCAAGCTACCCACAGCATTGGCATATGGAACTTTGGACATGTATTCCCGGTCCTTAACTGAAACAGGTAACATCTTAGCTGATAGCTTAAAGTGGGGGGGCCAATGGAGTACTTATCGCCTTGGCATTGCTATCATAACTGAATTTCTTCAGCATCTTCTGCAAGTAACTCCTCTGTGTCAACTTCAACCTCCCCTTCACCCTGTCTCTCTCGATCTCCATACCCAATATCTTCTTTGCTTCTCCAAGATCCCTCATCTCAAATTCGGATGACAGCTCCTTTTTTAACTTTCTAATAGCTGAAGTATTCCTGGAAGCTATGAGCATATCGTCAATATATAACAGCAAATAGATATACTCACCATTCTGTAGCTTGTGCATGTAAACGCACGGGTCATATGGGCTTCTTGTGTACCCTCGGCCAATCATAAAGCCGTCGAATCTCTTGTACCATTGTCACGGCGATTGCTTCAATCCGTAAAGAGACTTCTTCAGCTTGCATACTAATTCTTCTTTTCCTGCAGCTTTGAACCCCATAGGTTGTGTCATGAAGATCTCCTCTTCTAAATCTCAATGTAGAAAGGCTGTTTTCATATCCATCTGGACCAAATCCAAATCCAGTTGTGCCACCAATGCCAATAAAATACGAATCGACGAATGCTTTACAACAGGTGAAAATACCTCGTTATAATCAACGCCCTCTTGCTGTGCATATCCCTTGGCAACCAATCTGGCTTTGAATCTAATTTTCCCAATAGAAGATCCCTTTCTTTGCATATACCCACTTGCATCCAATAGCCTTCTTACCTTTCGGTAGCTTTGTAAGTTCCCAAGTGTTGTTCTTATGAAGAGACTGCATCTCTTCCTCCATGGCTTCCCTCCACCTATTCGAATCAGAGCTTGACTCTGCTTCCTTGAATGTAAAAGGAACCAAATCATCAACGAATTCTGCTGATAAAACATATGCAACCATGACATCATTATATCTAGCTGGCTGACGAATGTTTCTTCTTGGTCTATTAGCTGTAATGGACTCTTGAACATGACCCTGTTCCTGAGTCTCAACATCCACTGTATCCTCTAAATGCCCGGCTGTCATCCCATCTCCTTCCAGTGTCACCTCTGTAGGAGCCTCAATGGATACAATGTTATCTGGAGTGGGTGGAGTAACATTGTTCGCGGGAAAAATCGTTGTTTTCTTCATCATTGATTCCATTGCAAATTCTTGTAATAGTTTATCGATTACAAAGATCCGGTCTTTTTTTAGATCCGGTTACAACGAAAATCAAATAACACAAGAAATAAAGAAAATTACAACTTTCTCCTTTTGTGTCGAACAAATCGCAAGATCCTGTTTTGCGGTCTCTTGCTTTGTGTGGGTTCTTTGCCTGCGCCGGGGTTTATCCATGGACCACCGCGAGATCTAGATCCGATCAGATCTAAGCAGTACGACGGGTATTATTTCACCAAGGAAATAATAGCCGGGGAGGATTGGTTCACCAAGGAAACAATCGTCCAAGTCTCGGGATCTAAGACCAAGCTTAGATCCGGAGTACCTCTGTGTAGATCTGAGATCCGGTCCTCTCGAACACCTGCCTTTTTTGGCGTTGACGATTGCTGAGCACCAGATCTGGAAGAGTGAGTCCCCGAAGTCCCAAAGCTCCAATCTTTTTTAAGTTTCGAGTCTTGAATCCTGCAGAGCTTCGCCTCCAAAATTTCCAACCCCTCAAAATGAACAACCCCCTCTCCTATTTATAGCCAAGCGTCACTGTGCCCGTGTGCACGTGTGGCCACCTCATAGATGGCCGGCCACCTCAAGGTGGCTCGGCTCATGCCGAGCCACCTTGAGGTGGCTCGGTTTGAGCCGAGCCCCTCCGGATGTGTTGTTCCGTCGTTTTCCGCTCTTGGTTCTATCTGTGATTCGGTTCTGTGGTTGATTTATCCAGACTTGATTCGTTGACCTGATTTGGCAGTAAATCCGGATCCCGATTAGGCAGTAAATCCACTTCTGAATTTGAGTCCGAAACCGATCTTGATTCGATCGTGATTCGTCCGAGTATGCCCTTGGTTGGATGACTCGTTGACTCTTCGAACACTTGGCTTGATCCCGCACGCGAATGGACGTATTCCGTTGCTTGCGTGCGATTAGTCAATCTCGTTGCCTCGTTGGTTTGTCGGTTTGTGCCGAGCTGAGCTAAGGGACCTATAAGCAATTTTATATGCCTACAGATACCCCCTCCAAAGTATTTCAGTCTCGTTCTTTTATAGAAGAGTCTGGAATACTTTGGATATGATTGTCCCCACCTTCAGTCGGTGTAATGGGACCTTGGAATGACTTCTGTTCTTGATTCCTTCAATCCTTCAGGCTATTCGGTGCTTTGTCGAATGTCTGTAAGAGTTCCGGTGCTGCATTTATTGTCTGACCGTTGTCGGAATTTTAAACTTGAAGTCGGTTCTTGATTTTCTAATCTTTAGCTGACCATCGATTGTTAGCGTCGAATCTTTGTCTGCAACGCGTTGTCCGGCGTCGTGTTGTTGAGTTATCCTTAAGAATGTTTATAAAAAATATTCTCCAGGAACTTCTCAACCAAAAATAGGGAATAGTTTATACTCATATACCTTATTGGAGTATGTAAGGAAGCAGTTTAACCTCATGCACTTGTTGGAGGAGTGAGGAACAGTTTATACTCGTATACTCTTTGGAGTTGTGATTCTTTCATTGCAACGCATTGATTGGCGTTGACCTAGGGTTACGCGTTGACCGGCGTTAGCCTTAGGGTTTTAAACGTCGTACGCTGACTTTTTGATCACAACGCGTTGACTGACGTTGACCTAGGGTTACACGTTGACCGGCGTTGACCCTAGGGTTTTGAACGTCGTTGGATGCTCAAGTCACGAGACCAGCTAATGAAGTTGATGCATCAGTGACTCTCGTATTTATAGGATTTTTGGCAAACCCTCAGCCATCAACGGGTTTGATGAGCCTTTACCGACTACCGTTTGAGTCGGGCTAGCATGCGGATTGTTCAAGTGCCCTTGGTTGGATGACTCGTTGACTCTTCAACACTTGGCTTGATTCCAAGCGCGAATGGATGTATTCCATGGCTTGCGTGCGATTCGTCGATCTCGTCGCCTCGTTGGTTCGTCGGTTTATGCCGAGCTGTGCTAAGGGACCTATAAGCAATTTTATATGCCTACAGATACCCCCTCCAAAGTATTTCAGCCTCGTTCTTTTATAGAAGAGTCTGGAATACTTTGGATATGATTGTCCCCACCTTCAGTCGGTGTAATGGGACCTTGGAATGACTTCCGTTCTTGATTCCTTCAATCTTCCAGGCTATTCGGTGCTTTGTCGAATATCTGTAAGAGTTCCGGTGCTGCATTTATTATCTGACCGTTGTCGGAATTTTAAACTTGGAGTTGATTCCTGATCTTTTAGCTAAACATCGATTGTTGGCGTCGAGTCTTTATTTGCAACGCGTTGTCCGGCGTAGTGTTGTTGAGTTATCCTTAAGAATATTTATAAAAACATATCCTCCAGGAACTTCTCAAACCAAAAATAGGGAATAGTTTATACTCATATACCTTATTGGAGTATTAAGAAGCAGTTTATACTCGTATACTTTTCGGAGTAAGGAGCAGTTTATACTCGTATACTTTTCGGAGTAAGAAGCAGTTTATACTCGTATACTTTTCGGAGTATTAAGAAGCAGTTTATACTCGTATACTTTTCGGAGTATTAAGAAGCAGTTTATACTCGTATACTTTTCAGAGTATTAAGAAGCAGTTTATACTCGTATACTTTTCGGAGTATTAAGAAGCAGTTTATACTCGTATACTTTTCAGAGTATTAAGAAGCAGTTTATACTCGTATACTTTTCGGAGTATTAAGAAGCAGTTTATACTCGTATACTTTTCGGAGTATTAAGAAGCAGTTTATACTCGTATACTTTTCGGAGTATTAAGAAGCAGTTTATACTCGTATACTTTTCGGAGTATTAAGAAGCAGTTTATACTCGTATACTTTTCGGAGTATTAAGAAGCAGTTTATACTCGTATACTTTTCGGAGTATTAAGAAGCAGTTTATACTCGTATACTTTTCGGAGTATTAAGAAGCAGTTTATACTCGTATACTTTTCGGAGGGTCTGGATTGATTCGCCGGAGGTTGAACTGTCAGGGGCTGCAGTTGCTGCTTTTTGGTCTGAACCGCCGCTTCAGACTTCGGCCTCCAAACTTTGCGAGTTGGTGGCGGCTTCTTAGCTATCTCTTTCTGCAGCTTTCTACGGGCTTCTTCAGCTTGAGCCCGTGCCTGCGCTGATAGTACGCGGCGTTTGCGAATGCGCTCCTCCAGCGTTGATCGGTTCCTTTTGACACGGACCCATCCCATTGTTGGCGGCTTGGAGGAACCACCATTCGTTGATTGTCGAGGCTGCTTGCCTCTTTTGTTCTTCAGATCCACGTTGTAGCGGATCCCGTCAACTGACTCCATGGCCTTTGCGAATCGTTTCGCAAGGCGTTGACATTGCCTTTGGCGGGCTCTCTTCGAGAGAGTCACCACGCCCTCTGCGGCAGAAGGGTTGGCCAGAGCAGATCTGACCTGGTTGGAAACTGGAGGAATCTCACCCGATGCGACTTTGGCATCAAACGGGGCGAGATCTTCGTTGGTGGCTTCGACTTCTTCATACCAACGAACCTTTCTCCTGGAGGAGAACTTCTGGGATTTCTTGGACTTACGGGGGGAGGTAGATCCGGACGAGGACACGTACTCCTCGAACTTGGCTTGGTCGAACTCATACTCGACCTCCTCCTCGACCGGGATTGGAATCCGCGTAACTCTTCCATGTCTGCCCAGCTAGTGATACTCCCAGGCTTAAGGCGTCGGTACCAATCGAAGGCAGGCCCGCGAAGGGTTCCTACGAATGACCGGACCATCAGGGCTTCGTTCCCGGATATTGCGCCGAGATGCGACTTGAAATAGATCAAGTGCTGAGTTGGTGAACCCCTGCCATCAAAAGGAGTAAAGTTAATCAAATTAAATTTCTGGGGATAAGGAATCAGGTCCCACTCCCTCGGGTACGGGTATGGGATGCCCGGTTTCTTCACTTCCTGAGCTGTCATCAGAGCGTTGACTTTGCTCTCGAGATCATGCATCTTCTTATCCTCTTCCTCACTTTTCTTCAAGTAGATCTGTGGAGGTTGAGTGGATGATTTGGTCGGACCGCTTCCGGAGTTGTCTTTATCTCGAGGAGGATCGTCAAAGATAGTCTCATCCTTGTTCGCGGTGAAAATCGTTGTTTTCTTCATCATTGATTCCATTGCAAATTCTTGTAATAGTTTATCGATTACAAAGATCCGGTCTTTTTTAGATCCGGTTACAACGAAAATCAAATAACACAAGAAATAAAGAAAATTACAACTTTCTCCTTTTGTGTCGAACGAATCGCAAGATCCTGTTTTGCGGTCTCTTGCTTTGTGTGGGTTCTTTGCCTGCGCCGGGGTTTATCCGTGGACCACCGCGAGATCTAGATCCGATCAGATCTAAGCAGTACGACGGGGATTATTTCACCAAGGAAATAATAGCCGGGGAGGATTGGTTCACCAAGGAAACAATCGTCCAAGTCTCGGGATCTAAGACCAAGCTTAGATCCGGAGTACCTCTGCGTAGATCTGAGATCCAGTCCTCTTGAACACCTGCCTTTTTTGGCGTTGACGATCGCTGAGCACCAGATCTGGAAGAGTGAGTCCCCGAAGTCCCAAAGCTCCAATCTTTTTTAAGTTTCGAGTCTTGAATCCGGCAGAGCTTCGCCGCCAAAATTTCCAACCCCTCAAAATGAACAACCCCTTCTCCTATTTATAGCCAAGCGTCACTGTGCCCGTGTGCACGTGTGGCCACCTCATAGATGGCCGGCCGGCACTGGGCCGAGCCACCTCAAGGTGGCTCGGCATTCGGCCGAGCCCCTCTGGGTGTTTGGGTTCCGTCGTTCGGTTGTTGTATCCGCTTCGCCCGTGATTCGGTTATGCGGTTGATTGGTCTGGAATCGATTCGTTGACTTGATTCCTGATTTGGCAGTAAATCTACTTCAGAGTTCGAGTCCGAAACTGATCTTGATTCGATCGTGATTCGTCCGAGTCTGCCCTTGGTTGGATGACTCGTTGACTCTTCAACACTTGGCTTGATTCCAAGCGCGAATGGATGTATTCCGTGGCTTGCGTGCGATTCGTCGATCTCGTCGCCTCGTTGGTTCGTCGGTTTGTACCGAGCTGTGCTAAGGGACCTATAAGCAATTTTATATGCCTACAAACATCATCCTCCACCTGCTACGATATCCCAACTGTCTGGTCTTCCTCCACCTGCTGAGAAACTTGAGGCTTCATCATGTACGCCTCGTCAAATATGACATCCCTGCTAATAACTATCTTCTTGTCATGTGGATCTCATAACTTAAAGCCTTTAACTCCATCTCTAAATCCTACAAAGACTGATTTCCTCGCCCTCGGATTCAATTTACCATCACTGACATGGTAATAAGCTGGACACCCAAATATTCGAAGCGACTCATAGTCACTAGCTACCGAACCAGACCAACACTCCAACGGAGTCTTTCCCTGTATCGCAGTACACGACAACCTATTCACGAGATGGCTCGCATAAACCAACGCTTCGGCCCAAAAGGATCTTGACAATTCACTCTGCGTCATCATACATCGCACCTTCTCCAGCAAGGTACGGTTCAATCTCTCAGCCACCCCGTTCTGTTGCGGTGTCTCACGTACTGTGAAGTGTCGCCTAATGCCGTGATCCCGGTAAAACTGCAGAAATGGATCACTCTTATACTCTCCACCATTATCAGAACGTAGAGTTTTTACCTTTCTACCTGTCTGCAGCTCCACTTTCTTCTTCCACTCCACAAAAATATCCAGGACCTGATGTTTATGCTTCATCGGGTATACCCAATTTCTCCTGGAATAGTCATCAATGAAAGTGACAAAATAGTTGGCCCCACCAAGTGATGTGTGCTTGAAAGGGCCCCAAACATCTGTGTGAATATAGTCCAATATACCTTGGGTATTGTGAATAGCGGTGCCAAATTTCACTCTTGTCTTCTTCTCAAGTATGCAATGTTCACACAGCTCCATCTTGCAGGTCTTCGCACCCTTCAATAGCCTCTGCTTCGCCAATACCTGCAGGGACTTATCACCAGTGTGTCCCAATCTCATATGCCATAAGCTGGTAGTATCTTCCTCTGTGGTAATCGAAGCTGTCAGACCCTCTGTTACTGTCTTAAGTAGTAAAGGTTATTTTCCCTGACACCTCGCATCACCACCATGGACCCCTTTGTGACCTTCAAAGTCGCATTCTCTAAGATCACCTTATAGCCAGCTGCCTCCAAAGTTCCAAGCGAAATGATATTCTTCGTCAATTGAGGAACGAATCTCACTTCCTTCAGCTCCCGAGTTACCCGTCACACATCCGGATCCGTACTGTACCAATACCACCAATAGGACATACGTGATCATTACCCATAAGCATAACATCCCCTCTTTCCAACTCCTCAAAGCTGGAGAACCAATCCCTCCTAGGGCAAATATGGTATGTAGCACCAGAATCCATCATCCACTCCGTAGAGTCAGTATAACAAACTGACGGTAATGCAGAGCATGAATAGCCTGAAGAATCCGTATTTGAATTATCGTCACTAGCCTTGATAACATTCACTTCCGAAGCTTGTACAGCTTTCCCTTTATTCTTCTCGGCTTTGTCTTTCATCTTTGGGCAATCGTTCTTCCAATGTCCTTCTTCTTTGCAAAAGCGACATTGATTCCTACCAATATTTCTATGGCCACCTCTTGACTTCGATCTTGAGCGATCACCTGGACGACGGTTTGGACCACGGCCTCGAACTGCTAATGCATCTCCCGATGCCTTCTCGGAGGGTTCGCCATCATCCTTCCTAAATTCATAATTCACTAAAGTTGAGGTCACCTCCTTGTAGCTAACCGTAGTTCTTCCATTTATCATAGTGAGAACAAACGTACCAAAATCATCCTCCGGCAACGAACACAATAGTAGCATCGCCTTGTCTTCATCCTCAACCATGATATCTACATTGGCCATATCCGAAATTAGCTTCGTGAAGTTGTTAACATGCTCCCGAATGGAAACTCCCCTCTTCATCTTGAATTGGTAAAACCTCTTCTTCAAGTGAAGCCGATTCTCAATGCTCTTTGTCAGATACTTCTCATTGAGTGTTTCCCACATTCTCTTCGCCGACGTCTCATTCATTACGTCATAAATAAGATCCGGCGTCAAGCATGACCGAATAACTCCACAAGCCCTACTATTCATTTTCTTCCAAACCTTGTCCTCCATATCAGCGGGTTTCTCTTGTAACTCAAGAGTTTCCTCCAAATTTTGTGCATCCAAGGCGTCCATCACCTGACACCTCCACAAACCGAAATTAATTTTGCCGTCGAACTTCGGAATATCAATTTTTGTATTATTGATGCTCAGACTCTGTATCGCCTTCGAAAGAGACGATCCCGATGTGCTTGTTTCTCCCATGTTGTCGATCTAATTCTTCAAATAGGAATTCTTCAGCGAATCCTTCGAACAAGCTCCCAAGTCCAACCCGGAGCTCTGATACCACTTGTTGTGCGCAGCGAAAATTTCGGCAGCACTTCCGGTGCGGAAGGTGCACAACAAGAGATTAGATCGTAAAAATTCCTATTTTACCAAGGAAACAAGAATCTGAAGCGGATATATCAACAAAGTAAGATACCGGCTCTTCCTCTCATTAATTCTAGGACTGACCTGTCGAGGGATCCTACAAGCTATTACAAATCACGGTAAGAACACAAATTTTTACGTGGTTCGGCAAATAGCCTACGTCCACGGGGCAAGGAGGGGGAGATCTACTATTAGAGGGAGAGATACAATTGAGGTTTACAATCTCACAAATAAAACCCTCTCACAAACTCTCAGATCCCTCACACAAATACTCTCTCAAAGGGGGTGCTAAAAAACAAAGAACATCTACAAAAGACTTGCTTTTCTTCCGTGAATAGCCACCAAAAGCACTGCTCCTTTTGTTCTCTGTGTCTGCAGCAGCCGCCAAAAGAAACTCCTGCTCCTGCACTCTTCCACAGCCGCTCCTTTTTATTCCTATGCTCAGAAATCAGCCGCACAAAAAATTCGGTGCCCTCTCTGCCACGCCCTAGCTCTTGATTGAAGAGATATATATATCATTGTGATTAAGGTAAGTGGGCTTCTCGTGGGCCTGTGTTTCATGCGGTTTGAAACCGCGTTCCTCCCACTCACGTGATCACACTCGTCTCGTCCGCAGAAATGTCGTTTCATCTGCTCCGATGTTGTCTCGTCCGCGGAGATGACTTGGTTTGTATTGAGTTGAGATGTCTAATAAGTTGAGATGTCAGATATTGTTGAGACGTCGGATATTAGACGAGTTGAGATGTCATCTCGTCCAATTACTTGTCCAATTACTTGATCTCCTGTATTAGTCCCTCCTTCTTCGGAAGAACTCGTCTCTGAGTTCGCATCACTTGCATACAACTCGTTTGAAGGATAATAGTCAGAAATATCTGCCACGTTGAATGTCCTCGACATAGCCATTCCTTCTGGAAGATCCACTACATATGCATTGTCGTTGATCTTCTTGAGAATCTTGAACGGTCCATATCGTTTCCGGCTTAAGCTTGTTGTATGTTCCACCCGGCATCCTTTTCTTCCGTAGGTACACCATCACCATGTTTCCTTCATTGAACACTCTGAGTCGCCTCTTCTTGTCCGCTTGCGCCTTGAACTTTGCATTAGCCTTCTTAAGCTTTGTACGCACTTCCTCCTGAACGTTCAAAGCATTCTCCGCCATTGAACTTGCTGCCTCACTGAACTTGCTACTTGTCGGCAGCTTCAACAAGTCTTGGAGATGTCGAGGTGTCTTTCTGTAAACAATAGAAAAATGAGACATATCTGTGGAACTATGAATAGTTATATTGTAGGCGAATTTAGCTTATGGTATAGCTTGATCCCATATTTTTGGCTTTTCTCCACATATGCATCGAATCAAGTTCCCCAAAGTTCGATTGACTACTTCTGTTTGTCCATCCGTCTGATGGTGGGTTATACTCGAATACTTTAATGAAGTGTCAAATCGTCGCCATAAAGTAGCCCAAAAAGTCGCCAAAAATCTAGTATCCCTATCCGAAACAATCGAACTAGGAACTCCATGTAGCCGAACCACTTCTTGAAAGATTAGTCGTGCAACATATGGTGCATCCGAAGTCTTGCGGCATGGAATGAAGTGAGCCATCTTAGAAAAACGACCCACTACCACAAAGACTGAATCCATGCCTCTTTGTATTCGGAGAAGTCCCAACACAAAGTCCATACTCAAATCCTCCCATATATCCTTGGGCACAGGTAAAGGAGTATACATACTTGTATTTTGTACTTGCCCATTTGCAACTTGGCACACTTAACAGCTCCTCACAAGTGTTGCCACATCCTTCCTCAAACTTGGTCAATAGTATCTCTCCTCAAGACTCAAAACAGTGTTATCTCGTCCAAAATGTTCGCCAAGACTACCACTATGAAAGTCTCAAATTACTTTCTCTCTCAATGATGTCCTTGGAATACAAAGTCGATTCCCCTTAAACAGAAAGCCGTCCATGATAACATATTCTCCTGTGAGTTGTCTTGTCAAACACTTGGCTCAAATCTCCTGGAAGTCTTCATCATCAACATAAAGCTCCTTCAAACTGTCAAAAGTAACAACTTTACCTTGTAATACGCTCAACAAGGATACCTACCGACTAAAAGCATAGGGTACATTATTGTCGACTCCTGATTTATGTCGCAAAGTAAAATTAAACTGCTCAAAATACGAAGCCCAACGTCCATGCATTTTGTTTATATGCTTTTGATTCTTGAAGTGTTGAAGAGTAGGGATGAGCACGGTTCGGTTCGGGTCGGTTTTTACCAAAATTTGAACAACCGAACCGAACCACCTACAATTCAAAACCGAACCGAACCATTACAAATCGGTTCGGTGCGGTTCGGTTCGGTTGTTCGGTTCTAACTTCATCAAGTACAACTTCACTTCAATTTATCTTTTATATATTATTATTATCCTATGCCAACATGTATTTGTTTTTTAACTTCACTTCAATTTATTATTCTTGCTCATGTATGTATATTGTTTTTAAGTGGTTTTTTAACTTCACTTCAATTTATTATTCTTGCTCATGTATGTATATTGTTTTTAAGTGAAGTAACTTGTCCTTTTGGATTAAATACTAGACTCTGACGTTGTAATTTTTTAGTAACGGACTTGCTTTGTCTTTGTGTAGCAAGCTTTGACTTTGGTCTTTGTGGAGACAAAAAAAGGAGCCGACTCATTAGAATATTGGTTATGTATGAATCAATTCCCTACAACTGCTATTCATGGTGATCGAAGACATCAATAAACCCACAAATCAA
Source organism: Asparagus officinalis (assembly GCF_001876935.1). NCBI lineage: Eukaryota > Viridiplantae > Streptophyta > Magnoliopsida > Asparagales > Asparagaceae > Asparagus > Asparagus officinalis. The sequence goes on along the minus strand of NC_033797.1, from coordinate 49,361,320 downwards.
AGGCACAAATATATTCGGTTGGTTCGGTTCGGGTCGGTTTGAAAAATTGTCAACCCGACCCGAACCGCCTTACTCATAAAACCGTTTTTTTCGGGTCGGTTCGGATCGGTTCGGTCGGTTTTTTTGGTTTGAACCGAACCGTGCTCACCCCTATTGAAGAGATTGATGATCGGAGTAAATCACGAAGTTGTTAGCAATGAGGTAACTCTCCCAAGTCTTCAAAGAATGAAAAACAGCATACAACTCTTGCTCATAAGTACTTCACTTCTGCCGAGCTTTATTCAACTTCTCACTTAAGAAAGTAATTGGGCACTTCTCTTGAGAGAGAACTGCTCCAATACGCACACCACATGCGTCACACTCAAGCTCAAAGAGTTTGTTAAAATTCGAAAATGCCAATATAGGTGCAGTGGTAATCTTCTCCTTGATAATGACAAAAGATGCATTTGCTTCATCAGTCCACTTAAAAATGCCCTTCTTCTTCAAGCAATCCGTCATGGGAGCAACTATAGAACTAAAATTGTGAATGAAACACCGATTAAAAGACGCTAATCTATGAAAGCTTCTTATTTCAGTAGTACTTTTTAGAGTCGGCCAGTCTTTGATTGCCTTAACTTTATCTTTATCGACCTGAATTCCTTGCGAGCTCACCGCGAATCCCAAAAACACAAGTTGAGTCGTCAAGAACATATACTTCTTAAGGTTGATGTAAAGCTCATTCTCCTTAAGCACTTGGAAGAAATCTCAGAGATGCAGCATATGTTTTTGCTCATCCTGACTATAGATGAGAATGTCATCAAAATAGACCACTACAAACCTTCCCAAGAAAGGCTTCAGAATTTGGTTCATCAAACGCATAAAGGTGCTTGGAGCGTTCGACAACCCAAAAGGCATCACTAACCATTCGTAGAGTTCCTCACTACTCTTGAATGCGGTCTTCTACTCGTCGTCGGGTCTGATTCGGATATGATGATATCCACTCCTCAAGTCGAGATTCGAAAAGACGCTCGTGCCCCAAACTGATCTAACATATCATCTAGCCGAGGGATTGGAAACCTGTAACGAATTGTAATCTTGTTAATGGCCCTATTATCCACACATATCCATCAACTGCCATCCTTTTTTGGTGTTAACAGTGTTGGAACTGCGCATAGACTCATACTCTCTCGGATGTGGTCTTTCTTAATAAGATCCTCAATGGTGTCATGTAAAACCTTCTTTTCATGTGGGTTCATGCGATAATGTGGAAGGTTAGGAAGTACTGAACCCGGGATGAAATCAATATGATGTTGAATATTCCTCATGGGAGGAAGACCCTCTGGCAGTTCTTCAGGAATCAACACTTCGAACTCCTTAAGCAGCGACTTCATTTTCTCTGGGACCTCAATGGGTGTCTTTACTTCCTCCTTCACAACTAAGGCAAACATCTGCTTTAACTACTTTGACTAGGCCATAAACTCACCCTTGTTGCATAGAGATATACGTTTGGACTTTTGTTCCTTAGGGATTTTTTAGTGAGGGTGGAATAGGTGGTAGGATGATCTTCTTATTCATCCATACAAAAGAGTACTCGTTCTTCTTGCCGCCATGCTTAGCATCAATATCATACTGCCACGGCCGCCCTAACAAGACATGACATGCATCCATATTCACAACGTCACAAGTAACAGAGTCATTATAAATCTTTCCTTGTGATAATGGCACGCGACACAACTCAGTCACCTTCACGGAAGGACCCTTCTTTATCCATCCTATGGTATAAGACACATGCTTTGTCTCTGTTGGCAATTTCAAGTGATCCACCAAGGCCTTTGACATAATATTCTCATAGTTTCCATCATTAATGATGAGGGTACACACATTGTTGTTGACTGAACACCTAGAAAAGAAAATTTGATACCGTTGTGATGAGTCTGGTGTCTTCTGAGCACACAGAAGTCGTTGAACAACACATGACACATTATCGCCCTCAACCTCGGCAACCTCTTCCTCGTACTCTTTTTTAGATGATGTGTGCCCATCGTCAGCTTCCTCATAATCCACAAGATTGACTTTTTGCGGATGCAGACACTCGTTGGACTTATGCCCTAGTTGGAGACATCAGAAACACTTCCCTACGGTTTGCTTAGCATACTGATTTGATTGAGTCATCTGGGGTGGTGGTTGACTTGGCGACTGCTCGGCTGATCATGGAGGATTAGACCTATCAGTCGTCCTTAGCCCTGTCGACTCAGCTCTTGCCTTCTCGGCCAAACTTCCCTGATCGGTTCGCCTGAAAGGTGGTATCTTAGAGACCAATCTTTCCGCTTTTAGAGCCATATTGTGGGCTTTGTCCATAGAGTACACATTGTGGATGGACACCTTCTCTTGAGTCGAATACTTCAAACCACCAATATATTTGGATGCGAGTTATTCCTCGCTCATAGACAAATCACAACGAGAAGTAAGACGGAAGAACTCTTCGGTATAGGCGCTTACTAATCTGACTCCTGACAACATTGCTCGAACTGGTTGTAGAGGATTTGTTGATAGTCGGGTGGTAGAAATCTTGCCCATAGTAGCTACTTCATGCGATGCTAAACCCGCACCGGTTGCTTGCCTTGTCGTCTCCTAATGTTTTGAGTTTTATCCCACCATGTCGCGGCTCCTCATTTGAGACGATATGCTACAAACTTCACCTGGTTTGCTTTGGGTACATTAGCCATCTCAAAGAACTTTTTCATTTCGTAGAGCCAATCCAAGAAAGCCTCTATGTCCAGATTTCCTCCGAAGGAAGGAAACTCTACCTTCATCCGACAGTCTTGGTCCTGATGATATCGGCCTTGTCGGTAGTAGTTGTGACGAGGGTTGTAGCCTCTACCCCGACCTCTACCATAAGGCTGATCTTCTTCCTCTTCACTCGAAACATTATTATACCATGACCCTTCAAATTAGTGACCATAGTCAGCTCCATCATCACTGTAATCATCATGGGGAAGGGTTAGAATGGGAAGTCATCGAAGGAGTACGTGAGACTCCCAACTACTTTTTTGAACAAAGTTGTATCAACTTTAGTTCCTCCTTCGTCCTTTAACAGTTGTGTAAGTCTCATTAGCAGATACATGTCTAGCCCAACCATGTCACACTGGATGGCAGCTAAGAGGATTCTAAGGTATTTGAAGCGGACAATTGAGCTAGGCATTTTCTACAAGAAGGAAGAAGGCAGCTCAAAGGGAGAAGGCAGTTCAAAACTCTTGGCATTCACGGATAGCGGATATGCTGGTGATCTTGACGATAGGAGGAGTAATTCTGGATATGTGTTCATGATAGGGTCTGGAGTTGTTTCATTGTCTTCTAAAAAACAACCAGTGGTGACTTTGTCTACCATTGAGGCTGAATATGTCACAGCAGCTCTATGCACATGTCAATGTATATGGCTCAAGAGAATTCTACGAAAGATTAGAGTGGAGGAGAATGAAGGTACTGTAATTAAATGTGATAATAGTTCTACCATTCAATTGTCTAAGAATCCAGTCTTTCATGGAAAAAGTAAACATATTCATGTAAGATTTCATTTCTTAAGAGATTTGGTGAATGATGGTGTTGTGGAGTTGAGGTATTGCAATTCTCAAGAACAAGTTGCAGACTTGATGACAAAGCCACTTAAGCTGGAGCAGTTTGAGAAACTTCGTAGTATGCTTCGAATGGTTAATGCATCAGAAGTAAGCTAAATGTAGATGTTTTTAGCTTAAGGGAGGGAATGTTAGCTATAGGTTCGTTGTTTCTATTTTGAGTTTACTAAATCAACTAGTTTGTTGAAATAAGACTATTCTTTAGGGAAGATAGAGTTTGTTTTCTAATCACTACGCTATAGGCATGTAAAGCGTAGATTTTTGTTATTTCTTTTGTGTAAAAGGCTATAAATAGCCGATGGTTTGTTGAATTGAATAACACATTCCTCCATTCAGTTTTCTAAGCTTTCTAAGTTTGATGTAAAGGGGGTTGATATGGAGGGGGTTGGTTTGGACGTGGTTGATTTGGAAGGGAATGAACTGGAGGGGGGTGATGATTATACGGGGGTGGATGTCAGGGTTGCCTAACTATGGGTCCGTCTAGGTGAAGACTGTCGGCGAAGTTATTCCCTTTGTTGAGGTGAAGGGTATTCCTTCAATGGCTTGTTGAAAGTTCTGAAGAGACGCCTCCAACGTGCCAAATCTTCCATCCATAGAATCCATCCTCGTGAAAAGATCCTGTAGAAAAAGCTCCTTCTCGCCATCATCTGCCATTATCGAGGATTTTAAAGCCGAAGCTCTGATACCACTTGACGCAGACGTAGAAACGGGGAGGCCGATCGGATATCTTTCTGATGCCGACGAGCCCTGACAATAACAGGTAATTCACGAGCTTGAATCCACAAGCCAGAAGTTTCTCAAACTTGAGAAAGAAAACAATGGAGAAAAATTCTCTTGATTGAATAATTGAAAAGTTAATTATTGATTTACAAAAGGAACTATTATATATAGCCAACTAAACCTATCCTAACTCTAATAAAAAAGAAACTTTGTACCTAAAAGGAAATAACCAAAAACGAATTCTTTCCTAATCTGATGTCCGAGTCGACACGAGGCGAGTCGACTAGTACCGCCTTTCGTGTCGACTGGCATGTGTCGTCTCGTTCTGCCTGCTTCGCCTCGTCTCGTCTGCTGAGATCTCATCTCGTCCGCTGAAATGTCATTTCATCTGCTCTGTCGTCTCGTCCGCTGAGATGACTTGGTTTGTATTGAGTTAAGATGTCGGACAAGTTGAGACGTCGAATATTGTTGAGACGTCGGATATTGGACGAGTTGAGATGTCGTCTCGTCCAATTACTTGACCTCCTGTATCAAAAAATAAATGTGTCCGTCCTTCTTCAGAAGAACTCGTCTCTGAGTTCGCATCACGAGGGTAAGTCTTTGGGTTTATAAGCAAAAAAAGCTGATACATGGTGCATTTGAGCTCAGGCTGATTCTATCTTTGTTCTACAGTTGGGAATATTTGTTTGATAAGGGGAACAACATTTTGCCCTTATTAATTTGAGATATTGTATCACGTGATCATTTTTTATCCCGTACTATCCGAATAATGTTTGCCTCTGAGGCAACTCAGTAGGCAAAGGAGAGGGACTGACAACAGAAAGTCCTGGGTCACCAAATCCTGTTCTTGATGGAATTTGAAGAACACAACCCTCTACACAAAGGAAACTTTTATTAATAGAACACTAGGGAGTACAATACTTGCTCTTACAAGAGCACCTCACTTTCACACAAATTTTTATTTTGGTGAACACTCACACAAGCCTACACTACACACTCAAGCTTTCAAGCTTACTTCTTGCTTGCTTGCTTAAATGAGAGCCCAAGACCCCTATTTATAGTTGTTTAAGAGGGCTAGGAAGTGTGTGGAAGAAACAATCCTAGCCATACATTATTACCACATTCTACACACTTCTTCTTTCTACATCCTTCTACAATTTTCTCTTAAAAATAACTTTCTTCCACATTTGTTGAGAAGCTTCCATTGTATTGGGCTTAGATGAAATAGAATTGGGCTTTTATTTTCCTTGGGCTGAAAATAGATTGGGCTTTGTAATGGGCTGGGGTTGATCTTCAACACTCCCCTTCAACACCAGCTTTTATTTCTCACAAGTCCAAGCTTCTTCTTAAGCTTCAAAAATGTTTCTGTCTTTAGTGGCTTGGTGAAGATGTCAGCAATTTGGTCTTCAGACTTGCAATATGTCAGCATCACGGTCTTCCTTTTAACTTGATGTCGGATGAAATGATATCTTGTCTCTATGTGTTTGCTTCGTCTATGTGCTACCGGATTTTTAGCAAGTGCAATAGCTAATTTGTTGTCGATGAGAATCTCTGTTGGTGCTTCTTGTTGGTGTTGTAACTCCTTCATTAGATTTCTAAGCCATATTGCTTGACATGCACCTGCAGATGCATCAATGTATTCCACTTTGCAACTTGATAGAGCAACAACTGACTGCTTCTTTGATGACCAAAAAAAGGCTACTGATCCAATGCTGAACATGTAGCCGGATGTACTTTTTCTTTCATCCAAGTCTCCCCCATAGTCACTGTCGGTGTAACCGACTAGTCTTGGATCTACACTTTGTGAGTAAAATAATCCTTCATTAATGCTTCCTTGAACATACCTGAGAATCCTCTTGGCCACCTTGAAGTGTTCTTGCCTTGGCTCCTCAGTTGGTGTTTTCTTCATTACAACCGCAAACATTATGTCGGGTCTTGTGATGGTCAGGTACCGTAGGCTTCCGACTAAGCTCTTATACAAAATTGGATCAATAGAGATTCGTGATGAGTCTCTCCTCAGCTTCACTCCGACTTCAACAGGAGTTACAACTGGTTTGCAGTTGTTCATGTTGAACTTCCGAATGATCTCCTTTGCGTACTTTTTCTGAGAGATGAAGATTCCTCTCTCAGATTGCGATACTTCTACTCCAAGAAAGTATGATATTTTTCCAATGTCAGTCATCTCGAACTCCCTGATCATGTTCTTCTTGAACTCCTCGAATATTTTCGGATTGTTGCCGGTGAAGATTATGTCGTCCACGTAGAGACATACGATCATAATGTCGCCATCCTTCTTCTTGGTATAGAGAGAGTGCTCATACGAGCTCTGTTAGAATCCATTCTTCTGGAAGTATGCATCGATTCTGGCATTCCACGTCCTGGGTGCTTGCTTCAATCCATACAATGCCTTCTTCAGCTTATAGACTTTATCTTCTTGGTTCTTCACCTCGTACCCCGGTGACTGCCTGATGTAGACTTCTTCTTCTAGGTAGCCATTAAGGAATGCATACTTCACGTCCATCTGGTAGATCTTTCACCGGTTCTGTGCTACCAATACGATAATGAGTCTAATGGTGTCGATCTTCACGACTGGTGCGAACACTTCTTCATAGTCAACTCTTTCTCGCTGACTATAGCCCTTTGCAACAAGTCTGACATTGTATTTCTCGATTCCGCTGTCTTGATTTGTCTTTGTCTTGTACACTCACTTTACTCCAATTGGTTTATGACCATCAGGTAAGATAGTGAGCTCCCATGTATCATTTCTCTTGATTACCTCGATCTCGTCATCCATGGTTTTTCTCCACTTGTCTTCTTGAGCAGCTTCTTCATAGCTGACCGGATCACATTCTGCAAACAAGCAGAATAGTGTATAGTCATCCATCATCTCGACAGTTTCTGTATCGTCGTACGGATCTTTTAGGCTTCTCATCCTCCTTGTTGCTCCCCCTGAAGAGCTTCCTTCACTTGAGCTGGATGGTCCTCGATCTCGTCATCCATGGTTTTTCTCCACTTGTCTTCTTGAGCAGCTTCTTCATAGCTGACCGGATCACATTCTGCAAACAAGCGGAATAGTGTGTAGTCCTCCATCATCTCGACAGTTTCTGTATCGTCATACAGATCTCTTAGGCTTCTCATCCTTCTTGTTGCTCCCCCTGAAGAGCTTCTTTCACTTGAGCTGGATGGCGATGATGTCAGCGTCGATGTTGGGGTTGATGGAGCTGGACTATTAGGTGTACTTTGTTCTAGTCTTCTAACCTCCTGCAAGTCATCATCATTATCTTCAAAGAACATATCTTTAATATTTTTGTCTTCATCGGTCCATTTCCATTAATCTTCTTCATCGAACTCCACGTCTCTTGAAATGATCATCTTCTTTGTAATTGGATTGTAAAGCTTATATGCTTTTGTCCTCCTCTCGTACCCAACGTATATGCACTTTTCTCCTCGATCGTCCAGCTTCTTTCTTTTCTGCTCTGGGATGTGTGTATATGCAATGCACCCAAACGCCTTCAGGTGGTTGACGCTTGGCTTGATGTTGCTCTACATCTCTAATAGTGTCTTGAACTTTACTCTATTTGTCGGACATCGATTGAGGTAAACTGCACAGTCCACGACTTCAGCCCAATAAGTCTTCGGCATGTACTTGCTCTTCAACATGCTTCTGACGATATAAAAAATGATACGATTATTCCACTCTGCTATGCTATTCTGTTGTGATGTGTAGGCGGCAATGAGTTGATAAATTATCCCGTACTGCTTGTTGAAATTGTTGAATGCCTTCGAAGTGTATTCTCCACCTCGATCTGATCGGAGCACTTTGATGTGGTACCCACTTTGCTTTTCTACCATCTCCTTGAATTCTTTGAATTTTTCCAGAGCTTCGAATTTCTACTTCAAGAAATAAAACCAAAATTTTCTGCTATAATCATCAATAAATATGAGAAAGTACATGTTTCCTCCAAGAGAGACGACTTTAAATGGTCCTGCTATATCTGTGTGGACCCATTGTAGCAGCTCCATTGCTCTTCTTGACTTTCCAACTTCGAAACTTCTTCTATGTTGCTTGCCCTTCATACAACATTCACATAGCTGGTTCAGATGGTTGATTTGCGGCAATCCTCTCACTATTTTTTCTTCCACAGAAGATTCAGGCCACTGAATGCAAGACGTCCGAATCTCAAATGCCAGAGCCAAGACTCATCATTCATAATCATCTTTAAGCACTTGACAGAGTCCGTATGAATATTTAAGATAAACAGTCTATATCTAGACATGTTCACCTTTGTAATTACTTCATTTTTATTTTTGATAGTGAGAGCAAAGTCTTTTAGATGTATATCATAACCTCTTTCAAGAAGCTGACCTAGACTCAAAATATTATTTCATAGTGCTGGAACATAATAGACATCAAAGATGTACCTATTCTTGCCCGTCTTTGTCTGGATCATTATCTTGTCCTTGCCATTTACTGGAATCTTTGACTGGTCTCCAAAAGTGACATCTCCTTGCACCGTCTTATTTAGCTAGGTAAAGAACTCATTGATGCCGCACATGTGGTTACTGACACCTGAATCCAGATACCAGATATCTGTTGGCCTCTTTGTTTTGATGATGTTTAACAAACAATTTATCACAAATGTTGTTTGTCTAGTGTTGGTGTATTTCTATTTATTGTAGACAAACAACGAGTTATAGGATGGATGGAATCAAGCTTTTACGATCATATCAAATGGAGGTTGGCGGAAATAGTGGTTGAAGCTTTGCAATTCAAGTTGAAGATCCAAGTTCAAGCTTCATCTGCATATGTACCAAGATAGAGCTTGGTTGAAGATCACAAGCTTGGGTATAATTAGTTTAGGGTTTATATTATGTGTGTTAGATACTTTAAGCCAATATCATATACACACACATTTTATTGGTTTCTAAGTATATATATAGTTATATATATATATATATATACACATTTTGGCTTTTGGTTTATCCACAAACAAAGTTTTTATAAGCATATAAATAAATATTTATATACATACATGTTTGTTTTTACGTGGATAAGTTGGTTTGGTTTAATTTCATAGATAGATTTTATTGGTTTCTATGTATATATATAGTTATATATATACACATTTTGGCTTTTGGTTTATCCACAAACAAAGTTTTTATAAGCATATAAATAAATATTTATATACATACATGTTTGTTTTTACGTGGATAAGTTGGTTTGGTTTAATTTCATAGATATGAAACAAATATATATTCATATACATACTCATATGTTTCATATTCTATTTTATTTGTGAAAATATTATATTCTCAGTTTTTGGACTTAACAATAATCATATACATCTTTTATTAAGTCTACAAAATTATTTTGTAATGTTTCAAAACATGGTTAAGCTAAAATGTCAAAACTCATGTGTTTACATTTTCATGTTTTGGACTATTTATCAAAATAATGATATTTTTTATTTGGGAGGTCCTTTTTGAAAATCAGTTTTTGTAGCATGTTTATTATCATGTTTACAATCATTTTCCAAAGTTTTATATTTTTCTAATTTTATTTGCTATTTTTAAAAGAGGTTTGAAAATCAAATTTTTGTTTAAAACAGACTGTGTGCATGTCTTGAGTCGACTCATGAACAGTGTTGAGTCGACTCATAAACTGTTGTGTAGTTTATATTTTATTTCTGACGAGTCGACTCATAACATCATGAGTCGATCTATCAGGTTGAGTCGACTCATGCCTATGATAAGTCGACTCACAAACTGTGCTGAAAAATATGTTTTGTTTCTGCTGAGTCGACCCATGACTTCATGAGTCGACCCATGCATGATGAGTCGACTCATGATTTTTATGACTCGACCCATAAGTTGGTTTTTAGCCTGTAACGGCTACTTATGAGTCGACTCATGAACAGTACCAAGTCGACTCATAACACTATAACGGCTATATTTTCAGACTGTACTGTTTTTGGGTTTTTGGTCTTTTTGCCTTGTTTTCTCTTGGCTTTGGGGTTCCTATAAATACCCCCACATATCCTCAGTTCAATATACAACTTAATAAATGTTTTAAATAAGTTTAACAAGCGTTTTAATGTTTGTTTAGTGTGTTTTAAAAGAGTTTGTTTGTGAAGAGGTTTCTTACAAGTGGAGGAGATCATCTACATTATTTAAAGCTTTATTTTAATCCATCTCTCCATCTTGTTTTTTAGAGAAGAATTTCTAAACTCAATACTAGTTTTGTATTAATTATTTATTGTTTACCATTTTCATCAAGCTAGGGTTTACATTAAGTTTATGATTAATTTTCTCATTGCTTACACACACAACCATTGAGCTTGTTGTATTTGCATACATTGTATAATTAGGTTGTGGGGAGTTATAACAATTAAGAGTGAGCTTAATTGAGTTCTCATCTATTGTAGAGAACAAATTTGTATTTGTGAGCCTTAATTGTGTAGATCACTTTGTAATACACTTGTACACCGAGAGGAGTGTGTGGTGAGAGACGGGGTCATCCCAAGAGGAGTGCAATAGGTGGTAATGCCTAGAGAGAGGTTGTAATTCCTAATACTCTAGGAAGACACGGACTAGAGACCAACACTTAAGAGGGTGTAAAGTGGGGTTGCAAGAGTGTTAGATTATAAAGTTTTCAGTTAGCTAGAAAACCGAGTGTGACGTGTAAACGTTATTCAGGTGAGCATAGAAAACACGGTTGTGATAGTGGATTTCTCTCCCTGGGAGTGGGGAGCGGAGACGTAGGACGGAAGGTCCAAACTCCGTGATCATATTATGTGTTTGCATTGTTTTTATCGCCCTATCACAATTGTATCTTTAGTTTAGATTGTTTACCCTTGTATTGTTTATATATCCTTACATATATTTCACTATATAGGATATATCTCTTTGTTCATATTGCATATTCTTGCTCATAACATATTGTATATCCATCTTGCAAGAATAATTTGATAATAAGTTTTTATTGGTATTTAAATCGGAATAGATTAGCATATGACTCTAATCACCCCCCCCCCTCTAGGGTCTAACAATAGATGCATGGTTACTTTGCAATATTCTATTTTCATTTTTTAGTTTTTCAATTTGAGACCTCATTTGTTTGTTCTCAAATTTAAGATCTTCAATTATCTTATTTTTTAGACTAATAGCATCATTTAAAGAAGATTGTAGTTGTTCAAATTTTGAATCACAAGAGTTATGCAATTTTTTGAAAGAAGAATGCTCTTTTGCTAATTTTTAAATTCAAAGTTTAATTCTTCTAAGGCGGTTTCTAGTTCACATTGCATAAAAAATGATTCACTTTCTGTTTTGGATTGTACCTCATCTTCATGAGCCATGAAACAAATGTTTCAGTCATGAAGAGCAATCTTGGCTCCTCGTCATCGCTATCTGCATCACTTGGTTCGGATTCATCACATGCGGCGTACATGGCCTTCTTCTTGTATGTCAAGTACTTCTCCTTAAGCTTGGGACAATCCTTGGCTAAATGTTTCGGTTCATTGCATTCGAAGCATTTACGTATACGAGAAGTAAATTTGTTGTTCGATCGATTTTTAAAATTTTTATTCATTTTAATTAATCTTGATATCCTTCTAGAGAGGTGCGCCACTTCTCTAGAGACATTGACTTTACTATCCGAGGAGGATGAGTCATCAATTGCTCCTTTGAGCGTAATAGACTTTAATTTTTGGAATGGCTCCTCGGTTGCACGTGGGGGCACTTCTTCCTTCTCCTTGATCTTCTTCTCATGGACCTTGAGCTTTCCAATAAGACCATCAAGAGAAAGAGTTGTAAGATCATGAGCTTCCTCGATGGCCGTAGCTTTAGGCTCCCAAGCCGGCATCAAAGAACGAAGAATTTTGTAATTCATCTCTTGGTTCTCCAAAACCTTATCAAGGCCATGCAATTCATTAATGATATTAGTAAACCGAGAAAACATAGGATCAATAGATTCATTCAGAATTATCTTAAATAATTCATAGTCATGCATGAGGCCACTAATTTTGGATTTCTTAACTTGAGGGGTTCCTTCATGAGTGATACATAATTTTTTCTAAATTTCGTGTGCGATTGCACACGTTGAAACCCTATTGTATTCATTGGGGGTAAGTCCACAAATTAATGCATTCATGGCCTTAACACTAAGATTTGCTAAGAGCCTTTCATCATCGGTATTTGCTAAGAGCCTTTCACCATCGGTCATGTCACTACTAGGCTTCTCTATATATTTTTTCTCTATGATGTCTAAGATATCAAGGTCAATGCATCGTAGATAGATTCTTATCCTTGTTGGGTCCTTTTGTTTTGATGATGATTAACAAACAATTTACGTCTATTGTTGTTTATCTAGTGTTTGTGCTTTGTATCTATTCTAGACAAACAATATGTTGGAGGTTGGATGGAATTGCATATTCACGATCATATCCAATGGAGGTTGGTAGAATAGTGGAGTGAAGCCTTACAATTCTAGTTGAAGATCCAAGTTCAAGCTTCATTCGTAAGTTTACCAAGTCAAGCTATATTAAAGACCTTCAAGCTTGGGTATATAGTTTATAGTGTCTGTAGTATAGGTTTATACTTGTGTGTTAATACTTTAAGCTCATATTAATCACACACACGTATTTGTTGATTTTATCAAAATATAGGTGTTTTTGTGAAAACATTATTTTATTAGTTTATAGACTTCAATATCAGTTTATACATATTTTATTAAGTTTATAAAATCAGTTTACAATGTTTCAAATGTTTGTTTAAATCAATATGTCAAAAATATGTATGTTTAGTTTCATGTTTTTGGACATTTTTCAAAATGATAAAATTTTATAAATGGTAGGTGATTTTTAAAAACCAGTTTCTGCAACATGTGTATTATCATGTCTACAATCATTTCCCAAAATTTCATAATTTTTGGAATTTTTTTACTATTTTTAAAGGTAGTTTAAAAATAAGATTTTCTGTTTCAATCAGGCTGATACAGTATTATCAGTCGATTGATGAATGTGTTTAGTCGACTGAAGAAAACGCCTCGAATAACAAAAAGTTTCTGTTTTGTTTTGGTTGACTGACCAGTCGACTGATGATGTAATCAGTCGACTGATAAGGTCCGTCAGTCGACTGATGAGCTAGAAAACGCCTCTAACGGTGAGCTCATCAGTCGACTGATAAAAGTCCTCAGTCGACTGATGTTGTAACGGCTAGTTTTTTCCAGCTTTTCTGTTTTTATATTTTTGCTGGGTTTTGTTAGTTTCTTCTTGGCTTTGGGGTTTCCTATAAATACCCCCACATTCCTCAGTTCAGAAAATAAGAAGAGAAAAGTTTTACAAGGGTTTTAAAAGTTTGTTTAGTTTGTTTAAAGGTGTTTAAGCATTGTTTAAGAGTTTTGTTTGTGAAGATAAGTTTGTTTAGTTTGTTTAAAGGTGTTTAAGCATTGTTTAAGAGTTTTGTTTGTGAAGATAATTTCACAAGAGCAAGTGGAGATCATCTATTCTTGTTTAAGAGTTTTGTTTGTGAAGATAATTTCACAAGAGCAAGTGGAGATCATCTATTAGTGTTTGAGGATTCAACTCTTCTCCCTCTCTCTTGTTATCATATAGAGAAGTTTTTCTAAACTCTATTTCTAGCTATTTATTATTTTTTTCATAATTTCCATAAGCTAGATTTATTTGAGTTTAGTTTGTTTTATTGAATCTCATTGTTACACACACCCACTTGAACTTATAGTATTTCATACATAGTGTAATTGGGGTTGTGAGAGATTATAATTTTGAGTCATGCTAAATTGAGTTCTTACCTTGTTTAGAGAACAATCATATATATCGTGTGCTTAATTGCGAGGATCACTTTGTATTGCACTAGTACATCAAGAGGCGTGTGTGGTGAGAGACGGGGTCGTCCCAAGAGGAGTGGGGTAGGTGGTAATGCCTAGAGAGAGGTTGTAATTCCTAACACTTGAGAGAGATATAGGCTAGAGACCAACACTTGAGGTGGTAGTTAGTTACATTGTGAGATTATGAACATTGATCGGTGATCGTTGAAAATCGATATTGTGTGGTGCAAACGTTTTCGGGTGATTGTTGAAAACCCGGTGTGATAGTGAATTTCTCTCCTGGAGTGGAGAACGGTGACGTAGAACAGAAGGTCTGAACTCCGTGATCATATTGTGTGTTTGTATTGTTTATTTGCGCACTATCACTCTTGTTTGTTTATTGTTTATTTTACCCTTGTGTTAGTTTATATATCTATGCTCATATCTTGTTGAATATCATTCTTGCTAGGATATATTGTTAATTAGTTTTAAATTAGCATAAATCGGATTAGATTAGCATAAACTCTATTCACCCCCCTCTAGGGTTCCTTCCTAGTGGCATTAGGGTGCTTTCAATCCTAGCCTTCCAATAAGCAAAGTTACTACCGGTGAATAGTAAGGGTCTAGTGGTGGATTGTCCTTCTAGCATATGCACATTCATAGAAGCCTCCATTTAGATCTTTTCTCTAAGGTGATTAAACCTATCAAATAGTAGAGACCTTGCTCTAATATCAATTGAAAGACCCTAGAGGGGGTAAATAGGGATATGAGACAATGAATGTGCAATTAAAAATATGACCAACCAACACACCAACTAACTTGAAATGCAATAGCAAGAAAAGAGAGTAGGGTTTAGAAAATAGTTAGCCAATGGTGACACGCGATATGTTCACGAGGTTCAGTCCTCCGACCTACGTCCCCTGCTCCCCACTCTCAAGGAGAATTTTACTACTACACCCTGTTTAGAAGCCGACACTTCTTCACAACGATCTCCTCTTGAGATCTCACAACCACACAAATAGATCTCCACGAGATCAAGCTCTCCACACGTTACAAATGAAAGAAAAGAGTCTCTCTTACAACAGCCTTATGGCAAGAAGAAGAGATTGCAATTTGAAGCTTGGGATGTGAGA
The DNA here is from genome assembly GCF_001876935.1 of Asparagus officinalis. Taxonomy (NCBI): domain Eukaryota; kingdom Viridiplantae; phylum Streptophyta; class Magnoliopsida; order Asparagales; family Asparagaceae; genus Asparagus; species Asparagus officinalis. The sequence continues at coordinate 49,346,033 of NC_033797.1, read as the reverse complement.
TTTGCAAGTGTGAAAACAAATTGAGAGAATTGAAAGTTAGAGCTCTTTTAAAAAATAAACACAAACTCAAGAGATTTTAAATGCTTGCTTGGTTACTAAAGTGAATGAGGTTGGTGGGTATTTATAAGCATTCAAGAAAATAGCCCAAACCCTAAAGAAACAGACAAAATCATTCAAAACCCAAAAAATTTGGAAACAGTACAAAACTAGACGTTGAAATCTTATCAGTCGACTGATGGGGTTTATCAGTCGATTGATGAGCTGACCGTTACAAGCAGCTCCTAGCATATCGATCTACTGAAGAGCACATCAGTCGACTGATAAACGACATCAGTCGATTGATAGTTCATCAGTCATAAAAATAGAAATGTCTAGCGAATTCCCTAAAACCATAGTTCATCAGTCGATTGATAGTTCATCAGTTGAAACCATGGTTGATAGGGGGTAAGTCAAGGCGTTTCCATAAAAGAAAGTCAACTGGTCAAGATAACGAATTCCCTGAAGTCACTATCAACGTGGTTGACAGAGGAAAGTCTGCGATGGTTTCAAACGACTCTAATCCTAACTTTTCTCCGGTAAGAAAAGTCAATTTAGGAATAGCCCAACGGATGTATTAGCTCCAGCTAGAAGCCATCAAACATAGGGTTGACCCAAGGATGCACGAATGACTATCTTCAGAGGACGAACTTTCAGATATTTGCTCCGCAATCGCCTCCAACGACATAATATCTAGCATGGGACAAGCTCGGGAAGTGTTCATGATTAACACCGAGCAAATGACCAAAATCATCGAGGATGCTTTGGCTATGCAAAAAGAGAACTTCAAATTCGAATTGGAAATGACCATGATGCGGATGAAGGAAGAACATGACCAAGAGATTCGAGCTCTGTCCAATCAACTTGGTGAATCCAGCCGTCGTAATATTACTAACCAAGCAGGTAGCGATTCAGATGTGGATGAACATCTCAATGCTGATAACCCTCATGTTGACCAGAACATTAGGGATGGCCCCACTGAAGACAACGACGCTGGGGGTGGTCCCATCGAAGATGATAATATCGGGGGTGGCCGCGTTGTTCCTCTCAATAATCGTCTAAAGCATGATACAAGTGAGGACGAAAAGATAAAAGACCTCAAGAGCAAAATCAACGCTCTAATGTCTGCTCGAGTAGTGAAGAAGACCGGTATTCTATGTCCCTATCCAAGAGAGTGGGAGTCGACCCGTATCCAGTGAAGTTCAACCTTATCAACTTCACGCCGCTCGACGGGAAGGGCTCGCCCACTCAATATTTGATCTACTTCAAGTCCCACTTAGGCATGATTTCTGGCAATAAAACCTTGATGGTTCGGTCATTCGTGGGCACCCTTCACGGGGCTACCTTCTATTGGTACCGTCGTCTCAAGCCTAGAGGCGTCAACGGCTGGGACAACATGGAAAGCTCATTCCTCGGCAACTTCTTTGATGATGACACTGAGGTATCAATAAGGACACTCTATGAGGAGAAATAGGAAGATGAAGAGACGGTTGACGACTTCATCAAGCATTTCCAAAATAAGGTGATGAATTGTTGAGACCCAGTCACAGAGGACTTCATCCTCCAAACCTGTCATAACAACCTATCCATTGATATTTTGAAAGTTATGGGAGTAGCATTATCCAACACCTGGAAAGAGTTGAAGGTGCATGGAGAGCAGGCCGAACGTTTTCTCAGAAGAAAGAAGGCCAAGATGAGCCAACCGACGGCTAACCCTCCGAACTCGAACCTCGCTTCCCATGGTAAAGGGAATTCACCTACAACAGCTGTTGATGTTAATCAGACGTTGCAGTAGTAATCCCGGAGACAGCAAAAGAATTCGGGTTCGAGACTCCAAAAAGAGTACTCCTTCAAAGACGAAGACGTTCCAGCCATTTTCGAATCCCTTCTTAAAAACAACAAGATCAAGCTGTCACCTATCACAAATCAGGAGGAAGTTGATAATACTTCGGATCCAAAGTACTGTGCGTATCACAGGAGGATCCTTCATTCCAGTAAGGCGTGCTTTACTCTCAAGAACAACATTCAAACATTGGTTGACGCCGGCGTCATAACGGTAAAACAAGCCAAATGAGAACAGCACCACACTCCGAGGAGTACATGTGTATAAACTGATTCTCCACACTCTAACTGGTGCACGAGTCTAAACTGCTCCTCATTGTTCCAACGCCTCAAGAGCCTAAACTGTGTAGACTCCTGATGCGGCATAAACATGTACCAAAAAATGTTGCAAGTGCACAACCGTGTCAAGTTATAGTATAAAGATATCGATCCCACGAGGAAGGTGTTTTGTAGGAGAAAATATAAAATCGGTTCTTATGTTGTGTGCGTGAAAAATAGGAGTGATGAGTGAATATGATTGTGAAGAGATTGAGAGAGTGAAAATGGTGTGTAAATAGGTACAAAATGTAAGTGAGAGTGGATGTGACAAAGAATGAATGTGATCAATAAGGCAAAAAGAAAAAATCAAGAAACAAATAAAAATCAAGAATGAAAAAATAAAATTCAAGAATAAAAGAAAATACAAGAAATTAAAGATGGTGGATTCAATTATAGATATGTGTAATCTAAAATTGAACCCACTTCTTAGAAAATGATGATTCCCTAGAGGGTTCTAGCCTAAAGGCGAATCAAACAAAATAAAAATAAACAAAAAGAAAAACTAAACCCAAGAGGGTTCTAGCCTCAAGGTGAATAGTACAAAAAATTAAAATCTAACTACAAAATAAATTATAAAAATCTAAACTACAAAATAAATTATAAAAATCTAAACTACAAAATAAATTACAAGAATTAAATGTAAGAAAATAAATCTACTCTATAAGCATAAAATAAATCTAATCTATAAGCATGAAATAAATCTAAGGCAAGAGGGTTCTAACCTCTTGGCTATTTAACAAGAAAATAAAATCTAACTATAAGCATAGAAATAAATCTAAGCTAATAAGCAATAAAAAAAATAAAAGAGAAAAAAAAGAAATGCAAACCTCTAAATAATTCTTCATCTCCATCTTCATCATCCAACAAAGAGAAGATATATTTAAAGTGGTAAAAAAATTATTATTATTAATTATAATAAAAAGTTTTAAATTTGGAAGGCCTTCTCAATTAAGAGTAGCCCTCCTCTCCAAAAGGAGTTACAAAAATTTTCACACATCTAACCCCTCACTCTCTACCCCTATTTATAGTAAACATCAATGAATGAGAGCCCTTGAATTGAATCCTTATCCAAAACCATCAAAAATCAGCCATTGATCTGTAACTGAATCATAGCCATCGATACCAGCATCGATGCTGGCATCGATGCAGGCATTAATGTCCAATTGAAAATCTGCCTCCACAGATGGCTTCGTCTCGTCGAGATAGGCGATTTTCATATATTATATGTTAAATTTCGCCTTCCGGATTGAGAGATATCGTCATTTCTTTGCGGCCAACCATCTTGAATATATTTTGTTTTCATATTTGATTTTTTTTATTTTCTCCGGCTTCTACAAGCTACTCGGCTTGATTCTGGGCTTGGGATTTTTAGCTCTTGCTTGTGTTCTTCATTTAATTCATGATCTTTTGTTGAGAGATGAGATTTTTGGGCTTTATTCTTCATTAACCTGTAATTAAAGATAAAAACAATTATTAATGATATATTTATTCATTAAAAATAGATAATGAGGGTATAAAATTATAATAAAATATAATTATCAAATACCCCCACACCTAAACCTTTGCTAGTCCTCTAGCAAAGAAAGAAAAAGAAAAAAAAACCTAACTCACTTTCGTAGGAATCACGGTTGTATTTAGCGCATACAACAAGTCTTTAAACTCCTAGGTTACCCTAGTGGACGAGTTGTAGTCTCGTGAGGGTTTGCAGTGAATATACCCACAAAATTCGGTCTACTTGCCAAATTAAAGAAGTTAGTAAATAACTAAATTCACTTGATAACTCTTAGATAATCTAATTGGAGCCAGTTATCACTCAAGAAAACATTTATATATAACTCTAAGGTATATTTTTAAGAAAATCTTCTCATTGTAGCAATACAAAACCAAGCCAAACTTAGAAATTTAATTTAAAAGTTTTGAAAAGAACATGCTAACTCTTTGTTTTAAATAATTTTCAAGTTGCTTGATCTAGAATATTTTCCAAGACCATATATACAACTATAAAACATTTATTAGTTTTTTTTTAACTCTTTCTTCCTTGGTGATTTTTTTTTAGTTTAACGGGCTTTCTAAGCGACCATTTAATGAGTTTTGGGGCAATGGATCCCAACCCAATTGGGCTTAGGTCATTAAGTATGAAAATACTCATTGGGCTTAATTACTCGGTCAGCTTAGGCTTTATAAGATAGAATCACCTTGAATTTAAGAGTTTTTTTCTTTTTTCTTTCTTTTTTTTTCTTTTGGTGCACATTTTTTGCACTCTTCTTTTGCAATTTTTTTTATATGTATATGTATATATATTCTGAAAAATATGTAAGTTAAGACACTTTGAAAAATTATTTTTAACTCTAAGCTAAGCATGCATAAATTCTATTATTTTAAATAAAAATCTAAGTTAAGACTTAAGTAAAGTATACTATTTTGAAAATTATTTCTTAAGAAATTTATTTAGAGTTATCATAAAAGGTAAACTTGAGTAAATAACAAACTAGAGATTAGAAAATTTAAAATTTATCAAATAAATTAATTATTACATAACTCTATCAATTTGGCAAGTGACGATATTTTTATAATTTTTTTTAGGAAAAGGAAAAAAATAAAAAAAATGCAACTAAAAATGTAAAATAAAGAGAAAAAATTAACTAATTCCCACCCCCACACCTAAATTTTGTATTGCCCTCAATGCAAACTCTATGATGCAGAAAGTAAATCAGATAAGAAGTGAAGTACTTACATTTGATCAGCTGATAAAAATCTGTAATTACCTTTGGTCTGAGGAGGATAGAATCAAAAATTTATTATTCTCTTCTTTTTTTATTTTTTTCTCTCTTCTTTTATTTTTTTTATTTTTTTATTTTTTTATTTTTTTATTTTTTTATTTTTTATTTTTATTTTTTTTTATTTTTACAACTGAATAAGAAACTTTCAAATGAGAGAAGATTTTATTATGCTGAAATAAACAAAATAAATAATGTACAATAAAATATTCAACATGAAGAGCTCATGTTCTACATTGAATCCTACCTTATTGCTGAAAATTCTTCCTCGGGTTTTAAACAATTTCAAAATGATATAATCAACAATGTGCTGAAATTCCAAGCATTCCGGGGTGTTCAATGATTTTTGTGGCAATGGAAGATAGGTATTATTGGTGTCATGCATTTTGTATTTCTTAATGAACTCAGACTCTTGTACTGTGAAGTTTTGTTTTCTAACAATCAATTCTTCTGTAGAGTTCTGAAAATTTAGTTGTTGATTATTCTCCAAGAATCTAAGTTTATCAAGAAAGAGTTCTTCAAAATTTAATTCAAAGAAGCAAATGTTTAACACAGTTTTATTATTCTCAAGGACCTGATCTGCTTCTTCTAAAAACTCTAACTCTTCATCAAAAATTTTCTCAAAACTCAAATTAGACTCTTCTTCTTCTTCTTCTTCTGATCTTTCCTGAATGTAATTTATTTCTAGAGACTGATTATTTGGCTGGTCCCCTGGATTAAAAATGTTAAGATCAGCAGTTAAATTCCCAAAGGACAGCTTCATATAACCAGTTCTACAGTTGATGAGAGCATTAGAAGTAGCTAAGAACGGTCGTCCTAAGATGACAGGTGTCTATCCTTTGGGATTGGAAACATGCTGTGTTTCCAAGACTACAAAATCTACTGGAAAAATAAAATCTCCAACCTTAATCAGAACATCCTCTAACTCACCCATAGGGACCTTAACAGATCTATCAGCCATCTGTAAGGTGCATTTGGTTGGGTTTAGTACACCTAGACCTAATTGCTGGTAGACTGAATATGGAAGCAAATTGACACTGGCCCCTAAGTCTAAAAGCGCCTTATCAATGTGAGTATTACCAATGATACATGAAATAATGGGGGAACCTGGATCTTTATGTTTCATAGGTATGGGATTTGATAGCATTTCACTGATATTAGCGGCTAAATAGACTTTCTTTGGAATATTTATTCTCCTCTTCTTAGTGCATAATTATTTTAAAAATTTAGCATAAGATGGAATTTGTTCAATTACATCTAAGAGAGGAATATTGACCTTAACCTGCTTGAATGTTTCTAGGATCTTCTCCTCCTGAGGAGAGTGTTTCCTAGACCTGAGTCTATCTGGAAAGGGAGCAACCGGTCTAAACCTATCAAAAGCAGGCTCAGGTTCCGGTTCAGGTTCTTGATCATCTGAGGAGGGTGATTGTTGAATAGATTTATCAGAAGGAGAAGGAGAAGGAATTTGTACTGGATCAAAAGTTTGACTTGGAGGAGTTCTCACTTGATTATCGACATGTCTACCTGACCGAAGTGAATGGATTGCATTCACTTGAGCTTCATAGGATGAACTGCATTATGTGTCCTTAGGGTTGACCACGGGTTGACTCGGAAATTTTTCTTTCTCTCTTTCACTCACGGCACTAGCTAGTTGACCAAGTTGGGATTCTAATCTAACTATAGCTTGAGTTTTGGAGTTGAGCATTTGTCCAGTTGATTGCATGAAGGAATTCAGAGTGCTAGACGTTTGAGTCAACATATTCGTGGTTTGAGTGGAGGCCTTAATTATGGTATCCAAACCTCTTTCCAAGACATTAAGACGGTTATCTTGATCTGGATTATGATGAGTCTGAATTACAGCTTGATAAAGAGGAGACTAATTTTTATACGGCAGATTGAATTGTTGAAATTATGGATGAGAATTAAAAGGAACTGTGTTTCCCCTAGGAAAATGTTGGGTCGAAGCGGGAATAAAGTTTTGAGTTCCGGGAGAATTTCTTTGATTCCATGCAAAGTTGGGATGATTTCTCCAACCTGGATTGTAGGTTGGAGAAAATGGATCATTTCTAGGGTGCTGGAATGCAGCGTTCATCTGTTCTAATACATGGTTGTTTCCTAGGAGAGGGCATTCCTCTGAAACGTGGGTAGGAGACTGACAATTATGACATCCTTGGGCAGAAACATGATTGATTTGAGCTGAAGCTCGTTCCTTAATTTCTAAGGCTTCTAACCTCCGCAGAATTGTCGCCATCTTTGCTTCAGAAGCAATGTTTGACTCCAAGGAAGGACCACTAGACTTAGAATGGGGAACTGATGAAACCCTGTCATCACAGTGTTCCCATTGCAATGTTTTCTCGCATAGACTCTCTAGAAATTCCCAAGCTTCGTTGGCGTTTTTCCTCATGAAATCCCCGTGACACATTGATTCTAAGGAAGTTTTTGCAGAATAATCTAATCCCTCATAAATTATTTGGCACAATCACCATTTTTCTAAACCGTGATGAGGACATTGGATGAGAAGATCTTTAAATCGATCAAAATACTTCCAAAAGGATGAGAAGATCTTTAAATCGATCAAAATACTTCCAAAAAGGTTCTCCCGGGATAATTTTAAAATTCATTATGTTGTTTCTTAGCTTCACCGTTTTATGGATAGGAAAAATTTCTTAAGAAAAACGGTGATAAATTCCTTCCAAGTAGTGATGGAACTTACGGGTAAGCTATACAGCCATTTTTTTGCTTTGTCTTTGAGAGCAAATGGAATAAATCTGAGTTTGATCACATCTTCTGTTAATTCTCTCATTTTAATCATAATACACACTTCCTCAAATTCCGAGATAAAAATATATGTATCTTCTGTTTCATTTCTAAGGAATTTGGGAAGCATGTTTATGTAATGCGGTCTAAGCTCAAAATTTATTCCATTTATTTCGGGGAGCCTAATGCAAGAGGGGATTGCATTCCTAATGGGATAGCACATATCTTGAAGAACAGGTGGATTAGGATGCTCCATTTCTATGATTGGTTCAAAGTGAATTAATCGATGTGTATTATCCTTAATCCACGGTTGTATACACCAAAACTATTTCTTTTTATACTCTTTTTTTTATAAAAGTTAGTTTTTTTAATGAGGAGAGAGAGGAAAAAAGAGGAAAAACCTAACTAAAACAAATCAAAATCAATCACTTTTCAATCACTCTAACTCTAGGGTTAAACCTAACTCAACTAGACTAGCTCCTAACCAAAAACTCCTAAAGTGAAAAGATTAAAGTTTTACCTGGGTAGTTAGCCAGATAAGGATAGTACTAGAGGGTGATCAGAGATCAATTAAGTACCTCGTTCCTTGCGGAGCACTTTACGCAACCCCTAAACCTTACCTTAGACACCAACTAATCTGAGAAAACTTAAACCGGTTCACTTAAGGATTTCTTATTCCTTATTGATCTCGAGTCCTTAGGGCCAACGTCTAATGAGTTTTATTAGGCTTGGGTGGTGTAGTGAGGAATTAGTGATTTTTGGGCTAAGGAAAGGGTGATGAAATCCCTCACCTTATCTTGATTATGGAGTTTTGCCCTTAAAAATATTTTTAAGTGTGTGCCAAATCAAGATGCTCAAATCACTTGGTGAATTCCTACTAACAATATGAAATGCAACCCTATGAATTAAAAGCAACTAAAAAGGATGGAAAAGAAAAAAATCTTTTTTAAAATTAGGGTTAACAATCAAACAAATGAGAAGGGAGAAATTATTTGAATTTATTATCTTGTTAGTAAATATCAAAGTGAAAGATGGATTTTATTATGGTCAACAAAAATAATTTTTTTTAAATCTTAATTGTCTCTAATCGTGAAGCTAACTAAAAAGGGTGGAATTGAAAACGCTAGAAAGAAGACTTACCTGAAAGCAAATCTTTAAATCCTAGTTCTCCAATCCGCGATCTTCAAGCTCCAAGCGTTCCTTCACAATAAACACACAAGTTAAAGAACCAAAATAATTAAAACCTACTTAAGCACCGTCCCCGGCAACGGCGCCAAAAACTTGATGCAGCATAAACATGTACCAAAAAATATTGCAAGTACACAACCGTGTCAAGTTATAGTATAAAGATATCAATCCCACGAGGAAGGTATTTTGTAGAAGAAAATATAAAATCGGTTCTTATGTTGTGTGCGTGAAAAATAGGAGTGATGAGTGAATGTGATTGCGAAGAGATTGAGAGAGTGAAAATGGTGTGTAAATAGGTGCAAAATATAAGTGAGAGTGGATGTGATAAAGAATGAATGTGATCAATAAGACAAGAAGGAAAAATCAAGAAACAAATAAAAATCAAGAATGAAAAAATAAAATTCAAGAATAAAAGAAAATGCAAGAAATTAAAGATGGCGGATTCAATTATAGATATGGGTAATCTAAAATTGAACCCACTTCTCAGAAAATGGTGATTCCTTAGAGGGTTCTAGCCTAAAGGCGAATCAAACAAAATGAAAATAAACAAAAAGAAAAACTAAACCCAAGAGGGTTTTAGCCTCAAGGTGAATAGTACAAGAAATTAAAATCTAACTACAAAATAAATTGTAAAATCTAAACTACAAAATAAATTGCAAGAATTAAATGCAAGAAAATAAATCTACTCTATAAGCATGAAATAAATCTAATCTATAAGCATGAAATAAATCTAAGGTAAGAGGGTTCTAGCATCTTGGCTATTTAACAAGAAAATAAAATCTAACTATAAGCATAGAAATAAATCTAAGCTAATAAGCAATAAAAAAAATAAAAGAGAAAAAGAAAAGAAATGCAAACCTCTAAATAATTCTTCATCTCCATCTTCATCATCCAACAAAGAGAAGAAATATTTAAAGTGGTGAAAAAATTATTATTATTAATTGTAACAAAAAGTTACAAATTTGGAAAGCCTTCTCAATTAAGAGTAGCCCTCCTCTCCAAAAGGAGTTACAAAAATTTTTACACCTCTAACCCCTCACTCTCTATCCCTATTTATAGTAAACATCAATGAATGAGAGCCCTTGAATTGAATCCTTATCCAAAACTATCAAAAACCAGCCATTGATCTGTAACTGAATCATAGCCATCGATACCAGCATCGATGCTGGCATCGATGCCAGTATCGATGCCAGCATCAATGCTGGCATCGGTGTCCAATCGAAAATTTGCCTCCACAGATGGCTTCGTTTCGTCGAGATAAGCCATTTTCATATATTATATGTTAAATTCCGCCTTCCGGATTGATAGATATCGTCATTTCTTTGCGGCCAACCATCTTGAATATATTTTGTTTTCATATTTGATTTTTTTATTTTCTCCGGCTTCTACAAGCTACTCGGCTTGATTCTGGGCTTGGGATTTTTGGCTCTTGCTTGTATTCTTCATTTAATTCATGAGCTTTTATTGAGAGATGTGATTTTTAGGTTTTATTCTTCATTAACCTGCAATTAAAGATAAAAACAATTATTAATGATATATTTATTCATTAAAAATAGATAATGGGGGTATAAAATTATAATAAAATGTGATTATCAACTCTGAAAAGTATATGAGTATAAACTGCTTCTCAATCCTCCGATGAGTATAAGATGTTAAACTACTTCACTTTGACGGGAAGTTCATGGAGAAATTTATACATAATATACTTAAGGATAACCTGATCAAGCAACTGACTACAATGTTAGACCCAAATTTGCAAAGAAAGCTAGGGGTGGATAATTCATATAACGGGAAGTTTCCGGAAGAATGCTATATGATGTATTCTTAGGGATAACCCGATCACTACAAAAAAATAATGAATAAGAAACTCCCACTTGGACTCTGAATGCTTCCAAGAGTGAAACGCATTCAATTGCCGAGATTAATTTCACCAACTTCCAAGCACTCTTTTACTGAGACGATATTTGATCACTTCGTTGGATCTATCTTCCCTCACAAAAAAACTCCCACTGTGATTTATACTCCTACTCTCACTGTCTACATGGTTAAACCTTCTTACAGTTAGGACCATAATCAAAATCCTCTCTTGATTCTTTCCATGAACAAGAGGTCCATAAATTGAACGATCAAACCTTTAAACAGTTAGGATCGTCTCAAACACCATTTGGTCAAACCTTCCTACAGTTAGGGTCACAACTAAAATCTCCTCTCGATTCCTTCCATGAACAAGAGGTCCATTTTCAAATCGAGCGATCAAACCTTCCTACAGTTAGGGTCGTCTCAAACCTCCCACTTGGTTAAACCTTCCTACAGTTAGAGCCAAAACCGTAATTCACTCTCGATAAACGAGAAACCCGCCCTTAGTTTGGTAATCAAACCTTCCGACAGTTAGGATTATTCGAATCTTTTCGATTCTCGGAGTGGAGATCTCACTCTTAGTTTCACCTTCCCGGATTCTTAAAGTGGAGATCCCACTTTGAGTTTCTTTTGGCAACTAGAGATAGAATATAAAATTCTTCCTCTCCATCTTTGGAAGATAGAATATAAAATTCTTCCTCTCCCGCATCGGGTTCGTCTTTGCCCCAAGAGAAGACATAATATTTTAACATTATAATTCCCAAAATCTATGCTTCACAAGTATGAGGAATTTTATCCCGAAACCTAAGTAGGGATAAGTCAACGCCTAACACCCGTTGGCGGTTTAGTCTTTCACCGAGTGAAGAAGATACCAGAATCCAAATCTGGGGAATTTTATTCCGAAGCCTAAGTAGGGATAAGTCAGCGCCTAACACGTGTTGCTGGTTAGTCCTTGACCGTAAAAAAAGGACAAAAGCCCACATATTTGACATTCTGGCAGGCCGTTATTAATAACGCAAAATCCGCGCCTTACACGCGTGGGGAACTTTATCGCAACTCCTAAATAGAGTTAAGACTACGCCTAATACGTATTGCCGGTTTAGTCTTTCGCCAAGTAAAAAAGATATCAGAATCTAAATTTGGGGACTTTTATCCCGAATCCTAAGAAGGGATAAGTCAGCGCCTAACATGCGTTGCCAGGTAGTCTATTCCCGTAAGAAAGACGAAGTCTATGTATTTAATATCATAGCACTAAAAGAGTTAACTCTTTTAGCATAACATTACATGCAGAACGGACCTAAACAATCTGCATGCTAGCTCGACTCAAACGATAGTCGGTAAAGGCTCATCAAACCCGTTGATGGCTGAGGATTTGCCAAAAATCCTATAAATATGAAAGTCATTGATGCACCAGCTCCATTAGTTGGTCTCGTGACTTGAGGATCCAACAACTTCAGGATAAAATCCATACATGAAGATGAATCAGCTTTAACAGTTGGTCCTGCAGCCCTAACATTTGGGATCGCCACGGTCGAACGCCTTAAGAGCATAAAATGTGTAGACACCGGTCAACATGTAGCCCTAGGTCAACACCAGTTAATGCCGATCGACCCAAAACCCTAAGGTCAACGCCGGTCAACGAGTAGCCCTAGGTTAACGCCAGTCAACGCGTTGTGATGAAAGTCAACACTGATCAACGTGTAACCCTAAGTCAACGCTAAGCAACGTGTTGCGATGAAAGTCAACGCTGATCGATGTGAAACTCTAAGGTCAACGTCGGTCAACGTTTAGCCCTAGGTCAACGCCAGTTAACCCGTTGTGATGAAAGTCAACGTCGATCGATGTGAAACCCTAAGGTCAACATCAGTCAACATGTAGCCCTAGGTCAACGCTAGTCAACATCGATCGATACGAAACCCTAAGATCAACATCGGTCAACGCGTAGTCCTAGGTCAACACCGATCAACGCGTAGTTCTGAGTCAACACCGGTCACCGCGTTGCGACGATGATAGTCAGTTCAAAGTCAACTCAATGACACGAGCCAAAACCAACTCACCAATATTGATTCGAGACTTCAACGATGGCCAGACGATAAACGCTGCACCAGAGGAATTTTAGCTATTCGTCAAAATATTGAATAGACCGAAAATCAAAGAAGTCAAGAATCGAAGCCAACTACAGGTTCTTTCTCACCAACTGAAGATTGGACCAATCATATCCAAAGTATTTCAGGCTTTTCTATAAAAAAAAACGAGACTGAAACACTTAGAGGCGGTATCTGTAGGCATCAAAAATTGCCCACGGATTCCTGCACGCGGCTCGAGATAGAGAGAAGGTGACGAATGTCACTATCCAAGTCACATAAGCTTAATTGATGTACGCATGAAGTAAGTCGACGAACCGTGTGAAGCAACGGAACTGCAGAATAACGAAGATACGAACTGATCGGGAGCTACGCTTCTCTTACGAAAGACGAAGAGCCTCTTGTGTCCCATCTACTCCATGTATAATTCAAAAATGGGAGCTTGTAGATCTCTTCGTCGACTTTCATACGCACTTTGAATAGCATAATTCCGAGTTTGGACGACGAAGATATAACAGAAACAAATGGGACAAGAAAAATAGTGCCCCTGGTATACAAGGTTAAACTACTTTCTACACTCCTATTAGTATACGAGTATAAGCTACTTCTTCATGCTCCAACGTCTTATGAGCATAAACTGTGTAGACTATAACAAGCACATGAGTATAAACTATTTTCTACACTCCAACTACTTATGGGTATAAATTTTTGTTCACTTGGCCGACTTGCTCGCACTCGTAGTAAAGAGGAAGCCTCTAGATTTGGCTAAATAAGTGGAAGAAGGTGCCTAATGAAATGTTATAAGAAGGTGTCAATCGAGCACATTCCTAGTGGAGTTCAACATAGAGATTGACCACTATCCTTATTCTCCATCTTATACAAACTCGTCGAATATGGCATGCCTCCAAGATCATTTCTTTCAAAGACATCGAGTCAAGGCTTATCCCTAAAGGATTTTCAACATTAAAGACTCATCTCAATTTATCCTTTGTGAACAAGGAAAGCACTAAATCAAGACATATCCCCAGCGGATCCTTGACACCAATTAAGTTAGTCCAACACGACAAACCTAGCATCGATACGACTCATCCATTTAGGCACATTCCTCTCAAATGAGGAGACAACAGAAGTTCATGCTTATCTCAAATAGCTCTTTTTAACCATGTGCCGAGTCAAAGACAGGGACTCAAGCCTGGCCTTCGATCCTCGGTCATTGAGAATGGCATTTTGCTCAATTCGGCGAGTTAACACCACACCGTATGTCAACCAAAGTTCTCATCTATGATCATGAGAATAATTTCTCAGCCAAAGCTATCGATCGTCCTAGTTTGATCCTAACAAAATTTCCCAATGAGTTATCAAGTAACACTACACCTTTGTTCAAATCCAAGTGTCATTTACTACCATCATGTTAACATTGCATCCTTGTCGGACGGTCGACTAGTTAATATTACAACCTTTGTCAACTTTTCCTTTCGAGATTGACCAAATAACATTACACCTCTGCGAATCTCTAATTGGACTTAACTGATTAACATTACACCTCTGTTAGTATTCTTTTGAGTCAATCGGTTAACATTACACCTCTGTCGACCTCTCCTACTGTTAAGTTAACATTACACCTCCAAACAGTAGTTATCACTTGGAATCCCTTGAACCTAATCAGTTTACACTAAATCTCTATCGGTCCTTTTTGTCGACTAATTAACATTACACCTCTGTCGATTTCCCTTATTGTCATATTAACACTACACCTTTGAATAGTGTATACCCTTGGACTTGACTGGTTAACATTATATCTCTATCAGTTTTCTTTTAAATTGATTGATTAACATCACATCCCTGTCAATCTCTCCTACAACCAATAAGATTATGATGCTAAACTACTTTCTAACCTCCGACTGGAATACAAGGTTAAACTACTTTCTACACTCCAATTAGTATACGATTATAAACTACTTTTTCATGCTCCAACATCTTTTGAGCATAAATTGTGTAGACTATAATAGACACATTAGTATAAACTATTTTTGATACGAGTCGCAGTGCGAGCACCTTTGATCGCGGAATTATCAAAGGTGGGTTGATAAGAAAATAACAAGAACACAAGAACAATTCAATGGTGGCGAAGGAAAATATCTTCTCTAGATTATGAGAATAAAATAGTTTACAATCTCTCACAACCTCACTAGAATTGAAGAATAATCTCTCTCAATTCTCAAATACAATCTAATCTCTCTTGATTGCTTTTTTCTTTCTTTTTTTACATCTGATTGATTAGAAATCCTAAACAACCCCTTTTATAGGTGTAACAACGTAGGTGGCAAAGTGGTAAATAACCAAGCCTAACCCCATAGGAAAACATGTAAACATAAACCCAAACAAACCAGGAAACCCTCGATGAGTCGACTCATGTGCATATATGAGTCGACTCATGACACATGGGTTGACTCATGAAATAATGAGTCGACTGGTCAGAGCCGTTTTGCTAACTGGGTTTGATTTCTTGAGTCGATTCACTTGACAGGTTGAGTCGACTAATGAATTTATGAGTCGACTCATAACCTGTCGAGTCGACTCATGAAACTGAAAACTGGTTCTTTGATTCTTCGATTTGCCATCTCGTTTCACGCTTCAACCTATGTTCCCATATGTTGTTTTACACCTCTATTCTCATGCTATCATGAGAATTATCTATCCTCAAGCTCTCATGAGGATCGCTAAGTTCCAAAGAGAAGATACACCTGTATCATGGGTCTCCCCCTTTAGGAACTTAAAGTCCCATTCAAGTTAGAACTTCAGCTGAGGAAATTCGCAAGCTCCTCCATCCTTTCTGTACCACCTGGTTTTGCTAGGAACTTGATATCGACGTACAACTAGAAACGAATCCTTCGTCCATTGCTTTGTCGTATTCACCTTTCGATCCAACATGCAACCCCCTTTCGATGGCTCTTCATGAAGTCTAATGCATAGCGAGATGAACTTCTTGCTTGCATTCACTAGCCTCTTCGCTCGCGTCACCGTCACCAAGTTTGTCTCCCTCGGAAGAGATGCCGAACAAAATATGAACTCCTCACCATCTTTGGTGAACGTGTACTTCTGAGCCCGCCTTTCGTAGATTGCGTATCTATCCCATAAATACAGATGGCTCGGTATAACCCGACAAACATCCAATGGAATAACGTTGCACGTGACTTCATCAATATACGACTCGTGGAGAGTAAAACTAAAAGTGCATTGATCAACTACACTCAGTCCCGTCTCCTTCTGAATCCATCCTAATGGATAGGGTTTCGGATGTTTGACTGTCTTTAGTCCCAGCTTCTGAACCAAGGCCTCGGATATTAAATTCTCCTCGCTACCTGGATCAACTATGGCATTAACCAAATTGGTCTTCACTTGCAACTTCAAAACAAAGAGCTGCTCTCTGCGATCTTCGTCATCTTTCATGGTCTGCTTCCCCGCCATAAGATTGAGACTGCTGTTGGGATCTGTCATCCCGAGAACTTCCTTCGAACCCTGTGCTATTACGTATGCCTTTTACTCCTCTTTCTTCTTCAACCCTTTTGGCTTGAGATGAGGATACTTTTCCCAACATTGATCAGCGATATGTCATGTCTTCTCGCAGTGACTATAAATTAGTTCTGCTTTTCCTGGATCACCTTTCTTCTCCTCCTTAGGTTTGGAACCACCAGACTCGCCTCCTGCTTGTTTTGCATCTCCCTTCATCTCGTTGCTCTTCTTCTGTTTGCCCTCGATGGCAATAACCTTCACGCTCGCCTCTACAATCATCTCGACCGTGAACAGTTTCATCTCCTTCCGGATGTAATCGCTCAAACCCGCCATGTACTTCCTAAAAACAGAGTACTCCTCCGTCGCAATGTTGAGGACCATCACCTGTTGTTGAAACTCTGTAGTGTACTCTTGAACAGTTTGATTGACTCTTTGGCATAAGCCGTATCATTTGTATCAACACTCCTTATGAAATCACACCGGGTAGAACTGCTTCCTCACACTAGTAGAAAAACGATCAACCTAGACGGAAATTTCCGTCTAGGTTGATTGAAATTCCGTCTAGATTAGGTCATCTAGACGGAATTTCGTTTAGTTTGGGTGGTTTATTTTGCTTCCGTCTAGGTTGATGCAAACTAGACGGAATTCCGTCTAGGTTGATCAATCTAGACGGAATTCAACCTAGACGGAATAAAATTTCCGTCTAGGTTGACAGACCAGACGGAATTCTGTCTAGGTTGGTTTTTTACAACCTAGACAGAAATTCCGTCTAGGTTGACTCAATCTAGACGGAATTCCGTCTAGATTGCCTTTTTGCAGGGAAAAAAATTTAATTAAAATTTGTATTTCCCTGTACAATTACATTAATATTTGAATACATCCAGAAAATACTGTACACACCACATTCAACCATCCAATCATAATCAAAATTCATAACAATTCCATTCAAAAACATCTATATAACCAAATCCAACACATTGTACAAATCCAACCATCCACTTCAAAATATACATCAATCAGTTCCGTCTAAAACACATCCAACAACATATATACTAACAATGCACATGACTAAGATATGATACACGACATGAATAAATGTAGTGTTATAACAAATAAAACTGTTTATTGCATTAAAAATAAAAAAACCTCATCCATCGTCGTCGGCGGGGGTATCTCTATCCCGATTACGAGAACGGGTGCTGCTCCCTCCAATATCTCCACTCTGAATGTTTAATTGAATAATCATTATGTGGTGTTTGATAACATATTAGATAAAAATGAATTTATAAATATAAGAAAAAATAAGGTACCTGAGCACTACTCTGTCTAGCGCCGGAATTATCGCCAATCGAGCTAATGATCCGTATGACACCACCATACGTGCTATAAGGAATAGCACCGCCTAAATATTGTATAACATATCCCATGAGATCGTCCATCGAGTTCGCCGTCAGCGCAACTCTAGTCATCTCATTAGTCACCTGAATATGCAGCTCCGGGTCAATTTTGTCAATCAAGAAGGCAGAGATACGTGCGACAAATGGCATAGCCTGGAAACTGCTTGTGGTTGCTCTATGCGATGTAGATGATGTGGAGGATGCTGTGGACGATCTAATGCTTATACCGGGTGAAGCTCCGACACCATGCAGAGGATATATTCCTCTCCTATTATTAGGGAAATAAATATTAAACTTTGCTCTCAAATTCAATAATGGTAAACAAATATAAATAGTATGTAGTATTCAAATTGATTCGATTTTTCACCATCCTTACCTATTATGGCCCATCAAGTTCTGTGTGAGATTGATGTTCTCCTCTGCAGAAAGCATGTGAGGGTCCGGCTCGGCTTGTTCCTCCTCCTGCAAAATGTACACAGATGCAGCCTCCTTGGATGCAGTCTCAAATCCCTCCTAAATAACACATTTATAGTTAATTCAAGATAATGACCATATTATTTATGTTCTCGTTTCCTCGTAATATTAACAAAATAGAATTAATAATACTACTAAAGATATGTATAAGTCTCACCACTAACTCGAGATTTGTCGTGATCTTATCCCGATTCCTCTCATCACCCCTATATTGTTCACAAAAAGTACCATATGCCGCTCTGGCCCTCAAGTGTATTGGCATTAATGATTTCCCCTGTCATATTATAAATTATGAGATTTCATAACGCTCTGGCCCTCAAGTGTATTGGCATTAATGATTTCCCCTGTCATATTATAAATTATGAGATTTCATAATCATACTAAACATTAAGATCTTTTAAATCTTTAAATGACATATACCGTATCTTGACAATAAACATCATCCAGATTGGCGTAGGGGTGTGAGCCCAAGTTATGGTCATGCAGTTTCTTTCTTCTATTTTCTGACCCCTTCGTGGATTTATTCTTTAAAAAAAATCTGTAAATATAAAATGAAATAATATCTTAAAATTATAAACTAAATTTCATGAAACTAACCTTGGCGGCATCGCTGTCCCAATACATGAGGAGAGCCGTGAAATGAATCTCGTCAACTCGGTCATCGAGGTTTAAAAACCTCTGCCCGTCCTCCTCATACCTGTCATAGGTTTCATGTTTGATCTCATGCCTCCATTGTTTGAGGACTGCTTCAACCTTGACATTAAACACATAATTCCAAGCCCCCTC
Source organism: Asparagus officinalis (assembly GCF_001876935.1). NCBI lineage: Eukaryota > Viridiplantae > Streptophyta > Magnoliopsida > Asparagales > Asparagaceae > Asparagus > Asparagus officinalis. The sequence continues at coordinate 49,327,004 of NC_033797.1, read as the reverse complement.
AAAGTCCTCAAGGCAGAAGCAGTCCTGTAGATTTACATACACATTTAGTAAGGATAATTTAATATCAATTACTAATTATTAATAAATGAAAATCTAAAACAACATGCACTTACCATAAGCGCAGTCCATATCGCCTCGCATGCGGTCCATGGTAATTCTCGAAAATGAAAATAAGGGTTGATAATGGTCGCTCTACGCACGAGAACCCCAATATATGCATTCAATCGGGTCGACCAAGGACCAACGGGCAAATTAGAACTATTCCACCTAATAATGCCCCTCATTCCTCTTGGCGGTTGTTTAGAATCAGGCTTACCTCCGCCACGTCGTCCCTCTATGCGATCCTTCTTAGCACCTACAATAATGACAACATGATAATATATCATATAATATACAAATGTGAAAATTAAAAGTATTTATATAATTTACCATTCGCTATCTCTCTTTCTTTTGCTGCGAGCGCATCAGCTTTCCTAGTCTCCAACATAGGAAGCATTTCCTGATACCTTCTCGCAGCACGTGGGTGGTACTTCCTTGAGTCTGCCTTGGACTTATGAGAGTCCGGAGGTAAAGGTAAACTGAGAAAGTCTTGGGTCTTTGGCCGTAAGTCAGTATGGAATGTATATGATGGATATGTCGGGGTCCAAGTAGCACCTACATAAGAAAGAAGAATCAATAATATTAAATTTTAATTGACCGTTATCAATTATTAAATATTTAATAATAAAACATGTTAAAGTATTAATTAATTTTTATACCTGCATCCGGAGATGGTAGTGGATCATCAGCACCACTACCTGGGGTGATACTCCGTGAGCGATCACCCTCCAGGTCAAAGAGCCTCCTCATCCTCCTCCTCATCTGCAAATATAATAAAGACAATCGTTAAGAAAAAATTGTATACATGCTCATGAGATATGTTGTTATGAAATGCATTATTGTTTTTATTATGATAAGATAAAAATCGATAATGTGGTGTAACATATCAGGTTCATACCTACATCCAGCGTCACATTCTGTGCGTAAGAGAATTCTTGCCAAACATCATCAGATGAACCGATTGGTTCACTATAATTATCTTCACTTTCTTCAATATTTTTTTCATTGTTATTAGGAAGAACAACAGATCTTGGCTCCTTGTACAAAACCACCCAATCATACATGACATTCGGATCTTTCACATAGAAGCACTGATCAGCTTGTTCTGCGAAAATGAATTTCTCATCCGTATATACTTCTCGGTGAAGATTGACTAGTGTAAATCCATAATGATCCTTTTGCTTTTTTGCAGGACACCACCGAACCTTGAACATCGTGTAAGTACATTGTTTTGGTTTACCAAACCCGTAAATTACCTCAACGATATCTTCTAATTGGCCATAATATAATATGTCAGCTAGAATGGATTGAATCCGTCGCTTGATAGACCCAGTCTTTCATTTCTACAATCTTCGGCAAAACGAGGATAAATTTTATCAACATGCTTCCAAGCTAAAGCATCAGTAGGATGTCTCAATTTACCATCGTCTACTCGATCATCCTTATGCCACCTCATATTCTTTGTCGTTTCCTTGTTCATGTATAATCTTCGCAATCTAGGAGCCAATGGAAAATGTTGAAGCACTTTGACTGGAATTTTCTTTTGTGTTATCCCTGTCTCCGTTCTAATCCTTGTTGAAGAATTTGTGCGCTGTTTCCACCTAGAAACTCCACATGTCGGACACTCTTGAAGGTCTTTATTGGCTTTGTGGTATAAAATACAATCATTCGGACATGCATCAATCTTATTATAATCAAGACCCAGAGCAGAGACAATCTTCTCAGCTTGATAAGTTGTTTGGGGTATGCTATTCACTCCTCCAGGTATTACAGTTCGAAGCAAATCAAGAAGCATTTCAAAATAATTATCTGACATACCGCTAAGTGTCTTAATATGAAGGAGTTTCAGCATAAATGAAAATCTGGAGTACTCGGTACATCCCTCATATAAGTCCTTTTCACTATCTTCTAGTAGCTCCATTATTCGCTTTATTTCTGCGGAGGAATGCATATCATCAATATTTTCGACACTCGCGACACCTCCTACCTCTTCAGCTTCAACTTCGTTATCATCTTCACTTTTGTCTCCAATATCATCCTCGACATTATCATCAACATCATATTCTGTAGGTCGAGGAAAAATATCATTCAACAATGTTTCTGTGTCATCTATTCGTTGGCCACCGGACGTACCAACATGCATATTTGGATCCTCATCTTCAGTGATACCCTCCCCACGCCAGTTCCAGTATTTATATTTCTCATAAAAACCTGATTTTATTAGGTGAATCCGTATATCATTTCTATTCAGCAGCTTTAAATTCCTACACCTACAACAAGGACAGTACATAGCACCGCTTCTTAAATTTCTCGGATTCATTTCCGCATAACGCATGAAGGCTTCACATCCCTCCTTGTATCGTGTGTCATGAAATCTACGATGCCTAGGGATATCTATCCATGACTTGTCAGGAATTATCCTCATCTGTAAATTATATATAAATATTAAATACGATTAGTCTCACAACTACTAATACATCCATTACTCTTATACATTCAACACACATCAAACATACGTTTGTTGAACCCTAGAGGGGGGGGGGGTGATTAGGGTCAAGAGGCTCTAATATGCAATAAAAATTAAACACAAGCAAACCACAAAACAGAAATACAATCAAAGTAAGAGAGATAGAGTTAGGAATCGTTATCCTTGACGCGCGATGTGTTAACGAGGTTCGGCCCGCTGACCTACGTCTCCGCTCCCCACTCTCGAGGAGAAATCCACTACACACCCGGTTTGGAAGCCGGGACTTCGTCTACACAGCGATCCCACACGATCTCTCACTACACAGTTTGATCTCAACAGATCACACTCCCTCACAGTTGATCTACACAAGATCTCACTCACACAGCAGAAGAAAAGATGCAAGACTCTCTCTTTACACAGCCCCTATGGCAAAGAGAAAGAACACTGAAGCTGGGAAGTGAATCACACAAAAACCACAGAGAAAACAGAGACCAAGCTCTGATACCAATTGTTGGACCCTAGAGGGGGGGTGATTAGGGTCAAGAGGCTCTAATATGCAATTTAAAACTCAGCACAAGCAAACCACAAAACAGAAGTGCAATCAAATAGAAAGAGATAGAGTTAGGAATCGTTATCCTTGACGCGCGATGTGTTAACGAGGTTCGGCCCGCTGACCTACGTCCCCGCTCCCCACTCTCGAGGAGAAATCCACTAACACATCCGGTTTGGAAGCCGGAACTTCGTCTACACAGCGATCCCACAAGATCTCTCTCTCACTACACAGTTTGATCTCACAGATCACACTCCCTCACAGTAGATCTCCACAGATCTCACTCACACAGCAGAAGAAAGAAATGCAAGAACCTCTCTTTACACAGCCCTTATAGCAAAGAGAAGGTATACTGAAGCTGGGAGGTGAATCACACTTGAAACAGAGAGAAAAACAGAGTTTTGAAAATTTTCTCAGGAAACAGAAAAAGCTCTCTGGTTTTCAAACGTTAGGGCTTAGAGGAAGAAGAAGAGGTCTGGGGATTTTATAGGAGAGTTTAAATCATTTTAAAACAAAAACAAATCTACCCAAATGAGATAATAATCTCTTCTTCAGACCCTCATCACAGACTGTGCCAATCACTAACAAGTGAAAGCACAGGGTTCGAGGCAAACGACCGTTTTAAAAAAGTCGCGGCTGAACAGAGGCAAAAATCGGTTGACCGAAGAAAATATCGGTCGACCGAAAAATACCTTCGGTCGACCGACCGAAAAAATCGGTCGACCGCCAGCAGCTAAGGAGTTTTGACAAAACATCCAGAGACTCATCGGTCGACCGGCACGGTCGACCGATTAAGGGTTGAGAAATTCGGTCGACCGTATCGGTCGACCGACGACACTCTGGAGACATAGAGAAGAAAGGTCATCGGATCGGTAGACCGGACCGGTCGACCGATTTCTGACATATTCTGAAATCAGGTTATTTGACCAAGTTGAAATATTTCCAAAATATTCATTTGACCTCTGAAAATTCTGAAACTTTGTAAAATGTTTTTAATACTAAAAACAAACTGCTTGGAAAAAGAATTTTGCAGATAGGTACTCAAACTTGTGAAAAATAGTATTTTGTGAAAAACGCTTAAAAGCACAAGTTTAAAAACGTGTGTGTGATTCCCAATAGCTTCAAGTAAACTCAGTAACTCTTTGCCTACATTCTAGCACTAGAGAGAAAAAACAAAAGAAAGCTAATATCCTCATATAGAGAGCAATATACTTGAGCTTTGATATAGCTTGAATCGGATGAAGCTTTTGATTGAATTTGTCGTTCTTGAAATAACGTTGCTTCATCTCTTGGCCTCCTCCTCCTTTGGATATCTTCGTTGTAGCGTATATTCCATCCATCCTCCGTTAATGGCACTAACGAGCTTGACAAATGATTTTACTACATTTACACTCAATAAGCCATTAGTACCGATAATGGTGGTTGTAAGAACATCATCAAAACATAAGGGCTAACAATCTCCCCCTTTTTGATGATGACAACCAACCATTATATAAGAGCAAAAATAAAATAGCTTATAGATAGGTGCTCCCCCTATCTATGAGCTCCCCCTAAATATATGCAACAAATGAGGAGATTTCTCTCCCCCTTTGTCACCATCAAAAATGGGGTAAAGAGAAATGCCAAATGCAAAATGCAACTAATCAAGCAAGCAATGTAGAACTTTCACATAGTGCATAAGCCCAAACCATTTCTTATGCGACAAAAATCATCCTCTCCAAGAGGCTTAGTAAATATATCCGCTAGTTGAGATTTGGTGTCAACAAATACTAGGGATACATCTTGTCTCTCTACATGATCGCGTAAGAAATGATGGCGCACGTCAATATGCTTAGTTCTAGAATGCAAAACCGAATTTTTGGAAATATTTATGGCACTTGTGTTATCACAAAAGATTTTAATATTTTGAAAATTCAAATCATAGTCAACTAAACTTTGTTTCATCCATAAAACTTGAGCACAACATAAGCCGGCGGCAATGTATTCCGCTTCCGTAGTGGACAATGCAACACAATTTTGTTTCTTGGAAGCCCAAGAAACAAGGGAATTTCCTAAGAATTGGCATGTTCCACTAGTACTCTTGCGATCTACCTTACATCCGGCAAAGTCGGCATCACAAAAACCATATAAATCAAAAGTGGTGCTTTTTGGATAAAACAAACCAAGGTTAAAAGTTCCATTAACATACTTAATGATCCTTTTAACCGCAATTAAATGAGATGCTTTTGGAGAAGCTTGAAAACGTGCACATGCACATACACTAAACATGATGTCGGGTCTACTAGCGGTGAGATAAAGAAGACTACCTATCATACCTCGGTATAGTTTTTGGTCCACATCTTCACCACTCTCATCCGCATCAAGCTTAACACTAGTACTCATGGGAGTAGGCGCATGCTTAGAATTCTCCAACTTAAATTTCTTCACCAATTCCTTCGCATACTTGCTTTGTGAAATGAAGATCCCATCCTTAGTTTGCTTGACTTGGAGCCCGAGAAAGAATGTAAGCTCTCCCATCATACTCATCTCAAAGTGATCCTGCATAACTTTAGAAAATTCCTTGCACAAGGATTCATTAGTAGCACCAAAAATAATGTCATCCACATATATTTGAACTAAAATGAAATCATTTTTCCTTTTTCTCACAAAAAGTGTGTTATCAATTGTTCCTTTTGAAAAACCATTTTCAATAAGAAAACTAGAGAGGCGAGCATACCAAGCCCTAGGAGCTTGTTTCAACCCATATAAAGCTTTTTGTACCCGGTAAACATGATTAGGAAAAGCATGATCTATAAAACCGGGGGGTTGCTCAACATACACTTCCTCTTCTATAAAACCATTTAAGAAAGCACTTTTGACATCCATTTGAAATAGTTTGAAATTTTTAAAACTAGCAAATGCCAAAAACATCCTAATAGATTCCAACCTTGCAACCGGTGCAAAGGTTTCATCATAGTCTATGCCCTCCTCTTGATTGTATCCTTGGGCAACCAAACGTGCTTTATTTCTAGTTACAATGCCATGTTCATCAAGTTTGTTTCTAAAAACCCATTTTGTACCAATAACACTAGCATTGTTAGGTCTAGGAACTAACTTCCAAACTTCATTTCTTTGAAAATTGTTTAATTCTTCATGCATAGCCAAAACCCAAAACTCATCATTTAAAGCATCATTAACCTTTTTAGGTTCTAGTTGAGATAGAAATGCAACATTACCACATTCACTCAAGGCTTTTGAGCGAGTTATAACTCCTTTTGAAGGGCTCCCAATGATTTGTTCCTTTGGGTGGTTTGATGTGAATTTCCAAGCTTTAGGTTGTTCAACTTGATCTTGAGCATTTGTGCAATCTACATCCTTTTGAGCTTCTATAGAGGGAGTGTCATTGATTTGCAACAAGTCCAATCCTCCCTCAATATCATCATCATCATCTTTCCTAGGCAACACAACTTGAGAGCCAACATTAGTCTCATCAAAAGTAACGTTTATAGACTCTTCAACAACGAGGCTTCGTTTATTGAAGACCCTATAAGCCTTACTTCGAGGTGCATAACCCAAGAAAATACCAACATCAATTTTGGAATCAAATTTATCATGGTGATCTTTTGTATTTAAAATAAAACATTTGCAACCAAAGACACGAAAATAGCCAATGAAAGGAGTTTTTCCATAATAAAGTTCATAAGGGGTTTTCTTAAGCTTTGGTCTAATCAAAACACGATTTAAAACATGGCAAGCCGTGTTGACGGCTTCCGCCCAAAAATATTTTGGCAAATCAAAAGAATTAAGCATAGTGCGTGCCATCTCTTGTATGGTGCGATTTTTCCGTTCAACAACACCATTTTGTTGTGGTGTTCTAGGAGCGGAAAACATATGAGTTATACCATGATGAGCACAAAAATCATAGAAAAATTCATTTTGAAATTCACCACCATGATCACTTCTTATTTTAACAACTTTCAAATCTTTTTCATTTTCAATTCTTTTAACATGATTAGCAAATTCTTCAAAACAATCATTTTTCTTAGCAAGAAATATTGTCCATGTAAAACGAGAAAAATCATCAATAATCACAAAAACATAGTGTTTGCCTCCAAGAGAGGTAACACGCATAGGACCAAACAAATCAAGATGAAGTAATTGCAAGGGTTTAGAAGTTGATACCTCATTGATGGATTTGAAAGAGGATTTTGTTTGTTTACCTTTAACACAATCCTCACATGTGGTATCTTTGATGAAGTGCAAGCTAGGTAATCCTCTCACAAGATTTCTCTTAGACAATTTTGATATTAACTCCATATTTGCATGTCCAAGTCTTTTGTGCCAAATCCAAGGATTTTCATCAATTGCCGCAAGACACTTCACATCTTGATTTACTAATTCATTCATCTAAAAAATGTATACATTAGATTTGCGATTAGCAAAATATAAACATTAGACTTGCGATTTGCAATAAAAACAATATTTCCATCCATACTAATGATGCATTTATCCGGTTTAAAAGAAATATCAAAACCTTTATCACTTAATTGGCTAATGCTAAGAAGATTATGATTCAAACCATTTACTAAATAAACATCTTCTATAATGGGTGAGGGTTTCTTACCAATAGAACCGATACCAATGATTTTACCTTTCTCACCACCACCGAAGGAGACACTACCTCCTTCAATCCTTGATAGGGTTGCAAATAACTCTTTGTTGCCCGTCATATGATGTGAGCAACCACTATCAAGGTACCACATCTCCTTACGTCGTTGCCGTGACGTTCCCTACAAAAGAAGAAGATGAAGGTGTAGTAGCTTTAGGTACCCATGTCTTGGGTCCTTGGTGGTTAGTAGTTTTGGTACCTTTGGGTACCCATATCAAACCATAAAAATCTTGGTTGTCTTTAATTCTACAATGAGTAGAAATGTGTCCATGTCTCATACAATAAGTGCATACAAAATTTTTTTTGTATGTACGAATGTTAGAACCATGAAACCTATTTCTATCATAGTGATTGTAGTTAGCATGAGCATGAGTGGGTCTAGTTCTATAACTCTCAAGTTCTAATCTTTCAATTTTTGATCTTAATTGCTTATTCTCGAAATCGAGATCTCCTAGCAATTCATCTTTTAGAGCAAGAGAAGTTGTTAATTGCTCTAGTTTGATATCACAAGAAGCATGCAACTTTTTGAAAGAAGAGTATTCTTTAAACATTCTTTTAAATTCAAAGTTCAACTCTTCTAAAGCCATAGCTATGTCACATTGCATATAGAAAGATTCACTTTCGGCCTCGGATATTACCTCATGTTCATTTGCCATGAAACATACATTTGGGTCATGAAGAGCTAATTTTGCTCCTTCTTCATCACTCTTCGAGTCACTTGGTTCGGATTCTTCCCATCCGGCATACATAGCCTTCTTCTTCTTGTACTTCATGTACTTTTCTTTGAGCTTGGGGCAATCCTTAGCGATGTGACCCGGTTCATTGCACTCAAAACATTTACCTACACGAGAGGAAAACTTGTTGTTAGATCGAGGGTTAAATTTTTTGTTCATTTTTATAAGTCTAGAGATTCTTCTAGAGAGATGAGCCACTTCTCTAGAAAAATCGACTTCACTCTCCGACGATGAAGATGAGTTGTCACTAGCTCCTTTGAGAGCTATGGTCTTCAACTTTGGTGACGGCTCCTCAACTTCTCGTGATGGCACTTCCTCCTTCTCCTTCCCCTTGAGCTTCTTCTCATGCACTTTGAGCTTTCCGATGAGGCTATCAAGAGCTAAGGTAGTGAGGTCATGAGCTTCCTCAATGGCCGTAGCCTTGGGCTCCCATGTCGGAGTCAAGGAGCGAAGTATCTTGTAGTTCATCTCTTGAATGGATAATTGCTTATCTAGACCATGTAATTCATTGATGATATTAGTAAAACGGGAAAACATAGCATCAATGGATTCATTAGGAAGCATTTTAAATAGCTCATAATCATGCATAAGCCCACTAATCTTAGATTCCTTAACTTGGGGGGTTCCTTCATGTGTGATACATAACTTTACCCAAATTTCATATGCGGTTGCACACGTGGAAACTCTATTGTATTCATTGGGGGAAAGACTACAAATTAAGGCGTTCATAGCCTTAGCATTGAGATTGGCAAGGTGCCTTTCATCATCGGACATGTTCTCGACTTTGGACTTCTCTACATATTTCTTTTCTATGAGCTCTAGGATGTCAAGATCAATACAACGGAGGTAAATTCTCATCCTAGCCTTCCAATAAGCAAAATTGGTCCCTGTGAAGAGTGGTGGTCTAGTGGTGGATTGTCCTTCCAACATATGCATATTCAAAGAGGCCTCCATTAGATCTTTTCTCTAAGGTTGTTAAACCAAAAACTGATATAGAGACCAAGCTCTGATACCAATTGAAGGACCCTAGAGGGGGGGTGATTAGGGTCAAGAGGCTCTAATATGCAATAAAAAGTAAACACAAGCAAAACACAAAACAGAAATGCAATTTAAAGTAAGTGAGATAGGGTTAGGAATCGTTATCCTTGACGTGCGATGTGTTAACGAGGTTCGGCCCGCTGACCTACGTCCCCGCTCCCCACTCTCGAGGAGAAATCCACTACACACCCGGTTTGGAAGCCGAAACTTCGTCTACACAGCGATCCCACATGATCTCTCACTACACAGTTTGATCTCAACAGATCACACTCCCTCACAGTTGATCTACACAAGATCTCACTCACACAGCAGAAGAAAAGATGCAAGACTCTCTCTTTACACAACCCCTATGGCAAAGAGAAAGAACACTGAAGCTGGGAAGTGAATCACACAAAAACCACAGAGAAAACAGATTTGAAAATTCTCTCAGGAAGACAGCAGTCTCTCTGGTTTTTGCAAAACGTTGGGGCAACGGAAGAAGAAGAAGTCTAGGGTTTAAAAAGAAGAAATTAATTAATTTAAAAACAAAACCCAATCTTCTCAAATAGGAAAATAATCTCCTTTTCAGACCCTTACCTCAGACTGTGCCAAACACGATTAAATGAAAGCACAGTGTTCTAGGCAAATGACCGTTTTAAAAAAGTCACGGATGAACGAAGAAAAAATTCGGTTGACCAAAGGTATTTTTGGTCGACCGAAAAAATGCTTCGGTCGACTGACCGAAAATCCGGTTGACCGCGAACACCTTTAAAAATTTGGAAAACAAGCAGAGCCATCATCGGTCGACCGGCGCGGTCGACCGATATAGAAATCGAGATTTCGGTCGACCGCACCGACGACCTCTCTGGAAAATACCGACGAATGATCATATGTGCGGTCGACCGGTCCGGTCGACCGCATTCTGATACATTACAGAAAATGATTTTTGACTTAACTAAGATATTTATAAAATATTTATTTGACCTCTAAAAATTATGAAACTTTGTAAAATGTTTTTAATACTAAAAACAAACTGTTTGGAAAAAGAATTTTGCAGATAAGTCCTCATACTTGTGAAAAATAGTATTTTGTGAAAAAACAAACTGTTTGGAAAAAGAATTTTGCAGATAAGTCCTCATACTTGTGAAAAATAGTATTTTGTGAAAAACACTTAAAAACATAAGTATGAAAACGTATGTGTGATTCCCAATAGCTTCAAGTAAAGTCAGTAGCTCTTTGCCTACATTCTAGCACTAGAGAGAAAATAAAAAACTAGCTACTATCCTTACATAGAATAAAGTTCTTGAGTCTTGATATAGCTTTAATTTTGATGAAGCTTCTATATGAATTTGTTGTTCTTAGAATAACATTGCTTCATCATTATGCCTCCTCCTCCTTTGGATATCATCGTTGTAGCATATATTCCATCCATCCTCCATAAATGGCACTAACAAGCTTGATAAATGAATTTACTACATTTGCACTCAATAATCCATTAGTACCGTTAATGGTGGTTGTAAAACATCATCAAAACATAAGGGCTAACAACGTTCATATATCATTTAACAATATGAATATTTATCTACATAAAATATATATAAAACATACGTAAAAACTAATTACACTAATCTTGCGGCTGTCATAGGAAGGCTTCTATCCATTAAGAATATAGTAGTGCTTACATCCAACTTCATATACTTTGTATATTTTCATTTCTTGAAAATTTCGGCAGCACCTACCCGCTGTTCTCCCTGTACACTGTGCGGATGTTATTATGCGTATCAGCAATAGCCCGAAACGCAGAACAACATACGCTTATTGTACACGGAGAACAACGAATACGTGCTGCCAAAACTTTCAAGAATGAAAATATACAAAGTATACAAAGTTGGATGTATGCACTACTATATTCCTAACCCGTCCGAGAAGGACAGATCCAATAATTACGAATTTCAGTACCAATTTTTTATTCCTATAATATAAAATAAACGCTCATTTTGGGGAGAAAACTTCGTCTCCTACCCAAATCTGAGTCGTATATCATATATTATAAGTCCAAATAATTGGATGTAATTATTGGACGGAAGTCTAGGGATAACGTTATTTTTTTATTCACCTAAATTGGATTATAACACATTATAAAAATTTATAATGTGTTATATATCACTCTATTTTTTACAAAAAATTATTTCACATATTTTCACATCACAAACTTAAATAATCACACATACTTATAGCACGAATGAAACTTAAATGAGTTAGGGTTTATAAGTGTTTAAAACTCAATAATGATAACTAGTGTTGTTCAAATGAATTAACATGTATTTAATTAAGTTAGGATTTTCAGAATTGAACTCGTTTATTTTTCAACATAATTAGGGTTTTTAACCAAATTCAACAATAATTAATAATAAAATTGAAATTTCTAAAGCTCAGTAGAAAAATCATACCTTTTAAACTGATTTCCGCAACGGACACCGCCGAAGGAGGGGGGGTCGGGAGGTTCCGGAGGAGGGGGGGTCGGGAGGGG
>NC_033797.1:49263929-49313959 GCF_001876935.1 Asparagus officinalis | reverse complement strand
GAACGTTCACATACGGCAACTGAAACGAACTAAAGAGGCTACAAAGCTAACGAAACTGGCTAATTGTGAACAACGTTAGTGGTTCGGGGATGTCGACGGGGGAGATCGGTTTGTCTTCCAAAAAAATGGAATTTTGAACTCAACAGCACGGACCTGAGTTACTAGCCAAATCTCGGAATGCAAGTCAACAAATCAACAAAACACCGATACAACGAAAACAACCGGACAACAACGGAAAACGACAAACACAGCGCACCTGGGGAAAATCGGCACGAACCGAACCACACGCTACAGTTGGCTCGCCCACAGCCGAGCCAGCCCTAGGCCTGGTCCGGTGGCCGACCACCCAGGGTGGCTCGGGCCCAAGGCCGACAACGCCGGGCCCACAGCCGAGACGGTGCTCGGCCAAGGCCGAGACCAACTCGGTGGCTCGGCCAAGGCCGAGCCACCCTACGGGTGGCTGCGGCTAGGCCAGAGCCACCGAGGTGCTCGCGCGAGCCCACCGGGTGGCTCGGCCAACGGCCGAGCCCCCTGAGTGGCTGCGGCCAGGCCGAGCCACCCCTGGCTGGCCTCGGCTTATGGCGGATGCCACCTAGGGGTGCTAGGCTCAGGACTGTCAACGCACAGTTCTGAAGGGCCTATAATAGTACCTGGTACTCCGTCATCTTGGAGGACCTTCTTCTGAAACTTTGGTAGAGAGCCGAAAACTCTGCGGATTGCACCTCAGACAGTCGAGATCTGAAAGGCTTGAAGACTTGGAGAATCGACGGATTTTGATTTTAGCGAGCACCACCAGCGAAAAGGCAGGAGTTCGCAGAGAGTTAATATCGCTCCAGATCTACGTCGTTACACGCGGATGCTAAGCTTGGCTGTTAGATCGCCGAGATCGACGCGATTCCGTTCCTGGTGAAACGATCCATCCCGGCTATTATCTCCTTGGTGATAAAACCCGTAATACGTCGTAGATCGCTGCTTGGATCAGAGTCACAGCGGTGGTCCACGGTAGCAACCCCGGACGGCAGGCAAACAAACCACCAGAGCAAGAAGCCGCAAAGCAAGGATCTATGTGATTTGTTGGCGACATAAAAGAGAGAAGTTTGTAACATTTTTGATTTCTTTTGGTTTTTATTTGATTTTCATTGTAAGCCGGCAGATGGTAGTAAAAGAGACCGGACTCCTCTGTCTTAACGCAATAAAGTTGTTAACTGAGTGCAATGGAATCCGATAATGAAGAAAACCGACCTTTCCCCGCGAACATCTGGCGACCACAGTGGAGCCACCGATCTGCACTGTGAAGATCGGAGCGTCGCAGCCGGCGGATCCGATGCCCTGTCGTGGAGGAGGTCGAGTATGAGTTCAGAACAGCAATCAGAAGTACGAGGAGTATCTGTGTTCGTCTGATCTACGCTCCTCCCCCACAGTCCAAGAAGCTTTCAGAAGTTCTCCTCCAGGAGAAAAGTCGGCGTTGGTGTGCGAAGAAGTTGATATCTATACCACACGAGCGACCTCACCCCTATTCGACCCGGAAGTTAGCGTCAAGGTGAAGTCCTACGGCCTCGAAGGCCAGGTCAAATCAGCCGCGGAAGGCGTGGGTGATCCTCTCTAAGAGAGTCGCCAGAGCAGGGCGCAACGACCTCGCGAAGGCAGTTCGGCCAGAAGGCGCATGGAAGTCTGTTGAAGGGGTCGCGTTACCATGGCGGATGCTGAAGAACAAAACGGGGCAAACAGCCTGCAACAGCAAATGAAGATGGTTCCTCCCGGAGCCATCAACAATGGATGGGTTCGTAGTCAAAAGCGGAACCGCTCGACACTGAAGGAACGTATCCGCAAAGCGCCCGCGCATTATCGCGCAAGCGCGCGGCTAAAAGCTGAAGAAGCCCGCTCGCAAGCTACAGCGTGAGGTGGCCGAGAACAGTCATCGACTCGCAAGGTTTGGAAAGCCGAAGCCTAGTAGTGGTTCAGACCTAAGGAGGCAAAAACCCGCACCGCCAAAGGTTTCCAACACTCGGCAAAGTCAATCCCTAAACGGTCCGGTGATTTCTGCAACTGCTGCCCGGAGAACTCCCTGCAGGAGACCATCCCCATGGAAGAAAGTCAGTTTTGGAGGGCGGCCCTTTGGCCCGATTCGTCGATTTGTCGAATCATCGCGCCGAGCTGTGTCAAGGGACCTATAAGCAGTTTTATACGCCTACATTCTTGCCTTAGCTCCTCCATGAATCTGCTCACCAGTCCAACCGCAAACATTATGTCGGGTCTTGTGATGGTCAGGTACCGTAGGCTTTCGACTAAGCTCTTATACAAAGTTGGATCAATAGAGATTCCTGGTGAGTCTCTCCTCAGCTTCACTCCAACTTCGACAGGAGTTGCAACTGGTTTGCAGTTGTTCATGTTGAACTTCCGAATGATCTCCTTTGCGTACTTTTTCTGAGAGATGAAGATTCTTTTCTCAGATTGCGACACTTCTACTCCAAGAAAGCATGACATTTCTCCAATGTCAGTCATCTCGAACTCCTTGATCATGTTCTTCTTAAACTCCTCGAACATTTTTGGATTGTTACCGGTGAAGATCATGTCATCCACGTAGAGACATACGATCATATTGTCTCCATCCTTCTTCTTGGTATAGAGAGAGTGCTCATACGAACTCTACTAGAATCCGTTCTTCTGGAAGTATGCATCGATTCTAGCATTCCATGCTCTGGGTGCTTGCTTCAGTCCATACAATGCCTTCTTCAGCTTATAGACCTTGTCTTCTTGATTCTTCATCACGTACCCAGGTGGTTGCTCGATGTAGACTTCTTCTTCTAGATAGTCATTAAGAAAGACTGACTTCACGTCCATCTGATAGATCTTCCACCGGTTCTGTGCTGCCAATGCGATAATGAGTCGAATGGTGTCGATCCTCGCGACTGGTGCGAATACTTCTTCATAGTCAACTCCTTCTTGCTGGCTATAGCCCTTTGCAACAAGCCTGGCCTTGTACTTCTCGATTCCGCCGTCTTGATTTGTCTTTATCTTGTACACCCACTTTACTCCAATGGGTTTATGGCCTTCAGGTAAGGAGGTGAGCTCCCATGTGTCATTTCTCTTGATTTCCTCAATCTCATCATTCATGGCTTTTCTCCACTTGTCTTCTTGAGCAGCTTCTTCATAGCTGACCGGATCACATTCTGCAAATAAACAGAATAGTGTGTAGTCATCCATCATCTCGACAGGCTATGTATCGTCATACAGATCTCTTAGGCTTCTCATCCTCCTTGTTGCTCCCCCTGAAGAGCTTCCTTCACTTGAGCTGGATGATGATGATGTCGGCGTCGATGTTGAGGTTGATGAAGCTAGACTATTTGGTGGACTTTGTTCTGGTCTTCCAACCTCCTGCAAGTCATCACCATTATCTTCAAAGAACATACCTTTAATGTTTTTGTCTTCATCGGTCCATTTCCAATAATCTTCTTCATCGAACTCCACGTCTCTTGAAATGATCATCTTCTTTGTAACTGGATTGTAGAGCTTGTATGCTTTTGTCCTCCTCTCGTACCCAATGAATATGCACTTTTCTCCTCGATCGTCCAGCTTCTTTCTTTTCTGCTCTGGGACGTGTGCATATGCAATGCACCCAAACACCTTCAGGTGGTTGACGCTTGGTATGATGTTGCTCCACATCTATAATGGTGTCTTGAACTTTACGCTCTTTGTCGGACATCGGTTGAGGAGGTAAACTGCACAATCCACGGCTTCAGCCCAGTAAGTCTTCGGCAGGTACTTGCTCTTCAACATGCTTCTGACCATATCAAGAATGATACGATTCTTCCGCTCTGCTATGCCATTCTGTTGTGGTGTGTAGGCGGCAGTGAGTTGATGAATTATCCCGTACTGCTTGTTGAAATTATTGAATGCCTTCGAAGTGTATTCTCCGCCTCGATCTGATCGGAGCACCTTGATGTGGTACCCACTTTGCTTTTCTACCATCTCCTTGAATTCTTTGAATTCCTCTAGGGCTTCGAATTTCTCCTTTAAGAAATAAACCCATGTTTTTCTGCTATAATCATCAATAAATGTGAGAAAGTACCTATTTCCTCCAAGAGAGATGACTTCAAATGGTCCTGCAATATCTGTGTGGACCAATTATAGCAGCTCTGTTGCTCTTCTTGACTTTCCAACTTCAAAACTTCTTCTATGTTGCTTGCCCTTCATACAACCTTCACATAGCTGGTTCGGATGATTGATTTGCGGCAATCCTTTCACCATTTTCTCCTTCCACAGAAGATTTAGGCCACTGAATGCGAGATGCCCAAATCTCAAATGCCAGAGCCAAGACTCATCCTTCATAATCATCTTTAAGCACTTAACAGAGTCAGTATGAATATTTAAGGTAAACAGTCTATTTCGAGACATGTTCACCTTTGCAATTACTTTATTTTTATTCTTGATAGTGAGGGAAAGGTCTTTTAGATGTATATCATAGCCTCTTTCAAGGAGCTGGCCTAGACTCAAAATATTATTTCGTAGTGCTGGAACATAATAGACGTCAGAGATGTACCTATTCTCGCCCGTCTTTGTCTGGATCATTATCTTGCCCTTGCCTTTCACTGGAATCTTTGACTGATCTCCAAATGTGACATCTCCTTGTACCATCTCGTTCAGCTCGGTGAAAAACTCCTTGATGCCGCACATGTGGTTACTAGCACCTGAATCCAGATACCAGATATCTTTATTCTTGCTTTCACTCTCCTGGTACGTCAGCAAGACTGTTGAAGTGTCTGGCTGCTCCCTTTCTACAAAGTTACTTCTTTCTGCCACTTGGTTTGATTTCTCCCAACATTCGTAGCTGAGATGACCGTATCTCTTGCACTTGTAACACCGTGGCTGAGATTTTTCCTCCTGGTATTTTCTTCCTTGTCCTCGTCCTCGTGCGCCACGACCTCGTCCTCGATCAAACGATCATTCACGATCTCCATTTCGATCTTGATTTTCATGGCCTCCTTGGTACTGTCTCCTACGACCTTGCTGGAAGTTTGAGCCACCTCGAAAGGAGCCTCTGCCTCTGTAGCCTCCACGTCCTCTTCGACTATCTTCTTTGATAGTCATCTTACTCTGCAAGCGACCTTGTTGGAAGTTTGAGCCACCTCGAAAGGAGCCTCTGCCTCTGTAGCCTCCACGTCCTCTTCGACTATCTTCTTTGATAGTCATCTTACTTTGCAAGGTTTGTTCTAGATTCTCCGCTTGATTTGAACTAATGTTTATATCTTGTTCATAAGCTTGCAGAGAACCTTGCAGCTCATCAATAGAAACTTCGGAAAGATCTTTAGACTCTTGTATTGCCGGAATAATATATTTGAATTTAGAGTCTAAAGTCCTAAGTATCTTCTCCATAATTCTTACATCATTAATTGCTTCTCCATTTCTCTTCATTTGATTAGTTATTGTCTGAACTCTACTAAAATAGTCTGATATTGATTCTGTAGCTTTCATCTTTAAATTTTCAAATTCAACTCTTAATGCTTGGAGGCGTACCTTTTTGACTCTTTCCGCACCTTGATAGGATTTTTGTAAAATCTCTCATGCTTCTTTAGAGGACAGGGCATTGGAAATCTTCTCAAACGCTGATTCATCTACACCTTGGAATATTAGGAACAATGCCTTTTTGTCTCTTTTTCTAATCTCCTTCAGCTCACTCTTCTGTGTAGCGGTGAGAGTTGCTTCTGCTGCAGGTGACTCTGGTTCAGTGTAGCCATTCTCCACGAGCTCCCACAAGTCTTGCGAGCCGAGCAAGACTTTCATCTGGATACTCCAGTTATCGTAATTGGTCTTCATCAGCTTCGGAATCTGTGGCTGGATCATGTTCGCCATCTCGTACACGAGCACCTTCGATTGGCCCGACTAGATCGAACCTGGCTCTGATACCACTTTGATGGAATTTGAAGAACACGATCCTCTACACAAAGGAAACTTTTATTAATAGAACACTAGGGAGTACAATACTTGCTCTTACAAGAGCACCAAAGGAAACTTTTATTAATAGAACACTAGGGAGT
This sequence comes from Asparagus officinalis, assembly GCF_001876935.1. Taxonomy (NCBI): domain Eukaryota; kingdom Viridiplantae; phylum Streptophyta; class Magnoliopsida; order Asparagales; family Asparagaceae; genus Asparagus; species Asparagus officinalis. Next base: position 49,307,924 of record NC_033797.1, on the reverse strand, counting down.
ACAATACTTGCTCTTACAAGAGCACCTCACTTTCATATAACTTTTTATTTTGATGAACACTCACACAAGCCTACACTACACACTCAAGCTTTCAAGCTTACTTCTTGCTTGCTTGCTTAAATGAGAGCCCAAGACCCCTATTTATAGTTGCTTAAGAGGGCTAGGAAGTGTGTGGAAGAAACAATCATAGCCATACATTATTACCACATTCTACACAGTACACACTTCTTCTTTCTACATCCTTCTATAATTTTCTCTTAAAAATATCTTTCTTCCACATTTGTTGAGTACACACTTCTTCTTTCTACATCCTTCTATAATTTTCTCTTAAAAATATCTTTCTTCCACATTTGTTGAGAAGCTTCCATTGTATTGGGCTTAGATGAAATGGAATTGGGCTTTTATTTTCCTTGGGCTGAAAATAGATTGTGCTTTGTAATGGGCTGGGGTTGATCTTCAACAGTTCTAAGCGAGAAGCGATAAAAACAGAACTGACATAACCGTTCCTGAATCTACTCAAGGGGAAATTGCCAACAGAAACCACCAGCGATTCCTACAGTACATCTACAGCTTGCTCCCTCGAGGGAAAATTCGAGCACGCAGAGGCTTCTTCATCATGACCGTGAATTCGAACTCTTCCGACAAATCAATCTCCTCCCCTTCCACCGCCTTCCATTCAAACTCCCTCACCAAATTCGCCAGAAAATACTCCAGATGCAGTATGGCAAGCCCGTAGCCCGGACAAATCCTCCTTCCCGCTCCGAAAGGCGCCATCTTGATCTCCCTGCTCCCCGTTACGTCCACCACTTCACCGGAGAAATCACCGCCTCTCATAAACCTCTCCGGTCTGAAATCCATCGGATCCTCCCACACTCTCTCATCCCACCCCAACTGCGCGACGTTGACGTGCACCTCTGATCCTCTGGGTATCAGGTACTTGTTCAGCTCCACATCCTGCGACGCTCTATGCGGCAGTACAAAGTGGCCTGGCGGGTGTCGCCTCAGCCCCTCCATGATCACCGCCTTTAGGTACGGCATCTTCTTCAAGTCCTCTTCCTTAATCTCGTCCTCGCTCGCGGGTATCGCCCTCCCGACCTCCTCCGCTAGCTCCTTCTGTATTTCCTGGTTCTTCACTACCTCGGCCATGATCCACTCCAACCCATTCGACGTCGTATCGGTACCTCCGCTGAGAAGCTCGTGGCACAGGTTCACGACCTCTTCCTCGCTAAGCTTCCTCCCCCCCTCTTCGGGGATCTCCACGTCGAGCAGGGAGTCAACGTAACAGTACGGAACAAATATTTGATCACCAAGATCTCCTAATTTATTAGTTCGCTTGAGCTTCGAATTCCCTTCTTTCCGCGCCCTTATCAAAGGGGTGAAGATCTCCGCCTGCCTCCTCCTAATCCCTACAATCTTGTCCCACTTCTTGCGGAAAACAACCTTGGCGACCCTCGGGAGGAAACCGAAGAAGTTGAACCTCGTGAAGAGCAGTAGCAGAGAATACTGGATATCCCGTATCTCTTTAATCTGCTCCTCGTCGAGTTTCTCTCCGAAACACAAGGCAACCAGCAAGCAAAACATGGCGAAGCTCAACTTCTCTCTGAGTACGACTACACCCTCTCCTCCTCGAGTACTGGCCTGCAGCCTGTTGACGAGTAGTTTGGAGGCCCAGCTACGTGCGGCGGCGAATGACGCGAGAGGGATGAAGCATCTCCGAGGCGAGATTGCGTCGGAGCAAGCGCCATAGAGAACCGTAGGGCGCTGAGCTTATGTCATGTCCGTCGCAGGTTAGGTATACGTTAGGCTCCTTAACGGGCGGGCGGTCTGCAATGGCCGGGCCGAGCTGAACCAGAGCTCGGTGGGCGATGTCGCGGTCCTCGATGAAGATAGTGGGATGGGGGGGAGTTTGCAGGGAGATGATGGGCCCGTAGGTTTTGTGGAGCTCATGGATGACTTGTTCGAGTTGGAACAAAGATTTCTTATGGAAGATTATGTTCTTAGCGAAGAAAGCTATGGTTGATGGCCCTGGAGGGAGGGAGGGAGCTTTCGTTTTGAGTTTCGAGAGGAGGAAGGGGAGAGAGAGGGTGAGGGTGAGGAGGATGACGATCCAAGGTTCCATGATTTGTGGCTGCAAGTTCTGCTTCCGGTTTGGATAGATATTTGACAGTTTCTTTGATGGGCAGAAGAGGGCAACGGGAATTATTGAGTTACGAGAAGTGGTCACAATTGTCGAGCATGGTGCCACGTGTTGCTCGGCGGAAGGTAGAAATTATATTTTGTTGTTATCCGCGTGATTATCTTTCATACTTAGACTTTAGTTTTGTTTTGTTGCAACCTATTCCAATAGGTCCTTGCGATTCACCACTATAATTTTTTTTTTAATATGATGAGTCTTGGTGACCCTACTTTTTTTTTTATGAATGGGAGTAACAAATGAGTATTAATCCTTGATGATTAATGCTCTTCATCGTCATCATTTGTTGACTTCCGAGGGATCTCCTTGGAGGATTAATGCTCAATTTATTTCTTCTATATCTTAATCCTTGATGCTCCCAATTCATGAAATAATCTCTCATGTTCTCATGTCTACGTACACCTTTCCCACCTGCGGGGAAGTTCATATTATGTTTTTTTTTTTCCTTCCCTCTCAAAAGATCTTATATCATAGGCCTTTTTTCCCTTCACTCTCAAAAGTTCATATTTCTGCCTAAATTTAGGCGGGCCATCTAGTATTTTTGGCTCAGCACAGGAACAAAACGAAGGCCGAAAGAGAAGCCCAGAACCAACAAGTGGCTCAGAACATAAAATACCCGACCCGTGACGTAACCCTACCCATTAATTCAACTTAAAACCCAAAAAAAAAAAAAAAAAAAAAAAACCTAATCCCTGCTCTCTTTTCTCTCTCACGCGTACCTCGTCTCTCTCCCTCCATTTCCGCTCTCTGAACCAAAAAAAAAAAAATAAAAGCCCAGATCATCTCGACCATCCATCATCGGCTCGTCCCCCGTCCCATCTCCGGCCAGCGGCACTCCATCTCCGGATCTATTGAAGGTAAATTGTTCTTATTTTTCACTTTTTTAATTTTATTCACTATTTTGTAACCTTATTCACTGTTTCTTAAATTTTGCCTTTGTTTTTAACATTTCACTACTCAGTTATTTCTTTAGGGCCTGTTCGTTTGTTTTCTAAAAACCAAGAAATGGAAATGGAAATGGTGAAAATCTCAAAACTCACCATTTCCTCCATTTCCATCCCTAAAACTCACCCACAACATCCAATAAAATATTATTTTTATCCAACAACTCATCCACATCATCTAATAAAATATGATTTTCATCTAACCACTCATCCATCACATCTAATAAAATATTATTTTCATCTAACAACTCATCCATCACATCTAATAAAATATTATTTTCATCCAAACATCACTCAACTCATCTCTTCTCATCATTTCAAATCACTCACATCATCCAATAAAATATTATAACAATTCACCTCATCTCATTAACATTTCATTTCTTCATTTTCATCCCAAAAAGTTATGAAAACACTTTTCTTAATCTTTCTTCACATCACCCAATAATACAATGACAACTCATCTCATCTCATTTCATTTCTTATTTTTAAGAATGAACCGAACAAAAGAAAACAAGAAACTACAGGAAATAGGTTTCTTATAATTCATTTCCTTATTTTTTTCCGCCAACCGAACACTCCAAAACTAGTTTTCTTAAAAAATCACAAACATCATCCAATAATAAGGTGACAACTAACATCATTTCAATTTCATTTCTTTGATTTCCTTCTTTTTTAGCCAACCAAACACTCCAAAAACAATTCTTCATTTTAATAGTTTTCCATTTCTTTGATTTCCCTCTTTTTTTTAGGCAAACGAACAGGCCCTTAGTCCAAATGTATGATTATTATAGTTAAGGTTGTTCAACTTTAGCTTTAGCTCACTGTTAGTTTTAACATTATTTTTTTAGGACGCTGTTAAAGTTGCTGTTTAGTTCATTTTGCAGTTTTCTATGAATCTGATTCATGTTTTCATCAATTATTATAATTATTTAATTTAACAAATTGTCAAACGCCTCGGTGTCTTGGTGCTAGGCCCCGGCTCAAAGGCCTTGTTCGCCTACTGCTTTCTGTTACATTGGCAGATACAGATATAAGTTTCTATTACTGGAAAAAAAAACCTGTATTCGTATGTGAAGAGATGACTAGTTAACAAATAATATATGATAAATTGACATATCAGATCCGTTTGCTCAACAAGAAATCTATATTTAAAAAGAGGATGAGGGTTTTGAGGGGGGGGGGGAATCTGATATTGTCAGATTTCCTAATTCACATTCGTTCAAACAAACAGCCTATTTGGAGACACTTATATTGTTTGGAGACACTTACATGGGAAAAGAACCAAACAACCCCTATGTAAAGAAACCCAAGTTTTGGGTTTTCCAAACTTTTTCAATAAATAGATTGTTTGGGTTTGTTTCATACATAAAACATGATGGGAAACCAATGTATACACTTTTCTTGTGTTTGTTGGCATCAAAAAAGGGGGAAAACTTTTAATGATTAGGCGTTTCCCACTTTTCTTGTGTATGGTTGCTATTAAAATGTGTAGGAAAAAGTATATATGGTAACCATGGTAAGTTTACCACCCAGTAAAGAAAAATTTGTTTGTGGTCGTTAATGGAGGTAATCTTACCAAAAATAAAAGTACAAATATAACATGAAAAACCAGTAAATAGCTGAATTCATCATAAATATCTATTGACATAGAAAATTAGACGAAACATGTAATAATATGATTATTTTAACTATTATGAACTACGTCTCTGATTTGACATGAAAAATACCTGTTTGACGGGAAAAAATCACACGCAATCTGTAATAACATGATTATTCATAATTTATAAATACGCACCTGAATTTTCTTATGACTGTAAAAACCTATAGTCAACCTGCTTAGTCATAAATATTTATGTGACATGAAAATTTGCATCAAACTTGGAAAAACCATACATATAGATAACTAGGGACTGTACTATAAGAAACAAAACCAGTTAGTTTCAAAACCATGAGCGCTACAAAACTATTGGCAAAATCAGCAGAAAATTTACTGATCCAAATTAATATTGTTAGATTCAACATCCAACTACCAAGTAAATGTACTATTCCATACACATCTATAAAACGCAATGTTTGCATACAAAATATTAACCAGGAAAAAATATGAGTAAGAAAAGTAAAGATATTGGTGATTCTTCATCTGCACCATCATCAAAGGTAAGAATATTTAAATTTTCTATGATTAAAATAGAGTTGTATATATTAAAATGTCAATTTACTATATTTTTTATCAGCGTGGAAGGATTAGTAAACCTAAACGAACATTTGAAGAATGGATTGCCTATACGGATGCAGATCGAGAGCAAGATGAGATGTGGGATTTCATGAAATTAGCAGAAATTATGCTAAGGGCTAATGCTGTAAAAGTTATAGACGGAAGTTAAAAGTGTCCTTACTGCAAAGATATACCCAACATGTACTGGAACAAAAATCAACTCCTAACACATGCACATGATGTTAGTTACAATAAAACTGCTGACAATCTGAGTAAGGATTGTATTGGAGAGCATCGTGGACTAGAAATCTATTTATAATCGTTAAAATGAAAGCAATGACATGTACTACTTTGCTATTATCATGTACTACTATGCTATTTTATGCATGTTTAATTTGAATGAACTTCATGTCTAAAAAATTATGTGGAAATATTTGTTGATATCACATAAAATATACCAACCACATGTTTATGAATTCTATAGCTGAGGGCTCAGAACTTAGTCAGTATCATTATTATTAGCCATCCAATACAATATCAATAAACATTACAGATTGCTAATCTCAGAATATTTAACAATCATTATAGTCTAAAAGTAAGAAGGTCGCAAACTAAAACTCATGACATAACAATATTTTCATTAATAACCCACAGTAGTAGCCATCCAATACAACGTAAATACATTGTAGGTTGCTTACATACAATTTTTTTAGTTTTCATGTATATGATGACTTATAAAGTTCCTGCAAACACAAGTTCAATGTAAAATTAGTATTCTATAATCATCACATAATGTTGGTAAATATGCACATGAAACCATAGGTTTATAGTTGAAGCACAACTAAAATCAAAGTCATATAAATAATTACTACCTATTACAATAATATGTTCCATCATCATAATATTCCACATGCACATAAAATAACATCAACATATAGTACAAAATCAAATGAAACTTTTCTAAATTAAGCAAGACTTGTCTTGCACCAAAAGTAAGTGGATTTAACAAGTATGTTAGAAGTGAGAATCACAAAATACCACATGAGTCCATATTCATATTGTTCTTCAACCCTCATTATTAAGGAAGACATTAATCATATCTTTTTGACTAACCAAAGATATGCCCATAGAAAGTCTTGATTCATTCTCGCTCAAAAAGAGATGACGGTAATACGCATCTAGCTTATCAATACTAAAGTCTTGTGAATGAGTATATAAGACCGTAGATAGCTTCTCGGTCCAATGCATATTAGCACACTTTTTATATTTGCGCTAAATACATTTATCTTATCCACCAAGTTTTGCATGAGCTTATTATCTAGATTAGTCCTACGAGCATTTTCCTTGGAAGAGCATGATTTTGCCTTAGAGGTTGATGAGGCGGGTGCTTCCTTAGGCAGAGGAGTGTCCTCATCATCTGAAGCGTGCACTTGAGGGGATTGAGAGGTAGGCAAAGGTGAGTCACAATCATCTGTGTCCTCATCATCTGAAGCGTGCACTTGAGGGGATTGAGAGGTAGGCAAAGGTGAGTCACAATCATCTTCAAGGTTGATGGATTCACTACGACTAAACTTTTTGTTAATGTCGTGTGCAAAGTCCCTTCTAGTGTGATCATCCCCGCTGATTAGTGCAAAACCATCATAATGCTCTAAGGGTCTATTAACATACTGCTTAATGTTAGATTTTCTAAAGCCGTTGTCTTGAAAAGTATATGTGAATTAATTGTTTGTAAATGAGAGAATGAGAAAAGTAGACAACAAAAATGCAACAATAGGTTTATTTACCTCAATCCACATATTCAAACACTTCGGATCCATGATGACAGTCTTGGTGCTATCATCCCATCCGGCACCACTAAGATTACGATAAGTTTTCATAACACGGAATCTTGTACGTAAAGTTTTGATGCGGTTCATGACGTTCTCTCACTTAAATAGTGTTAAACTTATCGTTTATATGTTTAGCAGCCATACGATACGTGGTTCTCTTAACGGTTTTGTCGGGTTTGTAACACTTTCTTATCAAGTCAGCAAGTAATAAAATGAGCTCATCGTCATAACGGGAATCCCAAAATAAATGTTTGCTCACTCATGAACCGCCGACCTCACTATCATTTTTCTTTGTTGTGTTCTTCCTCTTCTTTTTTGGGTTTGGTGAGGTTGCTTCTCCTACTTCTATGACCACCCATTTAGAACCTGACTCGGGAGTTGAGCCATAACCACTAATGGGAGAAAGTTACAATCCAATAATATTAGGGTTATGAAATTGTGGAGGCAAATTATGAGAACTTAGCATATTTGTAAATGATTCCGATTGGTGGTGCATCGGGAAGTAATTGTCATCATGGAATGACATGTTGAGAAATGCATGAGGTGGTTGTCCAAAGAATGACTGCTGAAATAAAATATACCCACTACTACCTTGATGTCTTAATATGCACTGATGGTAAATCTTTTATGGCGTATTTCCTATTCAAACTAAAGATAAATCCTACACAAGGTAACTTTTGATAATTTGATATAAGGGGGTGTTTGGTTCGTAAAAAAGAGGCCCGAAACTCATTTCCCTCTCCTGACACAGTGTCCACCTCGGGCATTTCACTTTCCTTCGTTTCTTTGTGTGTGTTGGGTTCGCAGAGCGATCTAGGGTTTGCAGCGGCAGAAAACACATCTACCTCAGCCAAATAGCTCGTCGCGATTTCCTTCAAAAACGAGCGGAAAACTCACGAAAACCCTTCTCTTGTGTCCTTTTGTTAGATCTACAATATTTTTGGGATATCTCTTGGTTGGCTAGGGTTACCGCCAAGTTCCGCCATTTCTTCTCTCTATCTACAAATGCTGGGGCTTGATGTCCGATTTGTGCTGATTGCTTCTGATTTTGGGAAAACACCGTGTTTCCTCAAATCTCTGTTGATTTTTAATCGGATTTTTGCTGGATCTCGTAAAAAGAGGATTTTGTTGAATTTTGGGGAAATCTCTGTCTGATTTGTGCTGATTGCTTCTGATTTTGGGGAAATCACTGTCTTTCTTAGGGGATTTCATCGGATTTTTGCTTGATTTGTTGATATTTGACAATTACAGGTATAATTTTGCCATTTTTAACATTTTTGGGATTATTACTCAATTGAACAGATAATTATTATGACTTTCTTAGGGTATAATTTGCTTGTAAAACTGGTAACATGATTTGGTGAAAATCGGCAGATTTTGGTATGATTGGGCCAAAGATTGAATCTGCATTTTGGTTTATTCTTTTGACTGCCTTAAAATCTCACCAATTTGTAAAACTTGAGACAAATGGGTGATCAAGTCTAAATCCTCACATAATTAGTTGTAAAATCTCACCAATTTGTAAAACTTGAGACAAATGGGTGATCAAGTCTAAATCCTCACATAATTAGTTGTCTGATTATTTCTATACATGATTAAAAATTCAAATGGGTGATCAAGTCTAAATCCTCACATAATTAGTTGTCTGATTATTTCTATACATGATTAAAAATTTGATTAAAGCCCCAATGCATCATCATGTAACTAGTATTTATTTTAGTTTTAATTTTGTATGATTTGAGGTAGTGAAACGATAATAGTAGGATTATAATTTTGTTTGGTGTTTTTTGCTATTTCTTAATTATGAGTTTGTGAATGATATTTGAACTGCTTGGTTTGTTAAAAATGAGTAAATTGACATTATTTATTTCTAATTTGATTACCTCTGTATGATCTATTTCCATGGAAGCCATAAATCATGGTTGGTTGTGGTGACTAGTTACTACGTATTATAATTTAGATTTTACTATTTATATCTATTTGTCGTACTTGCTAGCCATATTACTTATTTCAATTTGGTGTTTGTATCATAGATGGATGGTGATGAGGATTGTACGGATGAACAAAGTGTTGTTAACATAATTCAAGGGGTTGCATTATATGTATTTATTATAATATTTACATTCATAAGGAGAATCCAAGGTAATTATATTGTATCTAACTTTCTCTATTGAATTAGTAATGACTGATAACATATCATTAAGTGGGAGAGATAATTATACAGGCAAGGGAGTAGTTCTATCTCAACATTCACCACCTCAACCTCCTCAGTCTATGCATCAAGGCGGTAGTGGGTATTTTTCATTTCAGCAGTCATTCTTTGCACAATCACATCATGCATTTTTTAACATGTCATTCCATGATGGCAATTAGTTCCCGATGCACCACCAACTAGGGTCATTTACAAACATACTAAATTCTCCTAATTTGCCTCCATAATTTTATAGCCCTAATATTAGTGGATTACAACTTTCTCCCACTAATGATTATGGCTCAACTCTCGAGTCAGGTTCTAAACGGGTGATCATAGAAGTAGGGGAAGCAACCTCACCAAACCCAAAGAAGAAGAGGAAGAACACAACAAAGAAAAATGATAGTGAGGCTAGCGGTTCATGAGTGAGCAAACATTTATTTTGGGATTCCCGTTATGACGATGAGCTCATTTCATTACTTGCCGACTTGATAAAAAAGTGTTACAAACCCGACAAAACCTTTAATAGAATCACTTATTGTATGGCTGGTAAACATATAAACGATAAGTTTAACACTATATTTAAGTGAGAGAATGTCATGAACTGTATCAAAACTTTACGTACAAGATTCTGTGCTATGAAAACTTATTGTAATCTTAGTAGTGCCGGATGGGATGATAGCACCAAGACTGTCATCATGGATCCGGAGTGTTTGGATATGTGGATTGGGGTAAATAAACCTATTGTTGCATTTTCATTATCTACTTTTCTCATTCTCTCATTTACAAATAATTAATTCACATATACTTTTCAGAACAAGGGTTTTAGAAAATCTAACCTTAAGCAGTATGTCAATAGACACTTAGAGCATTATGATGATCTTGCACTCATCATCGGGGATGATCAAGCTAGAGGGGACTTTGCACACGACATTAACAAAAAGTTTAGTCGTAGCGAGTCCATCAACCTTAGAGATGATTGTGACTCACCTTTGCCTACCTCTCAATCCCCTCAAGTGCACGCTTCAGATGATGAGGACACTCCTCTGCCTAAGGAAGCACCCGCCTCATCAACATCTAAGACAAAATCATGCTCTTCCAAGGAAAAAGCTCGTAGAACTAATCTAGATAATGAGCTCATGCAAAACTTGGTGGATAAACTAAATGTATTTAGCGCAAATATGAAGTGTGCTAATATGCATTGGATCGAGAAGTTATCCACGGTCTTATATACTCATTCACAAGACTTTAGTATTGATAAGCTAGATTCATATTACCGTCATCTCTTTTTGAGCGAGAATGAATCAAGACTTTTTATGGGCATATCTTCGATTAGTTAAAAAGATATGATTAATGCCTTCCTCGGTAATGAGGGTTGAAGAACAATATGAATATGGGCTCATGTGGTATTTTGTGATTCTCACTTCTAACATACTTGTTAAATCCACTTACTTTTGGTGCAAGACAAGTCTTGCTTAATTTAGGGAAGTTTCATTTGATTTTGTACTATATGTTGATGTTATTTTATGTGCATGTGGAATATTATGATGGTGGAACATATTATTGTAATAGGTATTAATTATTTATATGACTTTGATTTTAGTTGTGCTTCAACTATAAACCTATGGTTCCATGTGCATATTTACCAACATTATGTGATGATTGTAGAATACTAATTTTACATTGAACTTGTGTTTACATGAACTTTATAAGTCACCATATACATGAAAACTAAAAAAAATTGCATGTAAGCAACCTATAATGTATCTACGTTGTATTGGATGGCTATTGCTGTGGGTTATTAATGAAAATGTTGTTATGTCATGAGTTTGTGACTTTTTTACTTTTAGGCTACAATGATTGTCAAATATTCCGAGATTAGTAACATGCAATATTTATTGATATTTCATTAGATGTCTAACAATGATGATATTGACTAAGTTTTGAGCCATCAGCAATAGAATTCATAAACATGTGGCTGATATATTTTATGTGATATCAACAAATATTTTCACATGATTTTTTAGTCATGAAGTTCATTCAAATTAAAACATGCAAAATAGCATAGTAGTACATTATAATAGCTAAGTAGTACATGTCATTGCTTTCTTTTTAGCGATTGTAAATAGATTTCTAGTCCACGATGCTCTCCAATACAATCCTTACTCAGATTGCCAATAGTTTCATTGTAACCAACATGTGCATGTGTTAAGAGTTGATTTTTGCTCCACTACATGTTGGGTGTATCTTTGCAGTAAAGATACTTTAAATTTTCGTTTCCGTCTATAACTTTTACAACATTAGCTCTTAGCATAATTTCTGCTAATTTCATGATATCCCACATCTCATCTTACTCTCGATCTGCATCCATATAGGCAATCCATTCTTCAAAGGTTCGTTTAGGTTTACTAATCTTTCCTCGCTGATAAAAAATATAGTAAATTGACATTTTACAATAAACATCTCTATTTTAATCATAGAATTTTTAAATATTCTAATCTTTGATGATGATGCAGATGAAGATTCACCAATATCTTTATTTTTCTTACTCATATTTTTTCCTAGTTAACATTTTGTATGCAAACATTGCGTTTTATAGATGTATATGGAATGGTGCATTTACTTGGTAGTTGGATGCGTGGTTTTAAATATCGGCCGATAATCCGATATTATCGCCGAGTTATCGGATTTGGGAGCTTTCCGCTAGGATAAGTAGGATTTTTAATCGGTTATCGTTTTTTGAGGTTTATCGGCGATAACGGTACTTATCGGCCGATAAGTAGGCTCTAAATATCGGCTTTATCGGCCGATAAGTAGGATTTGGGAGCTTTTACTTTCTTTTGGATTTGCTCTTTGAATGCTTACAAATTATGAACTATTTGTTGCTTTTGGAACTTGGTTGATTGGTGATTAGCTTATGTTTGTTTATGGATATTGATAATGGCTCATCTATTCCTTTATACAAATAGAAGGATCAGAGATTCACTGTTCATGCTACAGTAAATGATACAGTAGCATTTACTGTAGCATTATTAGTGTAGTTAATAATTAATTAAAAATGTTACTGTAGCACATGGGTATACTGTAACATTCAAAAGGTACTGTAGCAGAGCGGGATACTGTAGCACCTTCAAAAATTCAAATCATGCATATTAAAAAGCGGGATTACTGTAGCAAAAAAATTATCGTGCAAAGCACGGACCGCAAACTAGTAACTACTAAATATCAACTTAGTAAGTTAGTTTATGAATCTCATGATTAAACAATAATTATATAGATGCGTAGATGGTTCTTCATTCTTAATGTTATCTTATTATTTGCTAGTTTATTATTCCATTTTGACTAACATTATATTATTTTTTAAGCTTATGTTTGTTTATTATTTGCTAGTATATTACTCCGATAAATACTATTTATCCCCGATATATCCCCGATTTTCGCTATCCGATAAGAATTTTGACCGTCCGATAAATTCCCGATAACCGACATTTAAAACCTTGGTTGGATGTTGAATCTAACAATATTAATTTGGATCAGTAAATTTTTTGCTAATTTTGCCAATGGTTTTGTAGCGCTCATGGTTTTGAAACCTAATTGGTTTTGTTTCTTGTAGTACAGTCCCTAGTTATCTACATGTATGGTTTTTCTAGGTTTGATGTAATTTTCCATGTCACATAAATATTTATGACTAAGCAGGTTGATTATAGGTTTTACAAGGCTCATAAGAAATTTTCGTTAATTCAGGTGCGTATTTCATAAAATTAATGAATAATCATGTTATTATAGGTTTCGTGTGATTTTTTCCTGTCAAACCGGTATTTTTCTTGTCAAATCAGGTACATAGTTCATAACAGTTAAAATAATCATGTTATTACATGTTTTGTCTGATTTTTTTTATGTCAATCAGATATTTATGATAAATTCGGCTACTTACTGGTTTTTCATGTTATATTTGCACTTTTATATTTGGTAAGATTACCTCCATTAACGATCACAAACAAATTTGTCTTTACTGAGTGGTAAACTTACCATGGTTACCATATACACTTTTCTTAATACCAACCAAACATAAGAAAAGTGGGAAATGTCTAATCACTAAAAGTTTTTCCCTTTTTTTGATGCCAACCAAACACAAGAAAAATGTATACATTGGTTTCCCATCATGTTTTATGTGTGAAACAAATCCAAATAATCTATTTCTTGGAAAAGTTTGGAAAACCCAAATTTTGGGTTTCTTTACATAGAATTGTATTTCCCAATACATGAGAAACGAACCAAACAGCCCCTAATTTCGTTAACTTTGTTTTGTTCTTGCAGAGATCATGTCAATCTTGAAAGACGTTGCAATTCGTCGCCCTGTCTCGGCCACAATCCGGCTCACTGTCCCAGCTGGAGCTGCTCGACCAGCCCCACCAGTGGGACCCGCCCTCGGTCAGTATCGTCTAAACCTAATGGCATTTTGCAAGGATTTCAACGCCAGGACTCAGAAGTACAAGCCTGATGCACCAATGGCAGTCACGATCACAGCGTTCAAAGACAACACTTTTGAGTTCACCGTCAAGTCTCCTTCAGTCACTTGGTATCTTAAAAAAGCTGCTGGAATTGAGTCAGGAAGCACTCGGCCTGGTCACATTGTTGTATCCAGTATAACTCTTAAGCATGTTTATGAGATTGCGAAGCTGAAGCAAACTGACCCAGGTAGTCAGCACATGTCGATTGAGGCTATATGCAAGTCTATTATTGGTACTGCCAATAGCATGGGTATTCAAGTCGTGAAAGAGCTTTGAATCGTATCACCGTGAGTGTTTTTTTGATTAAATTTTATCATCGGAATTTTTAATTGTTCTACTTTTGTGTGTACTTGCCAGATTGCTGCCTCATATTTTAGTGTAACTTGTGTCAGTATGCATCTGTATGCTCATCTATCTGCAAGTGGGGAAAATTATTTTTGTCATGTCATTGTGAAACCTTAATGATGTGGTCACTGTGTGCTTAACATTGTCATAATCAGTGATTGTACCATGGTTTTTGTGGATGTCAGATGTTATTTTTACTAGTGATGCGAAGTTTACTTCTGAAGTTCATTTTTTTCCTATAAATGATATAAGTTTCAAAGAGACTATAAAATTAAGAAGGATAGTCTGCTACAAGTATTTGGTCTGATCGAAAAGCTTTAACTGAAGGCATAGATTTGAGGAACTACATTTAATTTCTCATGTTAGCTGTACTAGATATTTGATTGATTGTTTCATTTCAAGCAATGAGAAATATTCCCATTTTGCTAGGAAACAAGAAAATGTGTTCACTAGTTTCCCTCTGTTTCATGATCTGTACTTAGATGATTATGCAGATGTACTAGTTTCTTAAAGCTATTGAATTTCATGGTAGCTTTGTATAATTAGATCTAAAAGTTGTTTCAATCTGAAAGCACAGGAGCAATTGAACCAAAGGTCCGTCAAAATTGTGGGGTTTGGATAGCATGTCAAAACTATAGTCCTAGTGAATTATGCTTGGAGTCTTAACTTGTGGTGTTTTGGGGAAAGATTTGAAGAAGCTGAACAATACTGTTGAAAATTGTTTATCATCAGACAGGAAGTAGATAACGTTGTTTGGTAGTTTTTTAATTTGGAAATTTTTAACAAACGATTCTATTTGTACTAATAGAAGCATATATGCAACCTCCATCTCTTTGAATAACAGTTTCTTTTTCTCAAAAGATGATCAAAACATTAGAATACCAGTTTAGTGATGACTAACTACACTATTCTAAATATTCTTTTCGTAGGGTGTTCTCTGTATTCTTTTTGTAAGTCTTCTTCATGGATTTATTAAAACTTACATGCAGCCAAACATCATTAGTTGGTAGTTACTAATCATAAGAGTATTGAGTGCCATGATATTGCTAGATGACAGATATCAGAGCATCTTTAGGTTGTTGCTGTAACACTTAAATATGGACTCACAGTTTCAGTGCGCATATGAAGTATTTCATTTCAAATGCTATAATTGGCCCAATTCTATTGTTTAAATTCGAAAGACTTTGAAAATTGAATATTGGCCCGTATCCATTAACATTTTAAAGTCATAATAGACCGAGAATTCTAAATAGGACAAATTTTGAAAACCAACCCCTTTCCAAACTTATTCATCAAAAACGACATATTTGAAGCTTATTTGCCAAAAGTGACCCAGTTGGCTGAAACTGGTTGTAACTAGGTTGTTTTTGGTGTAAAAAATACCAAACTTCACGGGACTTTAAGTCCCGTGAAGTTTTTACATAACAAAACTTCACGGAGCTTGAAGTCCCGTAAAGTTTGGTCTTTTTTTGCTGAAACTGGATCACTTTTGACAAATTAGTTTCAAAGAGGTCGGTTTTCACAATTATTTTTGAAAATGGGTTGCTTTTCAAAAATTGTCCTTCTAAATATATCATGTCATTTACAATTCCGCTTGTTTCTTCTCTCGACCCTAACACACACCCTCCCCCTGCTCTTAATCGCTCTCTCTCCAGTCCACCAAATGTGATACCCCACCGACATTCCCAAAAAATATTAGTCCCACGTCGGTGAGAATGAGGGAATTTAAAGGGTTTATATGGTGAAGCTAAATACTCAAGTGTAACATCGGCTAGTCGATTTTAGCAGTGGTTTGAGCCAAATAGTACATTACACTCGGTGGGTCCCACAACTTGCACGCGCCAACAGGCCCGCGGACCTGGGGCGTGACAAATGGTATCAGAGCAGTTGTCAGCCGGAAGTGTGGAGTTAAGTGCTATGCGGGGCTAAGTGCTACACCATGTGGATGCGGTGTGAACCACCCCTAGAGCCCGTAGGAGCCACCTCTAGAGTCCACATCGCCTGACGATGATACTGGGATATGCTAATTGTCATGCCGCAACGAAGACGTCGCCTTTGTAAGGTGGGGTAAATGTGATATCCCACCGACATTCCCAAAAAAATATTAGTCCCGCTGATACGAGTCGCCGTGCGAGCACTCTTGATCGCGGAATTATCAAGAGTGGGTAAAGAAGAAAACGACAGAAGAACACAAGAGTTGAATTAGGGCGAAGGAAAATACCTTCTCTAGATTATGAGAATCAATTGGATTTTTACAAATCTCTCTCTCACAATCTCTCTAGATCAAAGAACAACCTCCCTGATCTCTTTTATGATTACAAACTGAGTTCTAAACCCTAGACAAGTCGTGTTTCTATTTATACTAAACAGAAATCCCAACTGGAGCAGGAAACAGACCCAGGCCCGTAACCGCTACGCGGTCGACCGCAGTGCCCAAGGCGGTCGACCGGTCAGAACGTCGAAATCTGGGAAATCGATTACAGGGTTTTCCGGTCGACCGCAGCGCCACCTTCGGTCGACCGCTCTCAGTCCCGAGACATAGTCTGGGTCTGTGCACTAATCGGTCGACCGCCGCGACCAAGCCGGTCGACCGGTCAGAGCCCAACTGTAATTCCTGCAGTTTTGACGAATCCTTCGACTTCGTTGCTTCCAATGGCCTCTTCCACGACTCCTCTACTCTATTCTCAAGATACCATGAGAATCATCTATCCTCAAGCTCCCATGAGGATCGCTAAGCTCCCGAAGAGAAGATACACCCGTATGAAGATACACCCGTATCATGGGTCCCCCCTTTAGGAACTTGAAGTCCCATTCAAGTTAGAACTTCAGCTGAGGGAACTCGCGAGCCCCTCCTTCTCTGTTGAACCACTTGGCCTTGCTAGGGACCTGACCTTGACGTCCAATGAGAAACGACTCATTCGTCCCCCGTCTCGTCGTGGTCGTCTTCCGTTCCAAAATGTAATCTTCCTTCAGTGGCTCCTCTCTATCAAACCACAAGTCCTCAACATGCGGTAAGATCAACTTGTCATCACCTTCATCATCCAATAACGGAGGCTCAAACAACTTCAAGTACTCGGCATTGATCACCGAATACATGCCTAAGTAAGGTGGCAAATCTAAACGAAAAGCGTTGTCGCCAATCTGATCGATAATCCGAAACGGACCATAACGAATAGGCTTCAACTTCTTCCCTTCTCCTTTGAGCCTCTCCTTACTCAATTTTAGCCATACCATATCGCCTTTACTAAAGTTACAAGGAACCCGATGCTGGTCATGCTTCGCCTTGTACTTAGCTTGTGATTTCTTCAATTGAGCTTCAACCGTGGCATGAATGTTTGCAATCTTCTCGAGAAATCGCTGAGCACGTTGTCTTTCACTCCCTTCCTTGCCGTCCACTGTGGCTTCACTTGAAAACACAAGATCGAACGGGCTCGGCGGTAAAAATCCATAACAAGTCTCAAACGGTGACTTCCCTGAAGATCCATGAATCGCCCGATTGAAAGCAAACTGCAAATATGGTAAACTCTCATCCCAAGTCTTAGGATGCCTAGAATTATACCCCCGCAACATGTGCACCATAGTCCGGTTGACTACCTCCGTTTGTCCGTCTGTTTGTGGATGAAAGGCCGTGCTCTTCTTCAATTTAGTGTCCATCAAACTCCATAAAGAATCCCAAAAATGTCCGAGAAAACGGCTATCCCGATCCGAAATAATCGAACTCGGCAACCCAAAGTGCTTCCACACATGTTCAAAGAACAATTGTGCTGATAATTGTGCTGCACCCGCTCCCGTCACGGTCTTCTTACAAGGAATCAATATCACCATCTTGCTGAATCGGTCCACCACAACGTACAAATAGTCATGCCCGCGCTTCGTAGTTGGCAACCCTCCTAGAAAATCCATAGAAATGCTCTCCCACGGCCTAGAAGGAACCGGTAATGGTAGGTACAATCCCCTCTTTCTGTTAGAAGGCTTCGAAATACAGCATAACTTACACCCTCCAACATACTTGGTCACATCATCAAGCATCCGTGGCCAAAACACATGTCGCCGTAGATTGAGAAGCGTTTTCTGAATGCCAAAATGCCCTTGCACACGCGAGGTGTGCGCTTCCCGAATCCACTGCAACCTATCACCATCTTCCGGAATGCATAGTGATGTCCCACGATACAACAAGCCATCTTCTCCAAGTGCATACTCCCCCCTTCGACCAGCCTTCGCCTGCTCAAACACACTACCGAAGTCCCTACTAGATGCATACAGCTGTACATATTCCAAAGGAACCAAGGGCTGAATACGCGTCGCCACCAACAACGACCTTATCGGTGGGCGAGATAACATATCGGCCAACTTGTTCGTCGCCCCCTTCTTGTACCTAATAATGATGTTGAAAGCCATCAAATAGGACATCCACTTCATGTGTCGTGCCTGCTGTAGCTTTGTCTGGGCATGTAAGAACTCCAACGGCTTATGATCCGAATGCACGACCACCTCCTTCCCTAACAAGTACACCCTCCAATGCTTAATTGCTTGATATAGTGCATAGAACTCCTTGTCGTAGGTTGGGTAGTTCGCAACAGCACCCGAAAACTTCTCAGAATAGTATTCCACCGGTTTCCCATCCTGAATCAACACCGCGCCCATCGCATAATTAGACGCGTCGGTCTCTACCTCGAAAGTCCGCTGCAAATTCGGCAACGCCAACACCGGTGCCTCCGAGATCTTCCTTTTTAGCAACTGAAAGGCCTCCTCATGCGTCCTTCCCCACTCAAACTGAACTTTAGCCTTTGTGAGGCCATGTAACGGTGCCGCATAAGTCGAAAAATGTCGAATGAACTTGCGCAAATACTGGCAAGCCCCCATGAAGCTCCTCACCTCAGTCACTGTCTTCGGCGTCGGCCACTTTGTGATCACCTCCACCTTGCCTGGATCTATCCTCCGCTGGCCCTTCCCTACGATGAAGCCGAGATACCCAACTCGGCCTTTCCCGAACTCGCACTTTTTCCCGTTGAGCTTCAGCTGTCCGTCCTGCAACACTTCAAATACCTTCTCAACATGAACGAGATGCTCCTCCCAAGTCCTGCTGTACACCAAGATATCATCAAGGTAAACTATCACAAAATCCTCTATAAAGGGTCACAACAAATCATTCATAAGCCTCATAAAGGTAGCCGGAGCATTGCACAATCCAAACGGCATCACCAACCACTCGAACAGGCCTTGTTTGGTCTTGAACGCAGTCTTCCAGGTGTCTTCCTCCCGAATCCTCACCTGATGGTAACCAGACTTCAAATCCAGCTTCGTGAAAAACCTCGCTCCCTCCAACTGGTCCATAAGATCATCGATCCGCGGTAATGGGTAGCGATGAACGCAGTCTTCCAGGTGTCTTCCTCCCGAATCCTCACCTGATGGTAACCAGACTTCAAATCCAGCTCCGTGAAAAACCTCGCTCCCTCCAACTGGTCCATAAGATCATCGTTCCGCGGTAATGGGTAACGATTCTTGATGGTAATCTTGTTGAGTGCCCGATAATCTACGCACATGCGCCAGCCTCCATCCTTTTTGAGCACCAACAACACTGGTGATCCACAAGGCGAACAACTCGGCACAATCACTCCCGTCTCCAAGAGCTCCTGAACTTGCTTCTTGATCTCCTCGGACTCCAGTACTGATGTGCGGTATAGGCCTATGTTAGGTAAGGAACTCTCCCCGGTCAACATAATCTCATGCTCTACACCTCTACGCGGTGGTAGCCCCGTGATCTCCGAAAATAAGTCCGCATACTTGGCCTTTAACCTTTCAAGATCTCCCTCCTGAAGCTTGCTCAAGGTGGACAAGCACATCCTACTCAGCTGTTCTTCATACGGCCGAATGAACAATAAAACGAACTTCCTGCCCGCGTTCACCAACCTCTTAGCCTGAGTTACTGTCACCAAGCTCGTCTCCTGTGGAAGAGATGCCGAACGAAAAATGAATTGCTCGCCATTCTTGGTGAACGTATACTTTTGGGCTCGCCGATCATATACTGCGTATCTATCCCACAAATAAGGGTTGTCCAAAATAAATTGGCAAATATCCAACGGAACCACGTCGCATGTGACCTCGTCAATATACGACTCGTGGAGTGCAAATCTGAATGAACACTGGTTCACCACACTCAATCCCGCCTCCTTCTGAATCCACCCTAATGGATAGGGCTTCGGATGCTTCACCGTCTTCAATCCCAGCTTCTGTACTAATGCCTCAGATATCAGATTTTTCTGACTTCCTGGATCTACAATAGCATCCACTAAGCTGGTCTTGACCTGCAATTTTAGAACAAAGAGCTGCTCCCTCGGGTCGTCATCTTCTTTGGTGGCCTGTTTTCCCGCCATAAGGTTGAGACTGCTATTGGGTTCGGTCATCCCGGGAACCTCCTTCGAACCCTGTGCTATTACGTACGCCTTCTTCTCCTCCTTCTTCTTCAACCCTTTTGGCTTCAGATGAGGATACTTATCCCAGCAACGATCAGCCACATGTCCTGTCTGCTTGCAGTGATTACATGTCAATCCTGCTTTCCCCGAGTCAACCTTCTTCTTCTCATCCTTAGACTGAGGGCCACCCGTCTTGCTCCCCGATGGTTTGGAATCCCCCTTTGTCTCGTTGCCCTTCTTCTGCCGGCCCTCAATGGCAATGGCCTTCACACTCGCCTCCGCGATTGTCTCCACTGAAAACAGCTTCATCTCCTTCCGGATATAATCATTCAGACCCGTCATGTACTTCATGAAGGTGGGGTACTCGGACGTTGCGATGTTTAGGACCATCGTCTGTTGCTGGAACTCCGTCGTGTACTCTTGAACGGTCTGATTAAACTTCTGACGTAAGTCGTACCACTTGTACCAACGCTCCTCAAGGAACCCCACTGGATAGAACTGTTTCCGTAGTAGCTCCTTGAACTTGTTCCACGACGCCGCTTTCTTCTCCTGTTTACAATAGGATTTCCACCACGTCAAAGCGTGCCCGGAAAGCTTCAATGTCGCGAACACTATCTTCTCCTTGGACGAATATCCGTAGAGAGTGAAGTACATCTCCATACGTTCGATCCAATCATCAAGCTTCTCCACGTTGATACTCCCATCATAAACAGGAATCTCAACCTTGAAGTCAATCTTCAGATTTTGGTAATTGTTCTTACCCCTTTGATGTCCAGCAGTCTTGACAATCTCAGTCTCCCCCTCTGAATCAGATTCCTCGTGTTCCTCGTCGGATTCGACGAGTTTCTTCTTGCCCTTCGAAGAAGATTCCTCCTTTTTGTCACCTCCGTTGATTAGACCCACGAGTTGGGTAAGAGTCGTCCCGATCGTCTCAATCTGTCTCTCCATGGCATCAAGTCTCGCTGAATTATCTGCTTCAGTCATCTTCTCCTTCCTTAATTTCTGGACTCCCTCCAAAGAAATAAGGATCTCGCCAAGCTTCTTGTACTGTGAGCGAGTAAGGACCATACACAGGTTCCCCCTTCACAGGATCTAGGTGCTCTGATACCAACTTGATACGAGTTGCCGTGCGAGCACTCTTGATCGCGGAATTATCAAGAGTGGGTAAAGAAGAAGAACGACAGAAGAACACAAGAGTTGAATTAGGGCGAAGGAAAATACCTTCTCTAGATTATGAGAATCAATTGGATTTTACAAATCTCTCTCTCACAATCTCTCTAGATCAAAGAACAACCTCCCTGATCTCTTTTCTGATTACAAACTGAGTTCTAAACCCTAGAAAAGTCGTGTTTCTATTTATACTAAACAGAAATCCCAACTGGAGCAGGAAACAGACCCAGGCCCGGATCCGCGACGCGGTCGACCGCAGTGCCCAAGTCGGTCGACCGGTCAGAACGACGAAATCTGGAAAATCGATTACAGGGTTCTCCGGTCGACCGCAGTGCCACCATCGGTCGACCGATCTCAGTCCCGAGACACAGTTGGGGTCCGTGCACGATGCGGTCGACCGCCGTGACCACGCCGGTCGAGCCAAATAGCATGTTACACTCGGTGGGTCACATGACTTGCACGCGCCAATGGGCCCAGGCCTGAGGCGTGACACCAAAATCCTAACTCCTAGAATCCAACTGGCGGCGACGACGACGACGATGATCCAACCGGCGATGACGACGATCACCGATGACGGCTTGCAAGCCCTAATCTCACCTCCGACAATGACGAAAATCATCGACAACGGTGAGATCCTCGCGATCCTCTATCTCTAGTTCCACCGTCCCCTAGATCCTAGATTCAAACTTTGTTCTCTCGATTGATTTCTCTACCGAGCTCCCTCTCAATCCCCCTCCACTTCCGCCGAAACCCTAACCCTAGAACAAAATTGAGATTTTGGGGTTCGAGCTTTCACCTTTTTATTTCTTCTTCTATATACCAACTTTGGTTCGATTGGTAATGGATATCTTTATCTGTATGCGTGAAAGATGATGCCTTTTTCTGAATTAATTTCTTTGTTGTTCTATATTTTTTTTACCAGGATTCATAAATTAGTATAATTCTCTTTTTGCAATTTATTTTTTTGCAGATTTTACACTTGTTGAAGGGACACACTTAGTATTACAGTGAATTGCTCAGACCAAGTAAGAATTAGATCGCTTGTTCTATTTTAATAGAGTAGGAAGATAGTTAGCTCATGTATGAGCATTGCCTCAATTTTCCATGGTCTCTGGATTAAGCTTATGAATTATTTAGAGAATGTTGATCTATATCAGTTGTTTTTTTGTTGTTTTTTTGTTGTGTTTTTCGGTGGATAGTTTATTGTAATATAACCTTTTCAATTAATTGACATGTTAATATCATTGAACACGGGTGTTGGGTAGGTTTCGGATGGGTACTGTATTAGTCGCACTGTTGTTGAGGTTATGTTGAAATTTTCACTGGAAAAAGTTCGATTATAGACAAATTGCCTTAAACATGGAAATGAGGAGCAACAATAGTCAAATATAGACTAATTTTTATTGTCAATCATGGCATAGGCTTCATTATATTATTCACTTGACGATTATATGTTCATGAGTGATCATCATCTCTCATATTCTTTAGTAGGAGCTAAGTATATATGCGTACCAAAAGCATAGGATTTATTTATATTATTACTGTTCCTTTGAGTCTAGGTCCTTGTCTAGGCCTGAACGTGGAACCTTTTACTACCAATGTGGAACCTTAGTGATGAGCTGCTAGTCGGAGCTCACATGGAGGATGCTATTCTAATGTTCTCAGTTGACTTCTTAAAGCCTCTTTAGGTACAAATTGCATATCAACATGGAAATGAGGATGCTATTCTAATGCTCACCTTTGAATTTCAGAGTAATTCTATAGGAACCACCTTTGAAATTTCAATTTACTCAACCCAAATAATAATGTAGGAATTTTCTTTAACAAGGCGTGTCATAGATTAAAAGAAAATTGTAATAGAGAAGCTTCTAGAGGTCCAGATAGACAGAATTACATATATTAAACAGCATCATCAATTTCACTGTCGACTGTGTTCGGGATGATACAGTTTTATATGTTTCCATTAACCCCCATTAATGTAATGATTACAGATTAATATAAATTAGCTAACTCAGACTCCTATTCTAATCATAACACAGCTGTACCCTCGTCTTCACCTTTGTCTTTTGCCAAGCAAAAGTGAGCCTGTACTATTTCTTCGAGGGTCTGTTGGACCATCCTTCACCCTCACCCAAATGCATCTCGACACATGTACACACTTAATGGCTACTCCAAGCGTGAAGCTTTAGCAAGCAAGATTTTATTCTCACGGTATTTTTCATATAAACACCCTCCAGACGTACATCAACACAAACTACTTCAGTGGAGATTTCAATGAAGGCCCCTTTGCTTCTAGTGTTGTTGTTCTTTGTGGTGTTGGCCCTGTCCAGCGCACAGGAGCCCAGCCTGGCTCCTTCTCCGCCTATGGTTGTTGTTCTTTGTGGTGTTGGCCCTGTCCAGCGCACAGGAGCCCAGCCTGGCTCCTTCTCCGCCTATGGTGAGCGGGGCGTCGGGGATCGTTCCGGTCCAGCGCACAGGAGCCCAGCCTGGCTCCTTCTCCGCCTATGGTGAGCGGGGCGTCGGGGATCGTTCCGGATGATGTTGCTTTTGTTTTGATCTCTGCGGTGTCTTTCTTTGCTCTTTTTGCTCATTGAGGACTTGGTAGATTGGACCAAGTATTGTGAGGTATGTTGAATATCTACAACACATGTTCATAAATCTTATGGTTCTTTGCTAACTCTGGTGCCTTCTACTACACAAGTTTCTTGAGTTCCTGTTTCTTTTTATGTGTTTGTAGTGTTGGGAGGCCACCTTTTGGGATATAAGATTTATTAGCTATTGTAGTAAAGTCTAAGCATGCACTTCTCAGTGAGAGGTTGTTTCTTTTTTGTTAATTTCCCCCCCTTCTTGTTTTCCTCTAATCCCAAGAAACCGTTAAGGGTAATGTTACATAAGTTCTGAAAAACATGTGTCTCAGGGAGTAAACCAAGTTCTTTTCTCTGTCATAGGAATTATTAACTAGTTAAGTATCCCCATATGCATAAGCATAAGAACAATCGATTATTTAGTGCACTTAAGACATTTAGGCGTATTTAAACATACTATTGCTAGTTGTGGTTCATAGATTGAGTACATTTTGATGCTATACCATGCAGTTGCTTAGTCAGTTTCCAAGTATTAGTAGAATAGTGGAGCCTTGGAGGATACTCTTTTGCATTCAGATGTTTTCTTTCCATATTTTGGCTTTGACTAAGCGAGTTCTTGCTCCTTTTAGGTTGGGGATCAGAACCACTGGTTGCCAACACTAATGAATACTTTTTTTTTTCATGTTAATTTGTTTTTACTGTGCAAAATGTTTTTTGAAACTATTTTACTTAGGCATGCTCCTGACGTTCCTAAGTAGAAACCTTCATCTGCTGGGACCGGCCTGATATTTATTCCTCAGTCATACATTATTTGCTAATTAAATAGGAGTTTTATTTTATTTTATTAACCGTTGATTGCTTTGCGTTATCTTAGCTTAAATCTTTGCGTCTTTTGCAGTGCTATTAGATTTCATTGTGTGAGAAATCAGAAAGATCTCCGTTAAATCTTAACTCTATGGATACGCCTAGTGCAGTGTTCAACGGAGCATATCATGCATATATGATCTACACAAACCTGGAAGCTTCATACTTAAAATCAATTTAAACTTGTGAATGCATTATGAGGGTGACTGATAATTTAAGACTATTGCAACAAATTTTGTAGAAAGCGTCGTAACATCATTATAACTCTGCATTTATTTGATATTTGATTTTATATTTCTTTTAACTTCTTTTACAGCATACTCATGCTAGTTGGATTGAGGGTCAGGACTAGCTAGCGCTTGGAGTTACTTACTATTAAGAGTTAGGTTAGACGACTAGTTTTGAAAAAAAAACTAGATTTTGATTTTGTAAGCCTACTAAATTAGGTTTGTGATCCAGATGAATTCTTTTCATAGTGCGAAAGTCCTTTCATGAGAAGGAAGAGTGGGTGCAAGATTGTTTATCCAAACTACTACAAAACTTTGTGTGTTCCTTAGTTGGTTGCGTTTGTGATATTTATATCGCTTTATATCATCTATTGCTTTTATTTGCTATATTTTGCTGCATATTCTGCGTTTAGATGAAAAAGGTCACAATCCTATTCACTTCGCTCTAGCCTTGCATCGTAGATCTATCATCTCTATCATACATAAGAGTGATCTCAACCCCTATGTCAAGGAACCAAAACAAAAAAGTCCAACACCTATTTAATGAGGTAATGGTCCAGGAGGATCTTCTATTCCAGTAAGGAGACTGAAATTGAAATTGCAGCGCCTTATAGAGTCCTATTATGATTAAGAGTGTGAGTCTTGTTACGACTAGGAATCTGAGTCTTATTTATATTAGGAGTAAAAGTCCTATTGTAATAAGGGAGTATAAGTTCTATTATAACTAGAGTATTGTATCATATTAGAACTAGGAGCATGACTCGTTTTTGTATTAGGAGTACAAGTTCTATTGTAATTAGAGTATGAGTCCTTTTATAACTAGGAGTATTTAGTCCTTTTTGTAGTAAGAGTATAAGTCCTATTGTCAGCTTGAAATATTGAATTCTATTATGAATTAAAGTCTATATCATCTGAATTACATAAAGTCCTATCTTTATTAGGAGTATATAATTACAGATTTAGAAGGAGTCCTACTTGATTAGGAGTTGTAGTCCTATTCTTATTGGGTGTTGTTTAAATAGAAAATTTGCAAGAGAATTTTATTTAAATAGCAAGTCCTATTCATATAGTGACTTTAATTAGAGTATTATCTAGATTTGAGATCTCTATTTAAAAATATGATTCTAGTTTGTAAATCAATTTAGTTGATAAGCAATATAATAAAATCTTAGGAGTAGAGCATTGCTTTCTCTGCCACAAAAATCTATCTTTGTATTTTTATTCTTGCAGTTGTAATTCTCTTCTATCTCCCTTTTGCTCAGGTCTATACATTAGGTTGATCAATTGGTATTAGAGCAAATAAGATCCTACTGCGAGGGTTTACTATGCATGGTCGCAACTCGACAAAGATCATATGACATGGGAGCTAGATCAAATAAAGAGCTCAAGTTACAATAGCAAAAAATACCTCAACAAATGGCAGAATACGATTTTGCATCACGGATGGCTAGGATGGAGATACACATGGATTCTTTAATGACCGTGACGGAAAGGTGGTGTTTTAGGTTTCTTCAAACCCTTCTTCTTCTAAACAAAACACAAAAGATTCTACAAGAGATGCTAGATCGGCAAAATTAAACAAAGCAGTAGTTTTAGATGATGAATATAATAGAGGAAAAGAAGAGAAAGGAATGGCTTATACCAGTTTTGGTTGTATGATTGTACAACCTTTCAAAGCAAAGGCAAAGATCGATACTTTTATATTCGATGAAGAAGATGAGACCGACATTGCATTTCCACCACTTGAAACTCTGATCTGGTGCGGCTTTGCTCTTCTAAAATGAAAAGAGTATTGATCTAGGAGGATTTTCCATTCCAACAAGGTTGAGCTCCTGCTAGTTTCTTATTTTTAAAAAGGAGAGTATTGATCCAGGCAGATCTTCTATTCCAGCAAGGAGACTGAATTTGCAGAACCTTGTAGTGTCATGTAATTAGGAGTGCGAGTCTTGTTACAACTGGGTGCTTGGGACCTATTTGTATTAGAAATATGAGGTCTATTGTAATAAGGAGTATGTGTTCTATTATAACTAGGAGTACAAGTGGTATTGTCATTTAGAGGAGTACGAGTCCTATTATAATTAGGAGTACAAGTCCTATTGTAATTAGAAGCACGAGTCCTATTACAACTTGGAGTATTGAGTCCTATGATGATTAAAAGTCTGTAGGATCGGAATTACGCAAAGTCTATCTTGATTAGGAGTCCCAATTGATTAGGAGTTGTCGTCCTATTCATGTTGAGTGTTGTTTAAAATAGAAATTTTACGAGAGAACTATATTTAAATAGCGAGTCCTATTCATATAGTAGCTCTTATTAGAGTGCTATTGAGGCTCGAGATCTCTATTTAAAAGAGATGAATTGTATTATGTAAATCAAGTTAGTTGGGGAGCAATATAAGAAACTTGGGACTAGAACATTGCTCGTTCGACTAAAAGTCTATCTTTTTTTTTTATTGCAAATATAATTTTCTTCTATCTCCTCTTTGTTCCATCCGATACGGGCCCAAGTGGATCAGCTAATATACTCAGCACATAGCTCGGAAAATAAAATAAAGTCTTCGGAAAATAATGTAGTTTTCAACATAGCGATATTACCTCTTCGTAGTTTGCGTTTACCGGAACCAACCTTAGATATCTTCAGCACGTTGGGAGCGTTTGGTTGGGTGTAGTAGGACCTGGTTATACAAATCCAGTTACATCCGTTTGTTAAAACTGAAAACGCATCGCAGATCCAACTGCACCCGACCGGACGCTCCTCGAGAAGGTGTCGATGGGATGTAATGCAGAGGAAGTTAACCCAGAGGGGAGACCTGAGAACACAAATGAAGCTTCAAGCGACTGAAAACGTGTTTGTGTTCTCAGCTGGCACTCCTCTGGGTATTTCCCTCTGTTTGATTGTTTATTGGGTAGAGATTTAGTAATGTGGTTCTGTTTCTTTGGGCAGCTCTTGCTTTTTGTAGATGGAGGGGATGTTTTTTTTGGTGTCATGTGGGCTCATCAAGTTGTCATAGTGTTGACATAGTGGCGACAAAAGAAAATGTGATGACATCTCCCAAGTGAGGGGGGAAAAAAGATAGACATGAAGGGAAGTGAATAGATACTGTTAAGGGTTTTATTGGCTAAATGATGCCCCTGCTTTTAGGACAGATTTTTAAAATAGATCCTATTAGAAATTTATTTCTCAAAATTGACCCCTTCAAAATTTAATTACCATTTTCAACCGGTTTCAGCCAAGCATGGTTAATTAGGTAATAAACTTCACGGGATTTTAAATCCCGTGAAGTTTTCGAACTTCTGCAGCTTCATTAGCGGTGGTTAATCAGACACTAAACTTTACGAGATTTTAAATCATGTGAAGTTTTCGAACTTTATTTGTCATTTTCAACCCAATTTCAGCTAGGTGGCTAAAACTGAGTTGAAAATGGCAATTAAATCTCAAAAGGGTCGTTTTAAAAAAATTACTAATACTAATAGGATCTATTTTAAAATTTTGGCCTTTTTTCTAAATGTGGGAGATTTGAGGGTATATATGAAAAACAACACTTAATTAGGATTTAATGTTGACATTAGTGATTCATTGGGAAAGATAAAGCTTAAACTCCGGAGTGCCGAGCTCAAATCTAATGTACACGTTACGTCCTTGACGCCGAACCATTGTACAAAATCCTTCTCGGGCGACCCTGAATCCATAAAAAATGTGCTTGTCCCATCTACCCTGCAAAATTGTATCAAATAGTGACTTGGAATTGTAATTAGACCACAATATTCAGTGTGTTAGTAATAAAAGAACCAAATACATAAAAGAAACAAATACACTAGCGTGAGAGAAGACCTAACAATTGAGAACACAATACCTATTGATTTACATGAGTAAAAGAAAAGTTCATCCAGATGCACAGAATCACTTCAAGTACTACATGCAAGGCATCATCAAACGATCGCAAAAATCCACTATACTCCCATAGTAAGAGCTACATGGAGAAAGCTTTGTAACGTTCTTATAATTACAGCAAAAGGGATCATAAGATAGTATTAGTTCATTCGAGATATTTAGGATGTAATTAACTGATTTAGAAAGATTCCAATTTCCACATTTTCACCTCAGGAAAGAACATAGGTGATTACATTGAAAACAAAAATAACATCAGAATCAAAATCAACCTATAAAAGTGAATAACTGTTAGTTAATCTTCAATAATCTAAACATGAAAAATTATCATTCGCAACTCTAAATCAACTATAAAAAAATATACACAATAAAACAATTCCAAAACCTATATCCATCTCGTAGTTCAATTCCAAAACAACAGCAACCCAGATGGAAAAATGAAACCTTTAGACTAAAATTTCCAAATAAACATTGATTGGGGTGCTTTCTCAGCAGAGCACATAACATAAATCAGACCTCCAATATAAAAAGAAGCACTTAGGGAGCATTTGGCAACCGTGAAGTTTTTACTGTTGTTTTCAACAAAAACAATAAAATGCATTTGGTAACCGGGCGTTTTTTTGACTTGACCCTTTACAAAATCCAAAAAGTAAACGCTTTTCTCAAAACATCAAAAATGTGTTTTGAGATTCTGTTTTTTCATCTAAGTCGCCGCCGCCACTGCGTATCCGACTGCCGCCCGCCGCGCCGCCCGCCCGTCGCCGCCCGGTGCCGAGTGGTCTACCACACACGCCGCACCGTTGCCGGTGGGTCTGCCAAACCGCAGCCGCCATCACGCACGTCGCCCAGCCACCACCGCCGACGTTTCGTCTGCCCGCGCCCGCCACGTCTCCGCCCGACCCGCCGCCGCCCGTCCGCCCGAACGCCGAAGGTTGTACGTCCGCCACGCCCGTCGCTGCCACGCCTGCGTCGCCGACCGTCACTTTATAAATAATAACTAAAAATGGTGTTTTTAAAACATATTTGAAAAAAAAGCACCATGGCATGATGTTTTTTTAAAAAAACACAACAAAAACAAACACCTCGATTACCAAACACACCCTAATATTTGAACAACGTTTTCCTATTTAATCAATATAAGAACTAGGCATAATTAGAATAATCAAGCATTTCACTGATATCACATGACAAAATGAAAACTTTTATACTGAAAACAACAACCTAAACATCAATTACCAGAAAATAAAACCTCAATTCAAGCTTACTTCCATAACCCAGATAACAAAATTGAAACTTTAGAACAGAAGAGATCTCTTACAGTTGTTCACCAAGAAATACATCCCATGCTTACTTCTTCGTCTTCATCCCCTTCTTGCTCCCACCATTAACCACATCATCCGGCACGACCTTCAGCAGCTTCCTCTCCTTCGACTTCGCAATCTTCTTCAGCGTCTTCGGGTTCGTAATCTTCTGCAGCTTCGTCCCAGACTTGAGCACATTCTCCTTCGCCTTCATCGAGCCGGCGGAAGTCAAGGGTGCAGGCCATGGAGGACGGCGGCGATCAGGGTTAGGGTTTTTGTTTGGGGGGAAAAAGGGGGAGGCGAGAAATTGGGGTTTGGGTTTTTTGTAAGGATATTGGACTTGGACTTTTGGGCTGACAACGTTGGGCCAGTTTGGACGCTGAAATTAGGGGCTCAAGTTGTGCTGGAAAATTAGCTGGGGTTTATTAGTTGGTGTAATACGGCGATAATTGAGATAAATTGGGAGATAATATTTTCTGATGTTATTGGTTGGGATAATGGAATTAGGACAATAATTTTTGGTGTTATTGAGTTTTTAGAATATTAGTGGGATAAAACTTCCCACACATATATATAAATGTTTGCCCCCAAGTCAAAGTTTACCCCACCTCTCATACTGGGACAATTTTAGACAAGTTGGATAATTTTGAACATTCATATATTAGCTACTAATATATGTGTTATTCACATTAGATGTGTAATAATATATAAAAAATAATTAAATAATAAATATTAGCTAAAACATAAAATGATTAAATAATTCACATCATCAAACATAAATATAATATATTATAATGAATTATATTGTAGTATAATATCATATTTATTATAATATAATATGATGTATTACAATATAGTGTAATATTATTATAAGATATTATATGATGTTCTAAACAACTTGATATTAGTACGTTGTATTAATTATAATACAACATATTATATATACATTTAACATTTTTACTAATAATATCATTAATAGTAAAGATTATATATATATATAGTATACTCATATATATATACTAGTATATATTATACTATATTAATATATATTTTATAATATATATGAGAAATAGTGGTATGCCTTTGTACCTAAGCACACAAAGTTGTGCTGGTTAGTAGGTGTCAAATCCCCCTCACATCATTCAAGGGGCCGGTGGTCGCTGAACAAATTTATGGTAGTGATTGGATGGGAGGACACTCACTACAACACAAAATTTGTGTCTTTCTGTACCAAGCACTACCATATTCTCTCTTCTCTTCTTCTTCTCTCTCTCTCTCTCTCTCTCTCTCCTCATAATATACTTTATAAATATATAATATATATAAATATATATATATATATATATAAAATTCTTTTCTAGATGACACCTTAGATGCCACCTAAGGACGTGGTTCGTATAACATATCCTTTCTTTTTGCCGCTCCCTCACGTGTGAACTATTCTACACTGTCTCTTCAACTCAAACACTCTAATTTTTAGGGTGAAGATCCGTCGTTTTTGACCTCATCACTACCGCAAATTAACGTTTCTACCATGAATACAACTTTTTGCACGCTCATACGAAGCGGCGTAAAACACACGGGTTCACCCGCAAAATTGGATGTGTTTGGATTTAAGAACGTGTAGATCACGTTTTCAACGCTAAGCGGTATCATAAAAAAATTAGCGAATGATGTGGATTTAATTGCTTAGGTTGGAATCGTACAAGCTTCTCACCTTAGGAACATTTATATATTATAAATATATAGTTAATATGGTATTATATATTACTTATATATTAGTATATACTGTACTATATATATATTATATATAATATAATATATATATATAATTATAATAATTAATATACTATATTATAGATCGACGAGAGAGAAGATGCAGAGGGCGATGGGAAAGAAAATCACCATGAGAGCGCATATTCCTTTCCCCCCATATAAACCATAGGGTCGTGAAAGCCAAAGCTAGAGAGTCCATAGGGCAAACAGAGGTGAGATGGTAAAAAATCACCACAAGACATACCTCAAAAGTCATCAATCACTTCCCAAAGATCTAAGAACTCCCACACCAAACGAGCAAAGGAGCAGACAGTGAAGATATGAAGGGCAGTCTCAAAGGCAACATAACAAAGGCATCAACTAGGGGACACAAAGATCCCCCTACGAGATAAACCAGCTGAGGTGGGGAGAGCATCATAGAACATGCGCCAAAGGAATACTCTAATCTTCGGTGGGATCGCCGCCTGCCAGATCAAGGACCACCACTTCACCACCTTAGAATCCGAGGTGGAAGTAGCATCAGACATAGTGTGACGAAGAAGTCGGTACCCACTCTTAACTGTGTAACACCCCTTCTCCTCATAATGCCAAATGAGTCTGTCAGGGACAGGAGAAGGAGATAGTGGGATGAGTGAAATGTCCTCCCGATCCACCTGCCAAAAGGAATTAACAATCAAATCGTGATTCTAAGTACCCGAAGTAGAGATCAGCTCAACCACCCTCCTCGATGAGTCGATTGGAGAAGTGATTGGCCTGAAAGAAAAGGGTCTTTGGATCTATGGGTCAGCACTGATGAGACACTATGGACATCACCTATCTCCCATCTCAGACCTCAGTCCAGGAGCTTATGCCCCTAGATAATGCTCCGTCATAAATAAGAACAGCCAAGGCCGGCACCAGCTGAAAGAAACTCTGAGTCCCTAAAGTGCTTCCCCTTCAAAACCGTACTAGCCAGAGAAGAAGGGTCCTGAATGATCCTCTAGGCCTGCTAAGCCATCAGTGCCTGATTACAAATCTGTAGATTGTAGGTGTAAATTTTGATCTCCCGAAAATAGGGAACTTCGTTTGTATTGATAAGAAGGCTTATTACAAACTAATAATCAAATGTTTACAACAGAAGCTGAGGGAATGCCCTCCTTGTTTAATGTGGGTTCCTCGGTGGCGATAGGACGCCTCGCTCGGTGCTCGTGCCGAGTCTGCTTCCCTTGGACGATCCGATCGAAGTCACTGCCGGAGCTTTAGTTCTCAAATGAGTGAGCCTTTGGCAAAGGTCCAGGTTCAACCTTTGGGAGATTAGCCAGCAGAATATGCAACAACCAATCCCCCCTTTCATGCTGGCTGAAGATGGGTTTTAATAGGCAAGGGATGACATAGGCTATCCCTTGATTCATGGGATTTGACCACGTGAGGGAGACAGCTTGACTGCTCCTTGAATTATGGGATGTGACCACACGTCGTTCAGAGATATCCTGCTGTTCACCTGCAACAGGAGCGGTCATTCGAGGGGCCATGTTTTACATCACGTCACTTAGGAATGGGAAAGCCCCCTCGAGTGGATATGGCCAACTCACTGAGCGCCGGCGGCCCTCCCTTCTGCTTGGACAAGTGAGGTGAGCTGCATTCATGAGGGTGCAGGCTGTTTCGGCGCCTGTCCATTCATTTGTACTGTGGACGGCCGCTTGACGGTCTTGGGGTACTATGCCCTCTCCCTTGATTTGCGGGCTTTGACCACTGATGTAACTATTCCCATACTCCAAGTAGGTAGTTGACAGTGAGCTGGCGAGTCTGCAGCTTGGGTCTGCAGGCGAGCTTAGGACTGCAGGCAGACTTGGGTCTGCAGGCGAGCTTGTAGGTGAGCTGAGTCTGCAGGCGAGTTTGGGACTGCAGGCAGACTTGGGTCTGCAGGCGAGCTTGCAGGCGAACTGGGTCTGCAGGCGAGTTTGGGACTGCAGGCAGACTTGGGTCTTGATCGTGCAGGCGAAATTCGAGCTGCAGGCGAGCTCCTGAGCATGGATCGAAGAATAGGCCGTAACTTTCAAACCGTAAGTCGGAATTTGACGAATTATATATGGAAAATCACCTATCTCGACGAGATGGGACCATCCGAACCGAGCCAAAGGCTTCGGTTCGCTTCCTCCGTTTCGCCAAATTCCTTACGGTTTGAGAGATATCTGTGTTTTCCCCTTTTTCTGCTATTTCGGGCGAGGTTTTAGCAGTTTTGTTCTGAACTTCTCTGATAAGGATTTAAAGGCAATTTTTATTGCCTACAAAACCCCCTCCAAAGTTTTCAGACCTGAATCAGGCCGCATGAGGTCTGGAACACTTTGGATATGAAGACCTGTAAAGTGATCCCTGCTCAGATGGAGTGAGGAGCCCTTCAACGAGCTCGGTGAAGTTGATATCTTCACTCGCAGCTGATGATCGCCTTCTAGGATTTTGAGCAAACCCTCAGCTATCAACGGACTTGATTCGTCTTTACCAACTGCCGTTTGAGTTGGACTAGCCATGCTCTTGCCCTTAGCATGGTAAGTTGTCGAGGAGTTTCTCTTAGGCTTAATGCTAAAATTTCTCCTCTATCCTTAGCCTTTCAAGGTGTTTGGATTAAGGGAGCAGTTTAACCTCGTATACCAGTCGGAGGGTAGGAGCAGTTTAGATTCATGCACCGGTCGGAGGAAAGGAGCAGTTTATACTCTTGCACTAGTGGGAGTATAAGCGGCAGTTTAGACTCATGCACCAGTTGGAGTATAAGGGGGCAGTTTAGACTCATGCACCAGTTGGAGTAGAGGGTGGAAGCTTATCTTCTCTTAGGGCAAAGATAAAGACGAACCCTAATTTGTCTTCTCTTGGGGCAAAGACGAACCCTGAAGTAGCAGCACATCGCATAGTAGGCCACTATCAAACAACAACGCCTTTTATGGGAAAGACGGTGCTGGGAGAATCAAATCGTTCAGGGACGTATGAGTATGACGACTGATCGGACAACGTCATTTGCGGGAATGACGGTGTCGGCTATCAGAGGTAATCGTTAACGTGATAGGAATTGCCGCGATCGGAGCGACTTTGAGGACCTACCATCCTTTTGAAGAGGATTGGTAAGTTGATTTTGTCAGAGGTGTAGTGTTAACATGACAGTGGGAGTTTATTACGATTTGAACAACTCTATGAACCTACCATCCTATTGAAGAGGACTGGTAAGTTGATTCGTCAGAGGTGACCGTTAACATGACAGTGGGGGTCCCGCCATCCTATTGAAGAGGATTGGCGGGGGATTGTGGCTTTGGTCCTAACTATCTGAAGGTTTGACCAAGTGGGAGTTTGATGCAGCCCACCTGAACTGCTAGTCTCGCCTGTTTTGAGCGGTTCGCCATAACCGGGAACCTGGCCCAAGAAGTGGAGCTCGCCTAAACTCTCCCGTACTAGGAACCTGGCTCAAGAAGTGGAGCTCGCCTAACTGTTAGGCTCGCCTGATTTGAGCGATTCGCCCGTACTAGGAACCTGGCTCAAGAAGTGGACCTCGCCTAACTGTTAGGCTCGCCTGATTTGAGCGGTTCGCCCGTACTAGGAACCTGGCTCAAGAAGTGGAAGTATAGGGAATAGTTTACCCTCTTATACCAGTTGGAGGATCAGAAGAAGCAGTTTATACTCGTGTACTTGTCGGAGTGTAAGGGGACTATCAGAGGTGATTGTTAACGTGATAGCTTTGTGGGCCCGCCGTCCTATTGAAGAGGACTAACGGGGGAAATTTGGAGGAGACTATCAGAGGTAATAGTTAACTTGATAGTTTTGTGGGCTCACCGTCCTATTGAAGAGGACTAACGGGG
Source organism: Asparagus officinalis (assembly GCF_001876935.1). NCBI lineage: Eukaryota > Viridiplantae > Streptophyta > Magnoliopsida > Asparagales > Asparagaceae > Asparagus > Asparagus officinalis. The sequence goes on along the minus strand of NC_033797.1, from coordinate 49,271,649 downwards.
GGAATTTGGAGGAGACTATCAGAGGTAATTGTTAACTTGATAGTTTTGTAGGCCCGCCGTCCTATTGATGAGGACTAACGGGGAAAATCATAGGATATGAGGAAATGGTCTCCACTACCAAGGCATCTTGGTCATCATCTCCTCGAAACTCATGCGGGTCTTCGTCACCCATATGCTTGAGCATGCTCTCGACTTTTTCCCCTTGGCGGAGTAAGTTTTTCCATGAGCGAGCTTCAACAGCGCCCATATTGGACAGAACGCTGATGGAAAGATTGTTCTGGCACATCTCGATGAGTGTGGCCTCGGAAAATCGATCGCGGGAATGCAGCGATCGGTTTCTGAATCTCTTGACAAAGTTGCTTACAGACTCTGTCTTCCTCTGCTTCACAGTTAGCAGGGTGGCCATAGATACTTCTGTGTCATCGTCGAAGAATCTGGCCACGAAGAGCCTTTCCATGTCCTTCCAGCAGGTGATGGACCCGGGCTTCAATCTGCGAAACCATTCAAAAGCGACCCCCTTGAGGGTACCAATGAACAGTCGAGTCATAATGGGATCGTTTCCCATTATGTGTCCAGTTTGAGCCTGGAAGTAGTAGATGTGCTGGGTAGGAGAACCCTTGCCATTGAACTGTAGGAGGTCCAGCGGCTCGAACTTTGCCGGGTAAGAGACCACATCCCATTCAATTGGATACGGTCTGACAACCCCCAGCTTGTTCACATGCTTCTGGAGCTTCAAGGCATCGAGTTGACTTTGGAGATCGTCAAACCTCTTGTCTCTTGGGTTATGGCCCGAAGATGACGCTCCTCTAGATGACTCGGATGAGGAGTGAGAAGGAGTAGGCACCCGCTCTTTGTGCTTCAATGATTTATGCGAAGCCCGCGAAGTCTTCTCTCTCTTCCTCTTTTTCTCGCTCAGGAGCTGCTCCAACATCTCCTTTAGGGAGTCGATGGTTGCTTGTTGCTCATCGAGCCTCCTAGACATCTCCCCAGGGATGTCAGTCATGTGCACACTCACGTACATGCCTCGAATTGAGCTTGAAGTCTGCGACGTTGATGTTGCCGAGCAATCGTCGTCGTCGTTGTCAGAGACGGATGTTAGACCCGTGCCGGCAAACGGGGTGGCCACCCCCATTTGAGCGTGAGCGTGTTGGCGAGGTTCAGGCTGGCGAGGTTTGCCTGTAAGGCGAGATTGGTGCAGTGTGCCTACGCCTGCCTTTCTAGCGCACTTGAGCCGTCAGGCGAGCTTGGTGAGGTCCACTTGATTGACGAAGCCCTTTTGAACTACAGGGTTCGCCAGGCGCCCTCGGTTCGCCAAAATTGAGCACCTTGCTCACAGAGTGGGGCTCGCCTAAACTGCTAGGCTTGCCCGATTTGAGCGGTTCGCCAAAAATGGGAACCTGGCTCAAGATGTGGGGCTCGCCTAAACCATTAGGCTCGCCTGATTTGAGCGGTTCGCCGAAACTGGGAACCTGGCTCAAAGAGATAGGCTCGCCTAAACTGCTAGGCTCGCCCGATTTGAGCGGTTCGCCGAAAAGGCGAACCTGGCTCAAGAGGTTGATTCCTCTTGAGCCTGAATAATAATTCAGGCTGTCGTGGGGGATGAGGGATTGTGCCTCGAGACGAGCGAGAGCTTTTCGTCGCTGCTGTTTAGATCTTTTTGAACGAGGAGCTCGATTGTTTTTTGGATGCGCTAATTGGAAAGTGAGTAATTGTGGATTCTTCAAATGGGTATCTGATGAAGAGGAGTTTGAAGGTTCAAAGGCAGAGCTTGTTCAGATGAAGCAGTGGAGCATGACGCCGCAAGTTTCAAGAGCCGTGTCAAGTGGAGAAGTGCAGGAAAAGAGAAAGATTGAGAATGTATTATTGGATTTGTTATTAGTTAGTACTAATTGCGTACAATGAGATATCAATTTGATTCAACTTGATGTTATCAGTTAGTGCTAAGTAGGGTGTGAGAATATTACCTTTATGGATATCAATTTGATGTTATCAGTTAGTACTTCATCAATTTGATGTTATCAATTTGATGTTATCAATTAGAGTCATTGTAGGTGTAAATTTTGATCTCCCGAAAATAGGGAGCTTCGTTTGTATTGATAAGAAGGCTTATTACAAACTAATAAATCAAATGTTTACAACAGAAGCGGAGGGAATGCCATCCTTGTTTAACGTGGGTTCCTCGGTGGCGATAGGACGCCTCGCTCGGTGCTCGTGCAGAGTCTGCTTCCCTTGGACGATCCGATCGAAGTCGCTGCCGGAGCTTCAGTTCTCAAATGAGTGAGCCTTTGGCAAAGGTCCAGGTTCAACCTTTGGGAGATTAGCCAGCAGAATATGCAACAGCCAATCCCCCCTTTCATGCTGGCTGAAGATGGGTTTTAATAGGCAAGGGATGACATGGGCCATCCCTTGATTCATGGGATTTGACCACGTGAGGGAGACAGCTTGACTGCTCCTTGAATTATGGGATGTGACCACACGTCGTTCAGAGATATCCTGCTGTTCACCTGCAACAGGAGCGGTCATTCGAGGAGCCATGTTTTACATCACGTCACTTAGGAATGAGAAAGCCCCTCCTCGTATGCGTAACAACGGCTGTCAGATACTCGAGTGGATATGGCCAACTCACTGAGCGCCGGCGGCCCTCCCTTCTGCTTGGACAAGTTAGGTGAGCTGCATTCATGAGGGTGCAGGCTGTTTCGGCGCCTGTCCATTCATTCGTACTGTGGACGGCCGCTTGACGGTCTTGGGATACTGTGCCCTCTCCCTTGATTTGCGGGCTTTGACCACTGATGTAACTATTCCCATACTCCAAGTGGGCAGTTGACAGTGAGCTGGCGAGTCTGCAGCTTGGGTCTGCAGGCGAGCTTAGGACTACAGGCAGACTTGGGTCTGCAGGCGAGCTTGTAGGCGAGCTGAGTCTGCAGGCGAGTTTGGGACTACAGGCAGACTTGGGTCTGCAGGCGAGCTTGCAGGCGAACTGGGTCTGCAGGCGAGCTCAGGGGCGCAGGCAGACTTGGGTCTGCAGGCGGGCTGGCAGGCGAACTGGGTCTGCAGGCGAGTTTGGGACTGCAGGCAGACTTGGGTCTTGATCGTGCAGGCGAAATTCGAGCTGCAGGCGAGCTCCTGAGCATGGATCGAAGAATATGCCGTAACTTTCAAACCGTAAGTCGGAATTGGACGAATTATATATGAAAATCGCCTATCTCAACGAGATGGGACCATCCGAACCTAGCCGAAGGCTTTGGTTCGCTTCCTCCGTTTCGCCAAATTCCTTACGGTTTGGGAGATATCTGTGTTTTCTCCTTTTTCTGCTATTTCGGGCGAGGTTTTAGCAGTTTTGTTCTGAACTTGTCTGATAAGGATTTAAAGGTAATTTTTATTGCCTACATAGATCTCTAAAGCCCAGACCACCCTCTGACTTTGCTCGACACACCTTCTGCCACCTAACCCTGTAAATCTTCCTCTCACCAAAAGTTGGTCCTCATCAGAATCTCATAATGATAGACTCAATATCCCTGCACAAAGAAATAGGAATACGGAAGATACACATCACATAGCATGGAATCGCCTACAAAATAGCTTTCATCATAACCGCTCGCCCCCCAGCTGAGAAAAGAGCCCTCCTCTAAGCTTGGGCTCTTTTCCAAACTGAGTCTCTGATGGAAAACAAAAGTCTGACAACGGCTTCTTCCAACCACCAAAGGGAGATCTAAGTACCGATCATGTGATTGGGCCCTATCAAGCCCCAAGACAGAGAAAATAGAGGCTCTAGTATCCTCATCTACATAGGGACTAAAGGTGATGATAGACTTCTGAAAGTTGACTTTATGAATGGTTGCAGCATCATATAGTAGCAGAGTACTCTGGACAGCTTGTGCAGCGGCCTGGGAAGCCTGAATAAAAATCAAGGAGTCATCTGCAAAGAACAAGTGAGAAATCCTTGGCCCCGATCGAGAACAAGATAACCCTCTGATGCACCTATTCTCCTCCTGTCTGATGATCAGTGCAGAGAGAGCTTTCGTACAGAGAAGAAACAAATATGGGGCATCCCTACCGCAGACCAAGAGTAGGAGTGATCTGACCCACAATCTGCCCATTGAGGCAAAAAGAGAGTGAGGAAGTGGGGATACAGTCCAAAATGAAAATGCCTCCAATGATCTGGAAAGCCCATGACCTGAAGGGCCCTATCAATAAACCCTCATTCCACTCTGTCATATGCCTTACTCATGTCCAACTTCAGTGCCATATATCCAGACCGACCCCGTCTCCTCTTCTGCAATGTGTGGATAAGTTCAAAAGCAACAAGATCTCCCTGGAACAAAAGCACTCTGAAAGTATCCGATCAATCCGCCAAGAACCCGCTTCAGCCTATTAGCAATGGTCTTCGTGACAATCTTGTAGACCACATTACATAGGCCGATGGGTCTAAAGTCTGCCACAGTCTCAGGTGAATTTCCAACATTTAGTTTTGAATTTTATTTTTTTGACATTTCGGTCATCTGATTTGGACTTTAGTTTAATAACATTTTGATCACTTGATTTGGATTTTAGTTTAAAGACGTTTCAGTCACTTTGAAAACTTTAATTTCTTTAGTGTAAGGGCATCTCGGTCCATAATTTAGCATCATAGCAGTAATTTAGAATTTTCTTATATCTTCTACATCATTTTGAGGGAGCTGCAATCTTTAGGAAGTATTCTTGCAACATCTAGATTTTCTGAGGGCTCTCTGCAATTTTTGTAACTTTCCGATGCTTGTTTGTAATTTCAGATGCTTCTAGGGGCTATATGCAATTTTTGCAGCTCCTAGGAGCTGTCTACAAATTGTGTAGCTTCTAGGAGTCTGTTCGTGAATTCTGCAGCTTTACAATTATGTATGCATAGCTTAAGAAAGCAAAGTCCAAATTAAGAGAGAGATGGGATTTGTTGCGTAAGAGATTTGATTTTCTCTTCTCTTTTTTTTTTCCTTTTTTTAATTTGAAAGAAATGGTACGTAGGCGTGCTCGTCTTTAAGTCTTGGGCTAATGTCGGATTTATGGACAAGCATTAACAGCCATTTTTTATATCTGTTTTTCTATAGAGTGCCTATAAGCACACTTTAAGAAATGAGAGAGATAGAGAGAAATAAATGAGAAGACAATACAAATCAGGGGACCCCCCTCCTCATTTATCTCTTTCTCTCCTCTCTTGAGTGTCCATGGGCACTCTATAGAAAAACCGTTTTTATATATCAGCCTTAATTAATGTCAGATTTGGCATTACTGCCTGTTTTAAGCCCTGAAGTTAATGCCCGGCCCTTTTTTGTATCAGTGTTAATGTCGTAATTCACACGTAGGTACTTAATACCCGCTAGAATATCGGTGTTAACGCATTAATGCACCTTATAAATGAATCGATGTTAAGGTCAGAATTCACTTGTAGTCGTTAATGCCTGACTTCAATAATGGTGTCAATGCCCGTCTTTAATATTAGCGTTAATGTCGTATTTCAATTAAGATGAGCTCATTTTGATGTGACAATTAAGATGAGCGTCATCACATTGTATCTCTTGATAGCTAATTTTACAAAATATGTCACCACTTCACGTGTGTGTATAGAGTAAGACTCCTATCACCTTAAGTTAATGTCCACCAAACTTCCTAACCACTCATTTCTTAATATAAAAAACATTTTCATATCATGCAAGGATCCCTAGGCAATATGAGTGGTTAAAAAGTTTGGTGGTATATAGAAGTAATTAATTTCTCTCCAAGAAAGAACCAAAATTAGCACGAGGAAACAAGTGCAATATAACCTTTTAAATTCAACTTGACTAGATTTTGTTTACATCAGTGATAAAAATCTATTTCCAAGCATGTAATTATACCAGGTAGAAGAAAAGCTTATTCAGAGATATCCTCCCACTGACCAAAAAAAAAAAACCTGCTATGCTCAAGAAATCATAATGAACCAATATACAGACAACCAAAAGGACATTTTGCTAGAAGAAGTCTTTAGTTTCTTATTCAACATAAGTCTAAGAATGCGATATATTACAACGGAAACAAAAATATAAAAACGGAAAATAATAAAGATCCACCTAATATCAACAATTCTTCAAACCATATACCTATAACTTCCATGCGGAGAAAGAAATTATACTGAAAGAAATTAATTCCCTTCAGCAAGTAAAAACCGATATTTGGACATATACCATGAGCAGCGACAATTACGATAAGTTCGCTAGGAAAGTATCCACTTTGTCATTCGTCGACCTCTTCAAAAACTTCATGCAAATGGGTGGCTTCACCTTCGCCAGAGCGAGAATCGATTGAGGCAGAGTCCATATACCATCTCCACAAATCAAACCAGCAGCAACCGCAGGTGCAAAAGCAGCAGCCTTCGCCTTATTAATCCTCTCCCATATGAAGAGTATCAAACTCCCTACACACATATCAATAGCAAAGTATGATCCCAAATAAAAAGGAATCGCCATCGCCATTGGCAGCGGTATAAACCTTGAAACCTTCTTCGGTCCAATATCTCTCAACAAATTGATGGCAACAGCAAGAGCAAAGAACACGTAGCAGAGAGTGAGGCAGTTCTTAGGAAGAGAGCCAAAGCCATCGACTCCAAGAATCGCCATGTTTCTGTAAACAAGAGCATAGGGAGCTGGATACTCGCTCCCTGGAAGCCCCAGATCACCAAAAGCCTTGTAGAAGAGCCAGAAGACACAAGGGGAAATAACACAGCCCATCGCAGTTCCAATCACTTGGCTAACAAACATAGACTTTGGAGATGCGAGGGTGAGATAGCCAGTTTTGAAATCTTGCATAAGGTCAGAAGCAGTTGAAACGATGCTCATCATTACACCACAAGCAGCAAGGCCAGCAAGAACACCTCCATGGTTGGCTCCTGCCCAAGCTCCAATGGTGAAGATTGCAAGCTTTCCATAGGTCGAGGCAAGAGACCAATCGGTGAGGCCACAGCCATAAGCGTTGGAAAAGGCAAGAACTGGTGCGATGATATAGGCAACAAAGACATAGTACCATTTTAGCTGTGGGAAAATGTGAGGTAGAGTGCCAATGGAGATAGCAGCAACAACGACATAACCAGCTAAAGCAGCTAGATTTGGGATTTGGTCCTTGAGAAAGAATTCAGAGCGTCGCTTGTCATCAAAGGAGACAGCAGCATCAGAATCTGCTGCCTTGCCATCTTCTGAGATGGGACGAGTACTGGTTCCTTTACCTTGCATTTGAGAAACTAAAGCAATAACTGTTCGACCCAAAACCTTGAAGAAATGGTAAAGGCCATCACCGAGAATCATTGCAATACCGATGAACACCCTGTAGCCTTGAAGGCCATGAAGACTTGAATCTGAAAGATTAGCTGGGTACCAATGTCCCTTCTGATTGCCAATAAGAGGCCACATGATTCCCCATGATAAAATGCCTCCCAAGAGGACAGATATGTTCACAAGGTATGGACAAATCATTCCAACTCCAACATAGGTTGCAGAAAAATCAAAGTAGAACCTGCAACACAATTAGGGAAATTAAGAACATCAGTAGATAGTTTGGGGTGGCACATGATTCCCCATGATAAAATGCCTCCCAAGAGGACAGATATGTTCACAAGGTATGGACAAATCATTCCAACTCCAACATAGGTTGCAGAAAAATCAAAGTAGAACCTGCAACACAATTAGGGAAATTAAGAACATCAGTAGATAGTTTGGGGTGG
>NC_033797.1:49243350-49260207 GCF_001876935.1 Asparagus officinalis | reverse complement strand
ATATATATATATATATATATATAGAAGTAATTAATTTCTCTCCAAGAAAGAACCAAAATTAGCACGAGGAAACAAGTGCAATATAACCTTTTAAATTCAACTTGACTAGATTTTGTTTACATCAGTGATAAAAATCTATTTCCAAGCATGTAATTATACCAGGTAGAAGAAAAGCTTATTCAGAGATATCCTCCCACTGACCAAAAAAAAAAAACCTGCTATGCTCAAGAAATCATAATGAACCAATATACAGACAACCAAAAGGACATTTTGCTAGAAGAAGTCTTTAGTTTCTTATTCAACATAAGTCTAAGAATGCGATATATTACAACGGAAACAAAAATATAAAAACGGAAAATAATAAAGATCCACCTAATATCAACAATTCTTCAAACCATATACCTATAACTTCCATGCGGAGAAAGAAATTATACTGAAAGAAATTAATTCCCTTCAGCAAGTAAAAACCGATATTTGGACATATACCATGAGCAGCGACAATTACGATAAGTTCGCTAGGAAAGTATCCACTTTGTCATTCGTCGACCTCTTCAAAAACTTCATGCAAATGGGTGGCTTCACCTTCGCCAGAGCGAGAATCGATTGAGGCAGAGTCCATATACCATCTCCACAAATCAAACCAGCAGCAACCGCAGGTGCAAAAGCAGCAGCCTTCGCCTTATTAATCCTCTCCCATATGAAGAGTATCAAACTCCCTACACACATATCAATAGCAAAGTATGATCCCAAATAAAAAGGAATCGCCATCGCCATTGGCAGCGGTATAAACCTTGAAACCTTCTTCGGTCCAATATCTCTCAACAAATTGATGGCAACAGCAAGAGCAAAGAACACGTAGCAGAGAGTGAGGCAGTTCTTAGGAAGAGAGCCAAAGCCATCGACTCCAAGAATCGCCATGTTTCTGTAAACAAGAGCATAGGGAGCTGGATACTCGCTCCCTGGAAGCCCCAGATCACCAAAAGCCTTGTAGAAGAGCCAGAAGACACAAGGGGAAATAACACAGCCCATCGCAGTTCCAATCACTTGGCTAACAAACATAGACTTTGGAGATGCGAGGGTGAGATAGCCAGTTTTGAAATCTTGCATAAGGTCAGAAGCAGTTGAAACGATGCTCATCATTACACCACAAGCAGCAAGGCCAGCAAGAACACCTCCATGGTTGGCTCCTGCCCAAGCTCCAATGGTGAAGATTGCAAGCTTTCCATAGGTCGAGGCAAGAGACCAATCGGTGAGGCCACAGCCATAAGCGTTGGAAAAGGCAAGAACTGGTGCGATGATATAGGCAACAAAGACATAGTACCATTTTAGCTGTGGGAAAATGTGAGGTAGAGTGCCAATGGAGATAGCAGCAACAACGACATAACCAGCTAAAGCAGCTAGATTTGGGATTTGGTCCTTGAGAAAGAATTCAGAGCGTCGCTTGTCATCAAAGGAGACAGCAGCATCAGAATCTGCTGCCTTGCCATCTTCTGAGATGGGACGAGTACTGGTTCCTTTACCTTGCATTTGAGAAACTAAAGCAATAACTGTTCGACCCAAAACCTTGAAGAAATGGTAAAGGCCATCACCGAGAATCATTGCAATACCGATGAACACCCTGTAGCCTTGAAGGCCATGAAGACTTGAATCTGAAAGATTAGCTGGGTACCAATGTCCCTTCTGATTGCCAATAAGAGGCCACATTTAAGTGTTTTATGGATGTAAATTACTTGTTCTTGTAGGCTTCAAGACCAAATGTAGGAAAGGAAACAAATCCACAGTCATCTCCAGCAGTAAAGAACCACTGGAAGAATCCCCACAAGAAGCTGTAGCCAAAGAACTTTCCCAGTGTTTTTACTTGTTTCCTGCTTAAGTGTTTTATGGATGTAAATTACTTGTTCTTGTAGGCTTCAAGACCAAATGTAGGAAAGGAAACAAATCCACAGTCATCTCCAGCAGTAAAGAACCACTGGAAGAATCCCCACAAGAAGCTGTAGCCAAAGAACTTTCCCAGTGTTTTTACTTGTTTCCTGCAAAAGAAATTCAGTTTGTAGTCAGAAGAATTTAAAGACCTTGCAGTCAGAAGAATTTTGGATTTACTCTGCAAGCTTGGCGCCCTGAGGGGTGTGAAAGCCATTGATAAGGTGAGCAGTTGCAGTGCCACTTGGGTAGATCAGTTTGTAGTCAATAATCATAATCTGAAATAAGTTAACATGGTTAAATTAATCACCACTATCTAGAATGTATAATGCAGATAGCTCGAACAAACAGTTTATGAAAGAAAATTCCTGAAAATCTCAATAAGAACAAAGAAAACTGAAAGTCAAGATGAAAATGGAAATGAAAACAATTTGATGCCATAATTTTCTAACAACTATGCTCTTCAACAACAAGAAAAGAATAAAGAATTACCTTTCGGAGAGGCACCAAAGAGAAGAGTCCAAGAAAACTGACAACAAACAGAAAACCAATCATCCATCCAAGCTGTGGATCCTTACTGTTTTGTGCATCAGTTGCTTCTGATGTTTGTTTGGCAATCCTTTGACTCATGCCAAAAAGATAGCTCCCAAAACCCCCTGTAGTTTAACGTAGCAAAGAAAGTAAGAAATGGACATAAAATGAAAAGGAGGCGCGTGAAATGAAATCATTCCCAAAGTTTGATGAATTTACATGAACAAGTTTCAACATGGTTGTTCAATATTACAAATAGATGTTATTTTCTGAAATCATTGGGCACACTCCCTACCCAATATTTGATGAATTTACATGAACAAGTTCCAGAGATATTAAATATTTCAAATAGGTGTTATTTTCTGAAATCATTGGACACATTATTTAACCCATATTTGATGAATTTACATAAAACACGTTTCAACTATGAAATAGATGTTAAATATTTCAACAGGTTTCGACATATGAAAAGCCTCCTTGCAGATGTTGTTTGTTCATATATCCAAATTAATAATTTAGATAGTCAATACTCAATAGTATTTGCTGGCTTGCCTAAACATAAGCAGTAATTTTGCGACTGAAGAAAATGGGGCTGAGAACCTAATGTAGAAGTCTCAAGAATTTGATGTTGAGGAGACTAAAACAAGGTTCAAAAAAATTGAGCAAGGCTCAAGAAAAATAATCCATGTCCAACTCAAATTATATCGAAGTATAGGTAATCTACACCGAGAAGAAGAATAACTTGCGTCGAACTTACATAAGTTCAACACAAACCTTTTCCTTTAGGTAATGGCCTGTGCCAGCGAAGCTCATCACAAACTCATGTAGGAAATTTAAGACTAGACTTTTAAACCAATAAGGATACCAAAAGAACAAGGCTTGGCTTCTTTGTCCTGGCCTCAACTTTCTCTTCTGGAGGCTGATAGGTGCTTGTATCAAATCCTACGAGTCATGATCACGACAGCCCATCGTACAAATGACTTATTTCAGAATATTTATTCTGCCAACAGTTAACTTCCGGGGGAAAACTATCTGTCTATCAATACCACGGTCCACCACTATGTTGATGACTTAATGGTAAGGACTATCGATCTATCAAAAGAAAGTGATAAGAACTCTTGGAATTGTTCATCAACTTGATTCAGTAGAGTGTGACTAACGGAGACAAATTTGTTTTCTTCTAGTAGGTCAAGCTCTACCTTCGAGTAGGATCCAGATAAGATCCAACATTCACATGGGCATGGGCATGGGTATGAATTAATGGTTTATTATACTTTTTGTAGGCGTGCCGGTATAGACTGGACTTTTCAAAGAAAAGTATTGATTGAATAGGGCACAGTAGAAGACGAAAAAAAAAGCTCGTCCAACCTTGCAGCTTCTTGGTGGTCCAAAGCCAGAATCCAGTTGACTGAAGGAATATATAACTGAATCAGATTGATGCGGCCAACAAAGTTGCGAAAATACACACACACATATATATATATATATATACATATGCCTATGACCCCACTTTGCAATAAACCCAAAACCAACTTATTTAAAAAAAGTAAAAGGAAAAAGGTGTAGTTAGTATTTTGAGTGTCTTTCTTTCCAAGATTCAATCATGTATGATCAACATTTTCGGAACTAGAGAAGAAGTTAAAAAGAAAAAGAAAACATACTAATTTACAAAATTAAGGAACTGACCAAAAGTAAACCAACATTGGACGAAAAAATTACTTTACTACTCTAAATCAATGTAAAATCAGATGAACAATTTGCTGATCTAGGTGGGAAAAAATTGTGATGTGATATGGATATCAAGGTCGAAGTCTCAAGCTCATGTAAGGGGCTGTTTGTTTGCAAAAAAAAAGAAGAAAATTAAGGAATAGGAAACCTATTTCCTTAAATAATTGTTTTATGGTTGTTTGGTTGGCTTAAAAAAGAAGGAAATCAAATAATAGGAGATGATATGAGATGAGTTGTCACAATATTATTGGATGATGTGAGTGATTTTTTAAGAAAATTTGTTGGATGGTTGTTTGATTGGCTAAAAAGAAGGAAATCAAAGAATAAGAAACCTATTTCTTATAATAGGTCATATTATTGTGTTTGGTTCAATCTTAAAAATAGGAGATGAGATGAGATGAGTTGTCATTATATTATTGGATGATGTGACCCACACTTAAGGAAATCAATTTCCTTGTTTTTTTTGGAGGAAATGGGTGGAAATGAAATGGAGATGAGATGAGATGAGTTGTCACAATATTATTGGATGATGTGAGTTATTTTTAAAAATGAGATGAGATGGAGATGAGATGAGTTGGATGATGTGACCCATAAAAGTTGTTTGGTTTATTTTATTGGATGATATGAGATGAGTTGTTGGATGAAAATAATATTTTATTGGATGATGTGGATGAGTTGTATGATGAAAATAATATTTTATTGGATGATGTGGATGAGTTGTATGATGAAAATAATATTTTATTGGATGTTGTGGGTTAGTTTTAGGGATGAAAATGGTGGAAATTGCACTTTTTGATTTCCATGGCTCAATTTCCTAGAGGTGACTCATGGTAAATTAAAAAAAATAAACTACTGAACATAATATAATAAGACTTAAATGAAGGAGATATACCAATTCAGTATCTTAATTTAGTAAATATAGTTTGGAAATAAAATATCCTTATTCTTTATTCTACTCTTCTAAAAGACGGACAGATTCAGATTTGAAAATCCATTATACGAGCTAAAAACAAATTCTCAAAAAAAATATTTAGAAAAAGAAATCATAACAATCTTTCCTAGGAAATGGAAAACAGTAATAATGAAACAATTAAAAAAAGAAAAGAAATACCCAAAAATACTATAATCACAATTTAATAATAAAAGTTTGAGAAAACTATTATCAAATAAGTTTTGAAACCTAACAAGACTTTTACAAAAAGTACTTTTTCAGTAGTAAATAATAAGAAAGTACACAATCTAATAAATAAACTTTTCCTAAAAAAAAGATAATCAAATTAGACTCCTAAATCTAACGAAACTTTAAACAAAAACTAGGAAAATTCCATAATGACCCAAATCCACGGTACAGGGAGGGGACTGGTGAAGTATCCCTCCCGTTGCTCCATGCACTATTCATAAACAGTTCATGGAGCAAGGGGGGGACACCTTAACTGTCCCCTCCCCTGTCTCATGGATTTAAGCATCAGAGATGAGACACCTCATCTGTCTCCTCCTCTGTCCCATGGATTTAAGCATCAGAGATGAGACACCTCATCTGTTCCCTACTCTGTCCCATGGATTTGGTCCCATGGATTTGGGTCCCTCTAGCATTACTCTTTAAAAATAAATCTAAATTTTCAAAAACTCACTAGTAAGAAAAAAAGTGAAAATACATCATAAACAGAACTTTTCCCAACAAATCTAGCCAACTTCAAAAAATAAAATTCTAAATCTAGCCAACTTCCCAAAAAAAACTTCTTATTTTAAATTTTGAAAAATCAGTAGACAGGGATCTTTGAGAAAACGGAAATAATATTAAAGACCTACTTTAAAAAGATAAACAAACAGATTGGTACTACAATTTAGCAATCAAACTTTAAACGACAAAAATCATCAAATGCAGATCCTGAAATAACGAGAATTTCAAAAAAGAAAAGTTCTTATTCTAAATCTGACGAAATTTTCAGAAAAAAACTAATAATTCATTTAAAAAAAACATAAGTGATAAAATTACCGCTGAAGGCGATTCCGTAGGCCGCAACAACGCAAGTTTGGATCACGGTATTCTCCTGCCTCGTAAACGGCTGCTTCAAAAATCCAATCTTTTCAAGCCCTTTCGTCCAACTCTTCACAAAGAAGAACCCTAGCAATCCCGCCGACACGTTCAACGACGGAATAATCCCCGTCGTCAGGTTCAACTTCATCACGATCACGCAAAACATCACCGAGAGAAAAAAGCTCACAACGAAAGCCCTAAACGTCAGCTGCTCCCGCCACGTAGGCACTCGCTTCCCCTCGAAAACTTTCTCGATCGAAACATCGCCGTCGATCTCGTCCGCGCCGACACCCTCGATCTCGTCGCCTCGGCCGTCGTTTTGACGGTGCTTGCGGCGGCGAGGGAGAGATAGGTCGGTCATCTCCTCGCCTTCTTCCATTGCGCTGAGATTAGGGTTTGCTACCGTCCCCATTGAAGGCTTGAGGATTTAGCGATTGGGGGAAATTTTCGAGAATTATATGGAGTGTGATGAGGAGGCGAGAGGGTTTATATAGAGAAGAACGGTATTTTATTTCGAGGGGATTCTTGTAAATACGGAAAGGTGCGCTGGGGATGGTTAAGAAATAGGGGAGCTTTTTTGAATTTGCCTTTACCGGGCGGGATTCTCGTAAGAGGGGTAGTCCAACTGAATAACGCCTGACTTTTTGGCTGGATTCTTTGTGTCATGTTTTCAGAGTTCTCCTTGTGAATATAAGTTTTGGCATTTTTTGTCTCTTAAGTCTAAAGACTTTTCTTTGTTTAGAATATTTAGAGTTTGCAGAGTCGTAAGTTTCCTCTCGGAGTAGAGCTTTGCTACATGGACCCAAAATATGAGACCAATAAAGGGGACAAGTGAGGTGCCCCCCTCCTATTGGATAATGAGTTGGCCATCATTAATGATGGCCAACTTATTATCCAATAGGAGTGGGACACCTCACTTGTCCCCTATTGGTCCCATATTTTGGGTCCTTAAAGAATTTTTCTTCGGATTAAGATGTCGTAGCATGAGAAATTATCAAAAATATCTATTTTTGGAACTTGTTGCCCGCTTGTCATCATCACATGTGTAATATTTTTATAATAATTATTTTGATCATAAAAAAAATAAAGGAAAAAAAATTGAAAATATCTATTTTCGGAAGCATATATATCATGAGTTTTTATGTACGTAGTTTATAGTAGTTTTCTGGAAAACTAAAATAGATAAAGAAAAATATATGTAAATTTATATGTGAACTGAAAAATCATGGTAGTTATTTTTAAAACAGAAAATATCATGATAGATAGTGTTAGGATTTGTCGGTACAATTGTCTTTTTTTAACACATAACAAACATCATATTGGTCTAACATGTGTTTGAGATGATTTGTACAGATGTATACAAGTGAGTCGATATTGAGAAAAAAACGAAATAAGTCTCAGCTTAACAAGATTGTTTCAGCTTTTTAGCCATCGATGAACCCATTGCCCATCAATGAGCATTTGATCATCGATGAGAAAAGGTTTTCATCGTTGAACCTAGAGCTGATACATCGATCAACAACTATGTATCGCGATAGCTAATTGTTATAGATAGCCTTCATTCATCAATGAGCATCTCACTTGTGATGAGCGACTGTCATTGGCCTTCATTATCATCCTTGTTTTCCTCAGAGCTTCACTATTATCATCAAGGAACATTTTACATAATCAAACCGCTATAAGATCATTCTAGTTGTGCTCAATTAATATTTGATGCTTTGAATTAAATTTATTATTATGACATACTCAAGCTAGTGTGAGTTGAGGGTTTACCGCATACTCAAGCTGAGGCCCTGAGGGTTTATCGCGTACTCAAACTGAGATTAATTGACAAATTGATCACTAGCTAGGGCTAGGGATACTCGTATGTGAAGAGTTTAGATTTGACGACTAGTATGGGGGGAAAGTAAGATTTGAGTCATATAAGTCTATTAAATCGGATGTGTGATTTAAAGGACTTTCACGTAGTGAGGAATTCACTTTGTGAGAAAGAAGAGTGGATATATAATTGTTTATCTAAGTCATTATAAAATATTTTATGTGATTGGCATTGTTTGCTGTTTTGTTTATTATTATTTTATTTCATTGCGTGATATCTCCAAAAATGGGAAAATTTGCAAAATAGTCTGTTTTTGCTAATTATTTAGCAAAATAGACCGTTTTGCTAAATAATTAGCAAAATAGACCTCTTTTGAAAAAAATGTCGATTTTAAAAAACAAGACTCAGAAAACATACGGGACTACTAGTCCCGTATGTTTAGCGCCAACTTAATCACGGATTAGTGATTTAGAAAACATATGGGACTAGTAGTCCCGTATGTTTTCTGAGTTCATCTTAATGTTTTATGAAAATTTCTGAGTTCATCTTAATGTTTTATGAAAATTTCTGAGTTCACTAATCCGTGATTAAAACATACGGGACTACTAGTCCCGTATGTTTTCTGAGCTGTTTTGCAAAATAGACCTCTTTTTGGCCTGTTGGCAAAAAAGAAGTCTATTTTGCTAGTTATTTAGCAAAACGATCTATTTTGCTCAATAATTATTAAAAAGGGACTATTTTGCAAATTTTCCCCTCCAAAAATAGTGTGCAATCCTAATGATATCTCAAAGTTAACGGTATGCAACGCGCCAAGATTCAACTAACAAATGACCCCCCCCCCCCCCCCCCCCCCGGCTTAACAGCTATTTTAAAATCATAGCTGTGAAACTGCAAAACTTCTGTTTTTAGAAGGTTTTAAATTAAAATAAATGGTAAAGAGCAAATTTAGAAAAATACTCTCTGTTTGGCTTTCGTTAGGTGTTCACAGGTAATAAAAGATTCTATTGAAGATTCAAGTTCAACAAGACGCACGTGATCGCCTCACGCGCTGACAAAACTATTGGCCGACTAATTTGCTTTTCATAGAATCTAGGCTGTCACTGAATTTTCCTTTTCTACGGCTCCAATTCCTTTTCTGTACACTAGGGTTTTTTAAAGTATACAGTTTTTTTTTAAAAAAAACTATTTCGCTCTATTAGTTTTTACCAAATTGGAGAATCTAAATATGAAATGTACATCGTTTTTTAGAGCAAGTATAACAAGCTATCAGTTGGGAGTCCTAGTCAGCATGCTCTCAAGAGCTCTCAAGCATTTTAGAATAAAAAATTAACAAATTAAGCCTTGGGAGGCACTCCTTCCTCCAACAAGCTCCTAGTTAGGAGTTCCAACAATATCAAAAAAACCCCTCTTCTATTTTAATATTTTACCCATTATTTTTAATTATATTTAAACCCCTCTTCTATATTTAAACCCCTCTTCCAACAATATCAAAAGAACTGTCCAACGAATTTTCCCACAAACCCATGCCTCTTCATCTCCCCAACCCAAACCAGACTTCTTCTTCTCCCCAACCCCACATCCACGCCTCTTCAACCCCGTCGAAACCAACCCGCGAGCTTAAGACTCAACCACCGCCGCCCATCGGATCTCTGGCTCCCCAACCCGCGGCCTCTGAGACTCAACCACCGCCGCCCATCGGAGTACAGACCAGCCGCCCGCGAAGCTGAAGTCCGTCGCCGCCGATCTCATCGATTTGAGACAAAAAGGTTGGATTTTTGCTTCAATTTTGTGCAGATCTGTGAAGATTACTTGTTGGGTGGGAGCTCGGAAGCTCTCAAGAGGCACGTCAGCCTTGAGAGCGAGGCTTGGGAGGGTTTGGGAGCTTGCTGGAGGGGGGGAAGAAGTTTTCCACAGCCACGTCAGCCTTGAGAGCTCTGAAGAGAGCTTGCTGCCCTTGCTCTTAAGACGCGTATTACAAGTTTTCGTTACAAAGTTTTTTTTTGACACAAAGAATTCTCTAGTGTACAGTATTTGTATTTGTATAAACAAAACTATTGTGTCTCTTCAATCACTCAACTGGCATCTCTATCGTGATAAAGCAATCTGATAGTTACATATGATCTGATAATCCAAAGTGCTAATGTATCATAGTCGACCCATCAATTAAGCGAGAGTGAAAGGACCCAATATCTGAGTAACTCAAATTTATTATATTTGCATGAAGGGCGTTTCTGCAGGGGACCCAATATGGGACAAGTGAGTTGTTCCTTTCTGCTTGGATGATGCAATGTTCATAAACAGTACATCATCCAACCGGAAGGGGATAGCTCACATGTTTCCCTATTGAATCCTCTATTTGGGGTCCCCGGGACATTAATCTTGCATAAAATATGTCCAAAATTCAGCAATTATGAACCTCATCGAATGGATCCCACTCCTGCTCACGGAGTGTGTGAAGGGCATTAAATAATTGCAATTTGCAAGCGGGATCAGTAGGAATGGATCCATAAATTCCGTCCGAAGACTTTGAACCTAATTAAATAATTTGCTAAGTCTACGATATGAGAGAGCCTGAATATCCAACACAAAAAGATTCTATATTAAGTAGGACGTGGAATTAATCGTCAACGGTCCACACTACACGCAGTGTCAGCTTTTCCTTCTTTCACATTGCTTACTCTAGATTCGTAGGCTTGTAGCTATCCATCGTGATTAATGATTTATGAAAATTTATAAAGATGGGTGAGATGGACGTTTAGAAGTGAGAGAGAGAGGCACTACGGGTCCGTCCTCAACCACACTCTCAACCACACCATCTATCTTGCTACAGCGCACGGGATCCACATGAGATTTTAAAATCTCACGTGGGTCCCGTGCGCTGTAGCAAGAGAGATGGTGTGGTTGGGAGTGTGGTAGAGGGTGTGTCACTATCATTATTTTTAGAAGTGAGTCCAACTACGGTGAGCTGAAAAGTTCTCCTCGATGATTTAAAACAATGAAACGCCGCATGCGTAACGTTTTGGCAGGAAGAAAAGTAGGAGGGAGCGTGTAGTATTGTTGATACCAAATTGGGGCCCCCTCTATTATTGGGTCCTTTTATACTCTCCCTATGCATTTGCATAGGCATGCGTGGAAAAAAATAGAGAGTCAACCAAGGTCTTATCCATACGTATGTCCATTGCGATACCTACCCATCGCTGGCAGACACAGTAGAATCGAAGTAAAGCAACAGCCAAGGATTCTGATTCATCTTGGGGTGTGGGATTGTCCCGGCCATAGGATAATACAAATTATAAAGATCAAAATTGATTGATAGACTTTAGTCGTGAGGGAGGGCGGTAAAAGTGTGAACTTTATATACGGGCCGAGTTTGGATCACAAAAAATAATTGGAAAAAAAAATGTGTCGTGGCCCCCAAAAAACATACTTCATGTGCACCTCACCCCGTATTAATTCTCATATGTATATGCCCCAAATACCAAGAGTTTCTATGATTCAGCCCTTTTCGACACTGTCTCAAAAAGTAACCCAAAAAAATTTCAAAACAGCCCCTCCTCCTGTACTTCTTCTTTTTCTTCTCCTCGTTGCCTTTCTCTTTTTCTCATGCTCCTCTCTCCTAACTTTATCTTTCTCCTCTCTCCCTCTCACTCCTCTTACCCTCCGACCCCGATGCCTTCCTCAACCGTCGCCTCCTCCGCCACCACCGAGCGTACCCTCCAACCCACTCATTGTAGGCAAGTGTTGAGAAAGCTTAGAGAAGAAGGAGAGGCGCTCGGCGAGATGGATGGAGAGGAGCATGGAGAAGGAATATGAGAGAAGGAATGAGAAGTCGAGCTCATGGAGCCAGTGAGGCCCATGATGATGGGAAGTAAAGGGTGATTTGGAGGGGGTATGGATAAATTTTGTGTTAAAGGTGGTAGGAGATGAAGGTTAGGGTTAGGACTCATATCTAGTGGGTAATGAAGGAGGAGGAGGAGGATTTTGTGATTTTGGGATGTATGTATTGTTTGTTGAAATGCTTTTAAGGTGGATGAATTGGCTTGCATGTTAAAATAAAATTACATGGGCTAAAAATTTATCAATGCCTATAGAGTGTTTGATGAAATGCCAAAGAGATATATATATGGTTTCTTAAAATGTGATAATAACAGGTCGTGTACAAAAAAAATGCTATAGAAATATTATAACTGAAAAATGCATAAAGTTCTAACTGAAATGTAAGTAATCATTAACTTGTTGATAAAACTAGGATTCGTGTGATGTAAGTTTGATGATTTCAGGTTTCACAATACAGACTCATATTAAATGTTACCTTTAATAGTTACATGTTAACTATTTTTGTCGTCCGTTAACTATCACAGCTATGTATTAATTTTTAACTGAACATGTTAACTCTTCCTGTCGTCTATTAACTATCACAGCTATCTGTTAACTCACACATGAACTTATTAAATGTGCATGTCATATTTTAACTATCATTATTACATGTTAACTTTCACGTGAACATGTTAATTTTCATGATCACAAGTTAATTTTATAGTTTATTTTAAAATCTGACTGGTTTCTTAATTTATGCAGCCGTGATACGTTTTTGAATTCAGAATATAATCATACTGCACCATGAAGTACTTCTATTTGTAAAGAATGAACCCAAACTGATTAGTGTGGATTTCTATGCTGAATTATACTTTTGGTAGAGATATATAGCTAGGTTGTCAAGAATTTTGTAGCTCATTGTGAAAGAATTTTGTTAAACTTTAAGAACGTAAGACCAATCAAATTGTGTATTCAAACTGTATTAATTATAAGAATGTAAGACTAATCAATATAAAGTACATGTTTACTATATGTTGACTACTTACATTTCTTGTTAACTATCCTAGTTAGCTGTTAACTTTTACTTAAACCTATTGACTTTTGTCTTTTCTGTTAATTTTTATTAAAAATTGTTAACTCTGGATATTACCTATTAAGTATATATGATATCAACAATAAATATATCAAATTGATAGAAAAAAATCTAATTGGTGATTAGTGTGAATTGCTACGTAGAATTATACTTTTGGTAGAAAACTATAGGTTGTCAAGAATTTTGTAGCTCATTGTGGAAGAATTTTGTTAAACTTTAAGAATGTAAGACCAATCAAATTGTGTATTCAAGCTATATCAGCTATAATAATATAAGACTAATCAATATAAAGTATATGTTTACTATATATTGGCTATTTATATTTCTTGTTAACTATCTCAGTCAGCTATTAACTTTTACTTAAACAAGTTAACTTTTAACTTTTCCTATTAATTTTCACAAAAGTTGTTAACTCTGCGTAGTACCTGTTAAGTATGTATAATATCAACATTAAACATATTAAATTGACAGAAAAAAGAATCTAGTTAGTGATTAGTATGAATTGCTATGTAGAACTATACTTCTGGTAGTGTAATATAGGTTGGCAAGACTTTTCTATGCGTCATAGTTAGTTCATAGGCTAGAACACCTAGCATAACCATAGATACAACAGAGTAACATACACAGAAAAGAGTTTTGAACTAGCAAGAAACAATGACTAAGTTCATTGAAACTATCAAAGGCTATGGAGATCAGAGGAAGTTGTCACCAGGAGTATCCTCTATGAAGTCCTATTGCAGAGTATCAACTCCGAGTTCACTTGGTATTCTGCAAACATGCTCAGCCTTGTTATTGTTAGAGTTCTCTGCTATGAAAAAGATAAAAGTGCGCCATAAAGAAGCAAGCTTATGTGGCTGAATCTGAGTTTCATCGTGTTATGGTAATCTACTGTTTATCGACAAAGATATCAAAAGATTGTCTCCGCAGGCCTAATGGAGTCGCAATTCAAATCGATCCAGCCAAAAAAGCCTAGTCAGAAGCCAGACGCTTTAGCCGACACGAAGCACGAAGGCAGTCGGCCTTTTCGTCTTTGAGACGACTCTCCCACGAGTGACTCGGATGTCTACCGAGCCGTCTGACTAGACCGACGACTCACTTATCTAGTCAGCAAGTTACGAGAATGACCCGCCTTCCAATTCAATCATGTTGGGAAAGATAAAGATCCAAGTCATCGAACTGAGCTATTTCCAAGACATACATCGATCAACCATAGTATTGATCAGTCACGTCAAACGTCTCAAACTCTGACAAAGTCTTAAATACACGGGCGGCTCATTTTATTCCCAAGTCACTTCGGGGGCATAATCAAGACACCCTCTGAGCTTGGACGACCTTTCTCCAGTTGCCAGCTTCCATCTGTAAATCAACAGTATGGCTAGATCGGTCAACCTATCTTCTCTTGATCCTTATCCGTCAAACCCGAGACGTTATCGATGCACCATCTATACTTGAGTGCCTCACCCTCCAATCGCTAGCCGCCATCTATAAAGAAAGGGTGACTCATCGCCCTATCGTATTCTCTGCCATGCGCCATCTAATCAATCCTAGGGGTCTTATCGAGATCGTCTCGAAATAATTCTCCTCCAGTCGCCAGCCGACACGTGAAGGGACTACTGCTGACTCAGCCTCCAACTCATCCCCCACCATCATCCTTAAACCCCTGATGAAGCCACGTGTCTATCCTCAA
The DNA here is from genome assembly GCF_001876935.1 of Asparagus officinalis. Classification (NCBI taxonomy): domain Eukaryota; kingdom Viridiplantae; phylum Streptophyta; class Magnoliopsida; order Asparagales; family Asparagaceae; genus Asparagus; species Asparagus officinalis. Next base: position 49,245,575 of record NC_033797.1, on the reverse strand, counting down.
ACAGCCTATAAAGAGGGAGGCAATGGATTCAGTTGAGGAGATGTAGAAAAAAAGAAAGGGAGGGAAGGTGAATCCTTTCAGAGGAGGAGGTTCGAAAAAACTAAAACCAAGAAGTCATTCTTTTCTTCAAGTTTTTCCTTAATAAATTCTAAAGGAGAATGCACCCTGCAAGGACCTCAATGGCCCAGGGACTCTCCCTAAAACCTCCCTCAAATTCATCCTCTAACTTGACCGTCGGAGGTACCACGGGGGAAACACGCCCCGTACCCCAGCGTTGCTTATGTGTGCAGGCCATCAGTCTATCTCATACGCTCAGATCTAGGCGTAAAGTTGGAGGGGAAGACAGCCTACCGCACCCCCATCGACTGTTTGTTTACGAGCATCAATACATTGAAAATAAGGTTGTTATGACTACTCCATATGCACAAACAAAAGGTAGGAAGGAACACTTTCCATAGAGTTTTGATCTTCCATTAGAAAGGAAACTACCATTTAATGCAAGAAGGATATCAAGGTCGTCTGGTCATTGCATTGAGGGAAAGCAGGGGAGAAAGAGAGACCAAACAGTTTTGATGAAAGAGTAGGAGAAGAAAAGATGATCGTCTAATTCCATCTCCAAGTTATAAAAGGAGCATTTATTGCCACTCGTCGATCCTTTCTTCAACAAATTTTCTTTGGAATGGAGTCTCCTTTTGTGATAATCCAAAAAAAGATTTTCACCTTGATGGGGATGATAGACTTCCAAATATAAGTATATGAGTTAGAGAAACCACTTCCGCAGTTGATCAAGGAGTAAAAGGATTTGACTGAAAATGTTTCTGATGTGAGCAGAGGCCACAATAAACTATATTGAGTGGTGTTATCTAGTCTATTGGTAGATTCAAGGAGGGAATATGGGGCAGTGATTTCGTTCCTCTCATCTAGGGAAGATCCTCTTCTAAGTAGAGGGTGCCACATACAGTTGTTGTTGTGGTGATAGCCTTGAGAGCAGACACTTAAATTGGCAGAGAAAGCTAGGTGGTAAGCTTTGGGGATATGCTACTTAAAGAGTTATGCCTAGTCTAGTTATCTTCCCAGAAGCCAATAGGTGTTCTATCACCTAATTTCTATTATACTAGAATGTTAAAAGCATGGTGAATAGAATGCAAATTAATAAAAAAAACTTAGAAGCCAATCCCTTTGGAGGTGTGCAGAGAGGGTTGGATTGATGTTTAGAATAGAGAGAGTTGAAAACATGGCTAATGTTTAGAATAGAGAAAGGATTGGTTGAAGATAGGAAGATTAAGGACACCAAGCCCTTCCTATTTTTTGAATTTACAAACCTATTCTCATCTAACTAAGCATTTGGATCTAGAATTCTGCTAATTGTCACTCCATAAGAATTTTTTTTCGAATGTTGTCAATTGACTTGGTAGTCAAAATGGTAATTTAAAAAATGCATATAGTATAGATGGAGAGATGATAGAACTGAGTTGAGTAGAGTATGTCTACAACCAATAGATAGAGCTCTACTTTTCTATATGGATAGCTTCTTAGAAAACTATTCTAACAGAGGCTGCCAGTCATGTCTGGAAAGGGTGCCTTTCTTGAGAGGGAGACCAAGGTAGATGAAAGGAAGAGTACCAAGGGAGCAATTGAGGATGTTGGCTGTTGATTCCCTTTGAGAGGGATTTCACTAAGGTAGAAGATAGCAGAGTTACTACTAAGCCAAGAGATGTTTTTAAAGATGTAGAAGATGATTTTAAGGATTGATAGGTCATGTTTGTTGGTCTTGCTAAAAATAAGGGTGTCATCTATAAATTGTAGAGTTCTGATGTGATTAAGATCTCCTTTGAGATTATGATTATATAGGTTCCTTGATGAGACACTATTAATCAGATTTTATTGAGGACATCAACAACAAGCAAGTATAGCAAAGGGGATAGAGGATATCATTGTTTCATGCCCCGAAAACATTGAAAATAATTGGTGGGGGTGCCATTGACAAGGATAGAGGATCTAGAGGAGGAGAGAACATGTTCAATCCATTGGCATCATTTGTTGCCAAATCCCCTAGCCTTAAGGAGAAAAAGAAGAAAACCTCAATTCACACAATCAAAAGCTTTCATGAAGTCTATCTTCATGACAACAAATTTCTTTCTTGCTAGAGGATCAGTGATGAATCATCTCGTGAGCAAGAAGGATCAAATCAAGAGTAGACTTACCACCCTTCAAATGCGGAATGA
>NC_033797.1:49198379-49243340 GCF_001876935.1 Asparagus officinalis | reverse complement strand
TCTATTAGCTAAGACTTTGGTGAAGACTTTGAATATGTTGTTAAGCAAACTAATAGGTCCGAAGTCCTTGGGTTTGCTTGCTCCCTTTGTCTTAGAGATAAGGCAAATAAATGAGTTATTGATCCTATGAAGGGGGGAAAGCATCATTAAAAAAGGATTGACAAAAAAAAGAGAAGACGTTGTTTTTTATTAGGGACCAAAATTCTTGGTAGAAAAGAATAGGGAGGCTATTAGAGCCTGTTTGGATTTGTAGGGGGTGAAGGGAAGTTAAGGGAAACTAGGTGAGAGAATGGAAGGGAAGGAAAGGGAGTTCCCTTCCCCTTGGTTACACCCAAATTTTATACTATTAGGGGGTGAACCAAGGGGAACTAGGGTGAATAACTTCTCCTCCTAAATGTTCCCAAACAAGATGAATGGAGGTGAATGATTCCCCTAACTTCCATTCACCCTTATTCCCCTCAATCCAAACAAGCCCTTAGGCTCAAGGGACTTGTTTGGGTGATGGTTGAAAACAACTACCTTTATTTCATCTTGAGTGAAGGGAGATTCTAGGAAGGATAGGTCTAGAGGGTCTTGAGGTATAATAAAGTCCAATTCACCTCAAACAAAGGTTTATCTCTGGCTAAAAAGGGATTGGAGAAACAATTAAAGAAAGCTTGTTGAATGTCATGTTCTCAGGTGAGTAGATTGCCTTGGATCAAAAGATTAGGAATAAAGTTCCTTCTCCTATGATTAGAGGGTGATTTGTGAGTGAAAGAGGTGTTTAAATCATCCTTCTTGAACCATTGCACTCTAGATCTTTGTTTCCAGTAAATTTCTTCATTTTTGGCAATGTTGAAGAGGTCATCTTTGAGTTTAAATCTAGAAAGGATCTCCTCCTCATTAATTAGGTCCGGATTCCTCAATGGATTGAAGGGAGTCAAGAGAGTCCAGGACTTTGAGTTTGTTTTATTTCAAAGAGCCATATATGTGCTTTTCCCACTATTTGGGACATTTTTTTAATAAGCTTGAGCTTGAAAGACAAAATGCCAGAGGGCTCTCCTCTATAAGAAAAAGAGTTCCAGCAGGATTGAACAAAAGACCTTGAGGATGGATTAGAGAGTCGAAATTTATCAAACCTGAAGACAGGGTTAGTGGGGAACCCCAGTGTCAAGAAGAATTGGGCAATGGCCAGAGCATGAGGGGTAAGCATATTGAATAAGGGATGGAAACTGAGATTCAAAATTTTGAGATATCAAGAATCTATCTAATCTGGGTTGGCTCTCATCTTGAGATACTCCATTTACCTTAAACGTTTCATCATGGATTTCTAGCTATATACTATGTTTATAAATGTACTTCTAATCCAAATCGGTTTCTTAAACTTTCTGAATTCTGAGGAAGGGGGACATCTAGTTAAGGTTAGGGATATAACTCATCATATGTGGTTAACATCTAATCCAAGATGAGTTAGCAATTGAGAAAGAATAACCAGAAGAGAGACTAATTTGAAATAACTAAGAAGATTTGAGCCATTAAATAGCAATTTCACTGATTTAAGAGACTAATTTCAAAATATTGTACATTTTAAGGGATCAATATTTTTAAAGACCCCTTTTTAATTACTAAAAGTTTGATAATTCTCATCAACTTTCGTAACCTTTAAAAGGTCTTCCATGCTCTCCTATTAATTTTCCTTCTTCACCTAAGACTTGAATACCTTATCCGCGATATAAGTGCTCGCTGAAATTCAAGAAGTTGATAGAATCAAGAAGCCTAATTACCACTTAAATACCTCATGGTTTTTAGTACTTTACGTTTATCGGTTTTTCTATAGAGTGCCCATGGGCACTCTATAAGAGAGAAGAGAAATAGAGAAAAAAATGAATAGTTCATGGCCTCCCTGATTTGCATTAATTTATGTGCATAATTCATTTCTCTCTATCTCTCTCCTCTCTTATAGAGTGCCCATGGGCACTCTATAGAAAAACCGTACATTTATATATCCCTAGTAAAATAAACTATTTAAGTATGATTAGCCAATAAATCCCAGTCCCACATATGGTTCATAAATGAACCAACCGCTGCCTAACGTTCCCATATGCATAATCATAACCCTATCTCCTACCCCATTCCTAATTCTAACCTTACTTCTTCCCTCCAACCACAAAAAAAGTTTCTAGCCTAACCCAAAGCTTATCTGAAACCTAAATATCTCACACTGAAAGCAAAAGAGGTTAGTATCATAATTGAGCTCACGTAAGATGCGTGATATTTTAAGCCATCAAGATTATGGATATCTCGAGAACTTGCAACCGATCTGCTCGCGTGATCGCTGGCATCGGACTCGAATCTGAATTGAGTGGACCTTGACGCTTTCAAATATTCCGAATGAGCACTTGGGCATTTATGTACCCGTAACAGCTCTACTTGCTTAATATAAAGAAAAGAAGAAGAAGAAAAAAAAGATTACGGACATGGAATCCCAAAGCACGAACGTGAACCGTTAAGGGGTAAGATCATATCCAACACGCTTACACCTGCCTCTCGTTATTTTTGTAATCAATTTACATCGATCTGATACCGCTCACAATATGACTGTGTTTAATTATGCATAAAATGTATCACTCGATGGTTGGCGTGTGAACTTATCACAGAAAAATTCTCTAAAAACCCAAAATATGGGACCAACAGGGGGACAGATGAGGTGCCCCCCTCCCTCCTATTGCTCATTATACAATAGGAGGAGGACACCTCACCTATCCCCACTGTTAGTCTCATATTTTGGATCCCTGTAACAAAGCTCTTTATCACACGACATAGCTCCTGTTTCAAACTTGATTCACTGGCAAACCAATTTTAAATATTTTCATTAAAAAAAACCTTGAATTGAGCATTTCGCTTCATTTATTTCTTTTCATTGTTTTCATGAACCACAACAACGACAAAGACATTTCGTCATATACACAAAGCACAAACCGTAAGCTGAAATAACTCTGCGCGGTCAGTAAGAAAGCCCCAATATCCTGCTCTCATGAAAAGGCATGAGCCACATTACACCTTCCCCTCGTTATTTTTGTAATCAATTTACATCGATCTGATACCGCTCACAATATGACTGTGTTTAATTATGCATAAAATGTATCACTCGATGGTTGGCGTGTGAACTTATCACAGAAAAATTCTCTAAAAACCCAAAATATGGGACCAACAGGGGGACAGATGAGGTGCCCCCCTCCCTCCTATTGCTCATTATACAATAGGAGGAGGACACCTCACCTATCCCCACTGTTAGTCTCATATTTTGGATCCCTGTAACAAAGCTCTTTATCACACGACATAGCTCCTGTTTCAAACTTGATTCACTGGCAAACCAATTTTAAATATTTTCATTAAAAAAACCTTGAATTGAGCATTTCGCTTCATTTATTTCTTTTCATTGTTTTCATGAACCACAACAACGACAAAGACATTTCGTCATATACACAAAGCACAAACCGTAAGCTGAAATAACTCTGCGCGGTCAGTAAGAAAGCCCCAATATCCTGCTCTCATGAAAAGGCATGAGCCACATTACACCTTCCCCTCGTTATTTTTGTAATCAATTTACATCGATCTGATACCGCTCACAATATGACTGTGTTTAATTATGCATAAAATGTATCACTCGATGGTTGGCGTGTGAACTTATCACAGAAAAATTCTCTAAAAACCCAAAATATGGGACCAACAGGGGGACAGATGAGGTGCCCCCCTCCCTCCTATTGCTCATTATACAATAGGAGGAGGACACCTCACCTATCCCCACTGTTAGTCTCATATTTTGGATCCCTGTAACAAAGCTCTTTATCACACGACATAGCTCCTGTTTCAAACTTGATTCACTGGCAAACCAATTTTAAATATTTTCATTAAAAAAACCTTGAATTGAGCATTTCGCTTCATTTATTTCTTTTCATTGTTTTCATGAACCACAACAACGACAAAGACATTTCGTCATATACACAAAGCACAAACCGTAAGCTGAAATAACTCTGCGCGGTCAGTAAGAAAGCCCCAATATCCTGCTCTCATGAAAAGGCATGAGCCACATTACACCTTCCCCTCGTTATTTTTGTAATCAATTTACATCGATCTGATACCGCTCACAATATGACTGTGTTTAATTATGCATAAAATGTATCACTCGATGGTTGGCGTGTGAACTTATCACAGAAAAATTCTCTAAAAACCCAAAATATGGGACCAACAGGGGGACAGATGAGGTGCCCCCCTCCCTCCTATTGCTCATTATACAATAGGAGGAGGACACCTCACCTATCCCCACTGTTAGTCTCATATTTTGGATCCCTGTAACAAAGCTCTTTATCACACGACATAGCTCCTGTTTCAAACTTGATTCACTGGCAAACCAATTTTAAATATTTTCATTAAAAAAACCTTGAATTGAGCATTTCGCTTCATTTATTTCTTTTCATTGTTTTCATGAACCACAACAACGACAAAGACATTTCGTCATATACACAAAGCACAAACCGTAAGCTGAAATAACTCTGCGCGGTCAGTAAGAAAGCCCCAATATCCTGCTCTCATGAAAAGGCATGAGCCACATTACACCTTCCCCTCGTTATTTTTGTAATCAATTTACATCGATCTGATACCGCTCACAATATGACTGTGTTTAATTATGCATAAAATGTATCACTCGATGGTTGGCGTGTGAACTTATCACAGAAAAATTCTCTAAAAACCCAAAATATGGGACCAACAGGGGGACAGATGAGGTGCCCCCCTCCCTCCTATTGCTCATTATACAATAGGAGGAGGACACCTCACCTATCCCCACTGTTAGTCTCATATTTTGGATCCCTGTAACAAAGCTCTTTATCACACGACATAGCTCCTGTTTCAAACTTGATTCACTGGCAAACCAATTTTAAATATTTTCATTAAAAAAACCTTGAATTGAGCATTTCGCTTCATTTATTTCTTTTCATTGTTTTCATGAACCACAACAACGACAAAGACATTTCGTCATATACACAAAGCACAAACCGTAAGCTGAAATAACTCTGCGCGGTCAGTAAGAAAGCCCCAATATCCTGCTCTCATGAAAAGGCATGAGCCACATTACACCTTCCCCTCGTTATTTTTGTAATCAATTTACATCGATCTGATACCGCTCACAATATGACTGTGTTTAATTATGCATAAAATGTATCACTCGATGGTTGGCGTGTGAACTTATCACAGAAAAATTCTCTAAAAACCCAAAATATGGGACCAACAGGGGGACAGATGAGGTGCCCCCCTCCCTCCTATTGCTCATTATACAATAGGAGGAGGACACCTCACATGTCCCCACTGTTAGTCTCATATTTTGGATCCCTATAACAAAGCTCTTTATCACACGACATAGCTCCTGTTTCAAACTTGATTCACTGGCAAACCAATTTTAAATATTTTCATTAAAAAAACCTTGAATTGAGCATTTCGCTTCATTTATTTCTTTTCATTGTTTTCATGAACCACAACAACGACAAAGACATTTCGTCATATACACAAAGCACAAACCGTAAGCTGAAATAACTCTGCGCGGTCAGTAAGAAAGCCCCAATATCCTGCTCTCATGAAAAGGCATGAGCCACATTACACCTTCCCCTCGTTATTTTTGTAATCAATTTACATCGATCTGATACCGCTCACAATATGACTGTGTTTAATTATGCATAAAATGTATCACTCGATGGTTGGCGTGTGAACTTATCACAGAAAAATTCTCTAAAAACCCAAAATATGGGACCAACAGGGGGACAGATGAGGTGCCCCCCTCCCTCCTATTGCTCATTATACAATAGGAGGAGGACACCTCACCTATCCCCACTGTTAGTCTCATATTTTGGATCCCTGTAACAAAGCTCTTTATCACACGACATAGCTCCTGTTTCAAACTTGATTCACTGGCAAACCAATTTTAAATATTTTCATTAAAAAAACCTTGAATTGAGCATTCCGCTTCATTTATTTCTTTTCATTGTTTTCATGAACCACAACAACGACAAAGACATTTCGTCATATACACAAAGCACAAACCGTAAGCTGAAATAACTCTGCGCGGTCAGTAAGAAAGCCCCAATATCCTGCTCTCATGAAAAGGCATGAGCCACATTACACCTTCCCCTCGTTATTTTTGTAATCAATTTACATCGATCTGATACCGCTCACAATATGACTGTGTTTAATTATGCATAAAATGTATCACTCGATGGTTGGCGTGTGAACTTATCACAGAAAAATTCTCTAAAAACCTAAAATATGGGACCAACAGGGGGACAGATGAGGTGCCCCCCTCCCTCCTATTGCTCATTATACAATAGGAGGAGGACACCTCACATATCCCCACTGTTAGTCTCATATTTTGGATCCCTGTAACAAAGCTCTTTATCACACGACATAGCTCCTGTTTCAAACTTGTTTCAAACTTGATTCACTGACAAACCAATTTTAAATATTTTCATTAAAAAAAACCTTGAATTGAGCATTTCGCTTCATTTATTTCTTTTCATTGTTTTCATGAACCACAACAACAAAGACATTTCGTCATATACACAAAGCACAAACCCTAAGCTGAAATAACTCTGCGCGGTCAGTAAGAAAGCCCCAATGTCCTGCTCTCATGAAAAAGCACGAGCCACATTATAGCGGTCTGAAATAAAGAATGACAAAAAAGAAGATCCAAAGATTAAAAAGCAACCAAAATTATCTTATAATATATTTTTTTGGCTGTTCTACAGAATGAACTTGGAAAAAAAAAAACAAGCGCAATGATGTATCAGTTGTATCAACTATGAAGCAGAAAAATTATATATAAGAAAGTGAACTTCGTTCAGCTGATTAACTTTTCGAAAACAACAAACGTCGGCATAAAAGGCTTACTAAGATTATTAGACCAACAGCTATAACTTGGATTGTGGGATATCACACGTTCAGGATTAGACAATGACCTTTGTTTAAATTTAAAAAAAAAAGAAGAAGGGCTTCAACCACCGAACACCATTACTTCTTAGATTTTTTGAAGATATTTTCTACACTCCCAGACATTTATACACATCTTCATTTGCAAAATACTGCATAACAACGCAGGTTGCAAAATGCGGAAAATAAGCCTTAATCAACCCCAGCTGATTTTCCTTCAAAGTTCTGCTGCTATAGCTTCAAACAGAAAACAATATGATTCGGATATTCTCCTCGGCGTTCTCATTACTTACCTCATTCTCTTCACTTAGAGACCCTTGGTATACACAAAGTCCTATATCAATCATGCTTCTAGCTTGTCAGTTTATCATATAATCATGCAACGTGCAGTAAAACCAAAAAATCAGAGCTCACTAGGGATCAGAATTCGACTAATGTACAAAGTATCTGTAACCAACTGTTCAAACTTATGCTGAAGTGCGAGGGGGCAAATGCGAAGAAAAAAGAATCACTTTTGTGACTGGAATCCTGGTTAAATAAATACAAAAACATAAAACTACAAAATCATTCTTACGCGCAAAAGCTAGCAAATAAATAACAATAGATCAATGCATTATACTTTTAGAGATGAATCTCTTTAAGAAACATAATGCAATGCAACTTATACCACCCTGAGAGTTTTGACGGCTCAGTTAATAAAGGTTTTAGTAAAACAAAGGGCTCATAACCCAGCAAGGCAGCCTTCCGCAAATCCCTGAAGAAATAAGATCAAATGAGAAAACAAAAACAGCAGAACATATTACAAAAAAAAAAAGCAGGATCCCCACTAGATACCCATTCATCTTTACTAGCCCAAACAAAAGCGGTTCAAAGAATAGTCTTAAAAGTAAGTTTTAACACAATGCACAGAGAGGTAAGTTTTAACACAATGCACAGAGAGGTCTTCAGAACAATAAATTTTAATAAGCAACTTTAAGCATCAATACTGGATGTACGCATAAATATGCTCATATACTAGAGCGAACTACTCATAGAATATTTTGCGTAGATAGGAAATTAATATTCTCATACATGTACATGAATATGGACAAACAGAACTTATAAATAGGTTTTACATAATAGCATAAACATTGTGACCAACGAACCTCTGCCTCCTTTACACTTTGACTCTCACCCAACAAATCACTTGCAATTTCTTTTGCAATATATACTACTACTCCTTTGAATCTTTCACATATATTTCCTGAGATTTTTGCATTCAACTCACAACCATGACCCATTTATCATAACTCAAACCAACAATTACATATTTGCTCTTGCAGTACAAGGTATCATAGAAAAGAGAACTACCTTGTCTGGGTTAAACAAGAGCATTATCAATGCATCTTCAACTACGACATCCAATTGCTTTGATCTTGGGCTGGTTTGATTCGTTGCAACAAGCCCCATCATCTCATCAACAGCTATAACAATACAGAAAAAAGATGCCCCTATTTTGAAGCATCGAAAAAATTCCATATTTGATTTTTGTATAAATATATAGTTCCTGTTGGGAGTTCCTTTTTACAGAGGAAAGAAAACCTCTCCCTCAAGACACTACTTTTCTTATGAAAATCTTTCAGCTTGGTTGAACTCCTGACCAACCATCAATCGTGTACATTACAGTTTTCACAAGACTCACTAATTTGCCTAGGAAATTCAACATAGCTGTAGGTCACGTCCTCATTCACTACCAATTATTTGTGTGCGTGCAAGTAATAAAGGTGGGTGGCATAGTGCATGCATGCGTGCCTGAACAATAAATCTTACGCATCACACATGAATCTTAGCTCTCAATAAATGAATCCCCTCATGTTCTTATGAAAAGTGTGCATTATTGTCATCCCAAAAAGGGTTGAAAATGGGCGTGATCTCTACCAATTCGAAGGCTCTCATGTCTGTAATGACTGCAAAATGCTTGAACTTTTTAAAAAGAAAATGAATGTGGAATCATGTTCCATCAATATTGAAACAACCATTTCACACCAATGCAATGCATTCTATATGTAGACGTTTCAGAAAATAAAGCATATAACTTATAAGTAACTGAATGATCTACAATAAGTTATGGATGACAGACAACACATAGTAAGTTCCCCAAGCATATTCCACTTACTAATGGTTTTAGGCTTTTAGCACCAATCATAGTAGGCTCATGTAGAAACCACAGCAACTTTTGCTCAAATCTTCAGACACATAAGGCTTAGACTCAATTACCAAATGCACTACAAACTTTTTTAATCCCTACATTGATTCCCAGTAACCTAATCAGTTATCCACAACTAGCAAGATACTTGTACAGATAATCCAAAAAATGTTCACAAAACTCAGCAATGCTCAGTATGTTCTATGAATTGAGTAATGGGCTACTACATGTTACAATCTTGTGAAACCTCCAGCATAAAAACTTAAAACTGATTATGGACGTATTAGCTTCTAGACACTTCACTCTGTTATAACCTCAAGCAGAAACTACCAGGCCTACGAGTGTGCTTGAGAAACAAAACATTGTACACAAACCTTTCATTAGATTAATTAATCACCAAAGCACAAGTTCAAAGACTAGATTACAAGAACAATATGGACCAACACAAATATCATGGCTGTGACATAAACCTATGTTGAATATGTCCAGAGCTTTATTTTCAATTAGTAAATACTAAAATCCTAAAAATATCTGCACCCCCACAACATCATCACCCCAGCCAATTATCACATCTTCCTCCATCTTCCAAACTTTTCTAGTGTAGAAGAAGATGGCGGACATCACAATTATACTTTTAGATTATCCAAAGCCCCCCTCTTATCATAACTTCCTCGGGAATTAGCACTAATCAATCAATAGATGACGATCGAGAGCACTAATAAATCAACAATGGATGGAGGGAGTTTTTGGAGGGTTTTTTTTTTTTTTTGTTTTTGGGGTGGGGGGGGGGGGGGCGCGGCGGCTCTTGGGAGGGAGTGGAGTAGCGGAGGTCGAAGAGTTAACACCAAATTTACAGCTAGTCAACAGTACTTCGATATCTTTCATGATGACATGACCCATAGAAAACACCAACTAACAGGAAAAGGATTAAATAATGATGAAGCTTTTAAAAGTGGAAAGTGTAATATACGATTAGTGCATGCAACCTGCGCTAGGCTGTAACCTGATCTTAGTCTGGTACCTAACCCTATCATTAGCGAGAACTCAACTGATGATTTTTTCCTTTCTGCTCCCTCTGTTAAATTGCCATTACTTTTTTTACCCCACTGCTTCTGCAGTTCACCAAATAAATCTAGTTTAATACAACATCACTAAGATGATCTCTACAAGCACTAGGGTATATGAACCAATGAATAAAACATGATTTACTATTTCTACCCTCTTGCAGACTTTTCATTACTTAATGCCAGACAGATATCCTCGAACTGCATGTCATACAAATTTATATCACCGCTTATTGTTACCTAATACAGATGATAGCCCCAAATATATAGTAGTGACTCAGCTTAACATGTGATATTTTTAGTAATATCTCATAGCTCTCTTCTGAGAAAACAAACTTAAAAAGCAAATCCGCAGCAGCTAGCTTAATGCCAGTCACTAGAGATCAGAATTCCACTAATGTACAAAGCATCTGTAACCAACTGTTCAAACATGTGCTGAAGTACAAGGAAAAAAATACGAGGAAAAAAGAATCACTGTTGTGACTGGAATCCTCCTCAAACAAATACAGAAACACAAAACTACAAAATCATTCTTATCACGCAAAAGCTAGCAAATAAATAACAAGAAATTACACTTTTTAGAGATGGATCTCTTTTAGAAACATAATGCAATACAACTTACACCACCCTGAAGTTTTGACGGCACGGTTAATAAAGGTTTTAGTAAACAAGAGTTCATAACCCAGCCAGGCAGCCTTCAGCAAATCCCTGAAGAAATAAGATCCAAAAAAACAAAAATCTCTACACAAGCTGCTTATCCACCTTCACACCCAAACAAAAGATGTTCAGAGTAGCCTTAAAAGTAAGTTTTAACATAATGCCCAGAGAGATTGAGATCTTCAGAACAATAAATTTTAAATTTAAATGCAAATTTAAGCATCAATACTGTATGTACATATAAAGATGCTCATGTAATAGAGCGAACTACACATGGGATATTTTGCGTAGATAGGAATTTAAAATTCTCATACATGTACATGAATATGGACTAAGAGAACTTATAAACAGGTTGTAGATAATAACAAGGCAGGAACGGTTAGGAGAAAGATGGAGAAAGATGGATCATCCACAACAAGTACTTCTACAATACCAGGTATGGACGGACACGTGTCCAGCTGTGTTGGACATACCATGATCTTGTTGTGAGAAGTATGCTATGCATCGTAGGTATTTAAGATTTACGTCCATGTTCTTACTTGCATAAAATGACGGTATCATTATCTTAAAATTCAACTCTAACACAATTTTGCAATAAACTACAACATCACCATATCATAAAGTTGTTCTTGGGTGACTTTCCACCGGAATAAAACTTCTTACCATGTCACCACATAGTGATAGTGATAGCTCAACAATCTGATTGACGAAACATTAGAAAGGGTCATTAACCTAAATGTACGTCAATCCTGAAGTGCAGACTGAATCCAGTAGACATTTAAAGAGTACTGAGTACACATGACTAGTTCGCAGCCTACAGGCACCAAGTCCAGTCAAATAACTGATATTTACTTCCAGTAACTACTTACAATATAAATGGATTCCCTCGTAAAAGACCTTTAACTGAATTTATAAAATGAAACATTAATCACAAAAACTAGTTGTATCATGAAGTGAGGTTTGAGTAATCTGACAAAAATAAATTGTGAAACATATCTGATTCAACTAATAATAGCTAATGAACAGAATTCAAACATCTGATAGGATAACCAAGTTCTCCGATAGCAGCGATAGTCCACTAAAGAAACAACAAGTAAATTAGACAATATCTTCTAATACTCTTCGTATAACTGTCCAACTATAAACGTTCCTAGAAAGAAAACAGTCCAAAATATTTTTGAAATAGCGTATGACATGTTTACAGAGACATCAAGTTTAAAGATTCTAGAACTACAGTGTACAAATGTATGAATTAGATCATAAGGTATGCACAAAGATCTTGTAAACATTTATAATATCAAACTTCACTCCACAAAATTTTAATATAGAGATTAATCCGCGAGAAGAAATAAAACGACAATGTAAAGTAGAAAAACAATAATGTAAAACTAAAGGAAGAAATGGTTATCACATCTATCAACAACAAAACTATAAATATCATAGCAACAATTACTGATAACCTAAGATGTATGGTTACCTATACAGGTACATGTGTGGATACAGGTACGGGACACAGAAAATTTGTAAAACATAGGGTACGGGGTTACGACTAACACACATGCGCTGAAATAATAGCTTTGAGTTAGATAGGCAAATGACCCCTTGAAATTGCAGTTCTTAAATGAATATGGACTGAAACAAACCCAACGTTTGTTCAACAAGTTTCAAAAGTGGACGTGTAGTATATATGTCGAGCGTCCATGAAGTGTATGGCAAGCGTTTTAAATTAAAACATGTATTGTATAATTGAGTACGTGTCTGAATAAATGCATGCATAAAATTAAGGACTGTCCATGAAGTGTAGAGGTACGGGACATGTTGCATACAGGTGCATCTTCATGATTGAAGTACCCACGCAACATAGCTTGTAACAGACTCAATGATTTAGTACCAAGTTACTAAAAGCGTACCCACCGTACACTAAGTTACCTAAAAATGTTACACAAATAAGTTGCAATAATCTTATAACAGAAACATGTCAACCATACATTAGCACCTAAAAGCGCAAAACACTTCTAGTGTTATTCACCTGCATACCAAATAATCTTGAAAATCCTCAATTAGCTAACTTGTGTTTGACGTCATTGGAGAAAGTCAATAAAATCTATCTTGCAAGAAATAAGATTAAATCACCGTATTTCAATTTTGAACATTTTTAGCAGTTCTGAGCGCAATAATCGACGTAACTCACCTTGTCATTTAACATCACAAATAAAAGAGCAAGGAGCAGATGATCTTAACATGGCTACTTAAGTGAGGTGGTCCAATAAGGCAACAGAAGTTTATTCATCATGAGAGTATAGGACAATCAACTACAGGGGTAAACCACAAAATGTACATTATCAAAAATCCACAAAAGCCCATGATATAGCGCTCCACACTACTTGAAGTGATCTCTGTATCCTGTTGATTTCATTGTCATTATCGAAAAGTTACTGATTCAAGCTTGACCTCAGAAAAGAATGCATTCATTTTAGACCAATATTCAAGATCATCTGTATATACATTTTGTAAGAGGATTCAGAATTATCTTCTCAGAATGAATAGATAACTCACACTGCATCAGGACCTACCTAACATCAGACAAGTTTCAAAAGCAGCATGAAACTCAATCAGCACATTCAAACTACAGAGGCGGTATTTTACACCAAATACTCACATTTAAGAACCATACCAGCATTAAATAAATTATTTGGTAACAACATTGGAAGTCATACCCATCACTCTTCTGATCCTTTGGCTTTAACGACAGCCTTGATTGGCAAAATGTAAATTCATCTTACATAAGCTTTAAGATTATTAGTTTCTAACAACTGCATGAGAAGCTTTCTATTTACAGATTTCAACTTCACTTCCGCCATTTGATAACTCAAATTCACACATCTTGAGAAGAACAAATACCACATCCATGCTATCGAGAAAATTTATTTTTCTAAAAGCAAAAGATCAATTCTATCAAAAGTCATCTAGCACTCCTGCAAAGCATTAAAGATCATCTCTTGACCAAACATCAATGCTATCAATCTGATATGTCAAGTATATAATGCATCAGTAATCCCTTTTTCACTTAAGACCACAAGTTAGTAGCCATGATCCATTTTCAAACAAGGTTCAGCAAAGCAAAGCATATTTTCATAACCCATATGTGCTTCGAAATGTTCATCAGACTCTATTATTTATTGAGCACCATCATATTCAGCAATATAATATCTTCAAAGTCATCAAGAAACCCATCGTACCTTTTAGTTTTTAGGGCATTGAAGATCAACAATCACCAAAACCAGGAATACTAACAAACAGAAGCACAGATCTATCTCCAAGCTGACTTCAAGAGTCCATAATTCTTCCCTTTACTTAAATATAGACTGCAAATTCCTATTTTGTCTATCATAGAAAAGGCTAATAGCCACATCTTGCATACAAATAATAAGCCTATAGCTAAGTTACCCAATAGCATGTAACCAAATACCACACTCCAAAGCTAGGAAAAAGTTCATGATGATAACCAATTTAAGATGATGAGTAAAAGGACGAGGAAATTTTTCTTCCCAAAAGCAAGCCTTTTCTCCTGCAACATTGCATCATGCCTGCAGATTTACCACCAAGTAACAAAACAATTTTAAAATGAGAATATTCCATATAAGGTGTCTAAAGCTAAATTTTAAGGCAACCAATTGACTGAAAATCGACATCTTGGCGTAGTTAAGAACTGATTTAACATACCATCTAATAATAGTATCCACTCCCAGAGGGTTCGCCGCCATAAAGAGACGAGTATGTGCTACCACCATACTGCAACGTGCAAAATCATGAAACAGAGGACACAGAGAAAAGAACAGGATAAAAAACTTGAATTTAATAAGTATCCATCAGACACTCACATCTGAGCCGTAATAATCATTAGAATAGAGACCAGTCATCCCCAGAGAATCTACAGACGAAAAAGCTATTTTAGGGGGATGCTTGGACAAAATGCTAATGCTAAATCTAATAAAGAGTGAAAATGTTAGATAAATGAACCAAGGTGGAACGGAAATATTCTAAACCTCGGTAACGAGCTCTGCCAATCATAGGATCAGGGTGATCATAACGAGGACGCATTCTGCTCCCAGGCTCCCAGTAACCAGGATCATGCTCCTAGAGGACAACAAAGTGGTGTTATATTTTATTATGCAGCACATAAATGCATGAAATGATCATAAAATAGAACATTACTCACCATCATTGAAAATGGTCGTTTGATGCCCTGCCCACCACCACCATAAAAGTAAGGATCTTCAGCAATGTGCCTGGGACCAAAAGGTCCGCCAAAATCTTGTTCTGGAGGAAATGGCTGCCTCTGAATAGGGAAAGCTCTCCCGCGTCCTCTATCAAAACCTCCACGTCTTGCTGATGTAGGGATTCTTCTACCGCCTGTTAACAGCAAATCAACACAAAACTATGCAAACAAATTGAGAAGAGAAGTTTCTTTAAGATAGTGTGTAGCTACCTCGAGCCCCAAAAGGTCTCCAACCACCACGAAAGTCAGAATATGAGTCATCAAAATCTGCATCTGCCACAAATGGAAATCGACCACGACCACGGCCACGTGGAATGAAGCCTCTCCCACCCTGAAAACCTGCCCTGTGGGAGGGAAACCTGCCCCTACCAAATCCTCTACCTGCCAATATGAATGAGAATAACAAGAAAAAAATAAAAAAGATGAAAAAAATCACTAGATGTACCACAAGTATGAACTTGTCACCTCTTGGGCGAACTATACTTACCAAACCTTGGATAGCCTCCAAATCCAGAATGTCCAATACGAAACCCGCCGCTCATTCCACCTTTCACAGCTTGAGTTTTGGGCAATGGATTAGCAAGTCTGGCTCTGGCTTTCGTCTGAAAGAATGCAACGGGTGATTAAAAAGTAGAAAAACTAAACTTGAGGAAAACCCAAAAAAAACCTTATGCAAATTCAATTGCTTTTCCCAGAAGACGGATCCAGAAGTATGAAATCATACAAACAAAATCCTCAAAAATGCCCAGAGAACGGGGAGTCTACAAATCACAGCCATCATATTATGTCTATCTTATGTTCTAAGACTTTTCTCGTTAGCCACACCGTTTAATACATCTTTGAAATACTATCAGCAATACTGAAAAAATATGCAGAGCAGTAGTTGTTAATGGGCCAAGCAAAAGGGTATTAGTAGATGTCAGATATGTCAATTCTATAACTAGGGATATGTTCACAGAAATCCATGAAGACAGAAGACCAAAGGCAAAGACAAAGATATATCCATTTACAATTTAAATATTATTTTCAAAAACAAGAAAGGTGAGAAGAAACCCAACGAAGATAAAAAGTGCAAGCTGCAAAGTAAAATAGGAACAACCATGTGCAATATTTTTTGAGAGATTTCTGAATAAAGTTTTTTTTTAATTTTGGTTCCAGCGTAAAAAAGTATGGAAGTGTCCATAACCACTACAGACACAACAATCTATAATTCCCTGTGTGCACTGAGGAGCATATAATACAAGTATTAGATTAAATGAGTGTTCAATAACGAGAAATGAACATTAAATACTCAACCAACTAACAGAAAAATGATCCTGATTCTACAAAAATATGCAACCTTTTAATCCAACATGAAGTAAAAGAATAATAATGAAAATTCAATTAAAATATATCAAATTATGATAGGATAAGGTTTACAAGACTCTGAATGGTCGTAGAAGTTGAAGAGAGATGAAATTGTAACAATTACGAATGTTTGGAATGTTAGATTGCTCGTTGGGTGATATCCAATACAATTGGAACTAAAGAAAATTCGTTCACTCTTTTTTGCTCCGTTTATTTTTAAATTCTTTGCAAGTTTCAATAGGTTTCCTCAGAAACATTAAAACTATCAAAGCACATATGAAGATAGTCAACTGGACACAACTGTGTATCAGTATAAACTTGATGAAACCAAATAATATGTGCAGTTTCGGATCAATCCTCATTGAAACCGGATAAAACCTCCAGACCTATGTTCCTAACTAAAAATGCATTTAACTTGATGAGCGACTGGGAGTCTAGAACACAATACGCGCAAGCTAACTCCACCATGTGAATGACATGACACATATAAAAGACACTGAAAAGCTTCTGATATGGATAAAATCACTCTCATGGTAAACATAAGAACTAGTCTTTTTCTGTTTCCAACCACCTAAGTCTTTGACTTGATTCTGGTGATTAATTATATACCATCCAGCATTAGGATAAATAAGGTTCGAAAAGTTGGATAGATATCATTACCAGATAAACTGAAAACAAGTGGATATGATGACACTATACCATTAAAGAGCGAAAACCGATAATGTAACAGCATTAGAAGAAAATATCAGAAGAAAATATCAGCAAGTATGCTTAACCACATAGAAACAAGAAATGGGTAATAACTAAAAAGGTATAATTAGGCAGAAAGGTGCAAAAATTGCCTTTGATTTCCCATCATCTCCCAACTCTGTGTCATTCACAGCTTCAATACAAGCAAGAGCTGCTTCACGAGTAGTGAAGTTGACAAACCCAAAATCCTTCCTTTTTGCAGTCGACATGTTGCGTGCAAGCACAACACGCTCAATCTCCCCATAACTTTTGAACTGCTCCTTCACTCGATCTTCATCCCAATATTGGGGCAACCCATCGACAAAAACTGACTTGACCTGCATCAATGACAAACAAAATAACTAATAAAGCTATACTATCAAACCAGAATAACAGAAGGAGAGGGGTGATTGATTAAAATCAACGCATTCCTACCTGAGCCATAACTTCTGGGTCTGGTTCACGTAATGGTTCGGCAAAAGCCACTTTCGCGGTCCTATCAGGATGACCAAAAATAACATCTGGCTTCTGGAGCCTCTTGAAGGCGACCGTAGCATCAGCATGGCAAGGGAATTCGAGAAAAGCAAAACCACGACTCAAACCCTCATTCTGAGTGTCTGGAACTAAAGTAATGCTCACAACAGTATCTATGTCGTAATCTTTTAGCTTCCGCTTGATCTGAAATCACACAAAATATATGTTAGAAAATACCAACTCCAACACAAATTCACTGTGTTTAGGTTAGGAGATGATTACAGCTTCTTTTGTCCATGTATTGCAGATATTGCCTAAGAAGAGTGTGTCATTGTCCTCACTAGGAGCAATACCACAGCGTTTGCCTCGTATCTGAGAACGAAATACAACTTCCAGTTTAACAATCTAATAAAATAAATATAATACACACAGAGAGAGAGATAATGTGAACTAGAAGCAATAATGGAAGCCATGATCCTGTAATCATGGTATTTATTCACAACAAGTTGTAATAAAAGTAGATAGTTTAAGTCGTAAAGATTTACCGGCTTCCATATAGTCCAAAATCCAAATTGTCACACAATAAGATACCAAGTGGTAAAACAAAGTAAGTGAAGTCGTACTAAATGAGCTCAGATGATTAAAATCATGGCATAATAATAGATCACAGAGCATGAACTTTCATCAATTAATGGTTTGCTTCTAACCTCTTCCACACTTTTTGGTCAGCTCTCAAGCAAATTCTATCAGCACAAAAGAATTGACTACAATTTCATGAATCTATGCCAAATTTTCATGATCAATTGCTAAATGATCTATATGTGAAAGACACTATGTTATACTTCTAGGATATGCAAACTTATAGGACATGCAATCATCCTATCACATCTCACAGCTATCATTAAAGTCCATCAAAATGCACCCAGCAAAGAAGCATGAATCTAGACCAATACAGAGCTAGAAAAAAAAAATGTCTAAATTTTTTACAAATTACAAGCAATAATCAGTACCCTAAAACAACTGCTGGTCCCAACTCCCAAAACCCTAATGAATAAAGCTTATCTTTTTCTATGGGCAAGAAAGAGTAAAGTAGAAGGACATAAATTAAAACAAAACATCTAGAAATATGCCCCTACAACTAAATAACTAGGAACTAAGTTGTATCTCACCGTAGGGTTCTTCAAGTCAGAGAGAGCCTTAGCCGCCTGCTCCTTTGTTGCATACTTGACAAAAGCAAACCCCTTATTCTTATTGGTCACGAAATCCTTCAGGATCCGCACTTCAACCACCTCCCCAACCTTCTCGAATTCCTTCTTCACATCCTCCTCGGTGGCATCCCTATCCAATCCCCCAACAAATATCTCCCGCTCTTTCTTGATCTTTCTTGCCTTTGCCATGTCAGAAATCTCCATCTCCACGTCAACTTCAACCCCTGCATCTTCTTGAGCCTGATCTTCATCTTGATGCTCAACTTCTAACTCCTCTCCTTCTGCTACTTCTTCCCCTTCTCTAATCTCACCTGCCAGCTCTTCATTGCCGGGATCCGCAGAACCCCCCTGCTCTGCAGCAGGAGCAGGAGCTGGAGCACCTTCCTCCATTGGTTCCTCTTCTGGATCTTCTTCTTGGTTGACATCATTAGTTTCTGGGGCTTCTTCCTCTACACTGGAGCCAGCGTCGGGTTTTGTCTCTACTGCCTCTTCTTTCTTCTCTTCCTCTTCTTCAACCTCCTCTTCTTTCTCTTCGGTTTTTCCTTCAGGTTGTACAACTGAAGGAGATTCTACTTGAATTTGATCCACTTTCGAGGAATTACTCTTCTTAGCAGCAGCTGCTGCTGCTTTGGCAGCCAAAGGCGACTTCTTTGCACCGGGCCTCTTCTCGAGGGCGCTTTTGCGGGCTTCTTGCTACCTCCGCTGAACTCGGCGGTGCGCACTACAGTCTCATACCGCTTCAACTGTTGCGATCGACACAGTAAGCTCAAACACCTCAGGGGCATTGCAAGATTGGTAATTGGGTTTGTTTTTTTTTAAAAAGAAAATTTGCTTTTTGACCTTGCAGGCTCGGGAATTTGGAGTGGCGAAACTGGGGGAGTCGGAGCGCTCTTTGAAGGCGGATTAGCTTACCCTTGGTCGCCTCTCGTGGGCTTTGGGTGTGGATTTGGAGTGCGGTTGTCATGGTGTTTTTTCGATCGGCCCGAGGCGGGCGGCGGCTGCTTTCTTTTGTGGTGCCGTTCTCTTCGCGGGCCCAGATTTGGGTGTAGTGGGGGTTCTCGTCCTCATGATTCACGAACTCGAAGAAACCCTAACAGTATCAAACGAAAGAGAGAGCAGAGTTCGAGAGAGAGATTGATCGAACCTGAAAATTTTCTTTTTCGAGAGATGAGGGACGAAAAGAATGGAAATTTTCTTTTTCGAGAGAACGAAGTGTTTCTGCCCCGCTTTGGGTGCGTTATTAGGGTTAAGATGTTACGCGGCTTAAATGCGCATCAAAAGCGTTTTTTTAATCAATTAGGACGATCGTCCAGATTACCTGCTGCCAGATGCGATACGGCCGCTTTGTTCGGCATGGAGGGAGGGGGGGGGGCGGGGGGGGTTAAGGGCGGAGTAAGGAGAAGCGGAAGGTAAAGGCACATGCTGTACATAATTGCGTCGGGGATACTTTAGATAATTAACTTCCTCATCATAGTTTAGCTTAGTTTAGCTTATAGCTTAGTTTAGCTTATGGGTTGTTTGGTAGGCTGCAACTAAAGGCTTTGCAACTAGAGTTGCATGCAACTGGGCTATTTTAGGCCAGTTGCAGTTGCGTTGCAGTTACAACTGGTTGGTTCACTGCAACTAACATGTTACGGTTGCAACTAGAGTTGCAAATTGGGCCTCACTTATAGTATTTGAGTTGCAGCAAAATCGGTTGCAGTTCACACTTGCAAGACAAAAGCCTTTTAAGTTGCAACCGCAGTTGCAAACTTACCCATCCCCAACCTCAAACCTCCCGACTCTCTCAGTTCCCCTTTTCATTCTCTCTCTCACGAGCATCCACTTCTAAATCGAATCTCAACTTTTTCACAGAGAATTAATATCAAAATCGTACCTTGGGTCTCCCGTGCTTCGCGTTTCAGATCGGATCTCGAAGATTTCTGTTGGAGAAGACTTGGCCTCTGCGAGATTCATTCTCTATAGCTAAGGAATCAATAGATTTTGGCTGGATTTGAAGTAGATCTCTATAAATTTGAGGGAAAACTTGGGTCTGAGCATCAATTGTAAAACCCCAAAAATTTGAATATTATGTAAATAATAATAATAATAATGTTATATGGGAAAAATATAATATATTTTGATATTTGAGTATGATAGGAATTGATTTTAGATCAATTCAATGTATATTTGTGAATATGAGTGCAAATGCACAAAACATGAACAAAGAAAAATCTGGAAAAATGACCAGTTAAGAATTTATATAATTTACACACCGATGAAGTTTGAATATAAAAAACTCAAAAGACCAAAATTGTAGAACTCTTCAACAGATTTTCAACAAATCTTAAATCATCTCATTCCAAGGTCGGATGAGAAAGTTACAGCCAAAATACCGAATGTTATTTTCCTAATCAGACTAGGTTTCCTGGTTCGGATCAAACGGATTTATTTCGGGTTTGCGCATATGTGTGTGTGTGTGTGTGTGTGTGTGTTTTCATGAAAATTGTCATCTTTTCATCAGAGTTTCAAACTCTAGCAGCCCCTCTGTTGGACCCTAGAGGGGAGGTGATTAGGGTCTTAAGGCTAATAAAAATGCAATAAAAATTGAGACAAGCAACAAACCACAAAATGAACAACAGTAGAAATAGAGATAGAGTTAGGAATCGTTATCCTTGTGACGCGCGATGTGTTAACGAGGTTCGGTCCGCTGACCTACGTCTCCGCTCCCCACTCTCGAGGAGAAATCCACTACACAACCCGGTTTGGAAGCCGGAACTTCTTCTACACAACGATCTCCTCACGATCTCACAACTACACAGTTGATCTCTACTAGATCATACTCCTACACAATTGATCTTCACAAGATCAAGCTCTCAAACAGTAGCAATGGTGTAAAAGCTCTCTCTTTACAAGTCCCTATGGCAAAGAGAAAGATTAAACTGAAGCTGTGATGTGAACTTGAGAAAACACAGAAAACAGGTTTTGAAAATTTTGGCTCTCAGTAAACAAAATCTCTGGTTTTTCAAAAGCTTAGGGACTCTTGAGGAAGAAGGAGTGTATGAGTTTAAATAGGAGAAACCAGCTGTTTAAACCACGGTCGACCGCGACGGTCGACCGTGAAAGTTTCTGCTGCCCACTGACGAATGAACTCAAGCGCGGTCGACCGTGGCGGTCGACCGCTAACTGATACATACAGAAACACTGTTTTTGACTTCCTTAAAAAATATGTAAAATATTCATTTGACTTCTACAAATTGTGAAACTTTGTAAAATGTTTTTAACACTAAAAACAAATTGTTTGGAAAAAGAATTTTGCGAATAGGTCCTCATACTTATGAAAAATAGTATTTTGTGAAAACGCTCAAAACTATAAGTATGAAAACGTGTGTGTGATATCTCAATAGCTTCAATTTAAATCTAAACTACTTGCCTACATTAGCACTAGAGAGAAAATAAAAACTAGCTAATATCCTCATGTAGAATACAATTCTTTGAGTCTTGATATAGCTTGAGTTGGATGAAGCTTCTTATTGCATTTTGTGTTCTTGAATGAACGTTGCTTCATCACTATGCCTCCTCCTCCTTTGGATATCATCGTTGTAGTACATATTCCATCCAATCCTCCATACATGGCACTAACAAGCTTAATATACGTATTCACTACATTTTTACTCAACAAGCCATTAGTACCGATAATGGTGGTTGTTAAACATTATCAAAATATAAGGGCTAACAATCTCCCCATTTTTTTATGATGACAACCAACCATTATATAAGAGCAAAATAAATATGGCTTATAGATAGAAACTCCCCCGCTCTATGAGCTCCCCTTACTATGTCCACAAATGAGGAGATTTCTCTCCCCTTTGTCACCATCAAAATGGAGTAAAAAAAGTAAACAAAAGTGCATGTGGAATGCAACTAAACAAGCAAGCAAATAGAACTTTCACATAGTGCATAAGACCAAACCATTTCTTATGCGGCAAAAATCATCTTCACCAAGAGGCTTGGTAAATATATCTGCTAATTGAGATTTTGTGTCAACAAACACAAGGGATACATCTTGTCTCTCTACATGGTCGCGTAAGAAATGATGGCGCACATCAATATGCTTGGTTCTAGAATGCAAAACCAAAATTTTTGAAATATTAATAGCACTAGTGTTATCACAAAATATTTTTATATTTTAAAAATTCAAATTATAGTCAACTAAGCTTTGTTTCATCCACAAAACTTGGGCACAACATAAGCCGACGACAATATATTCCGCTTTTGTAGTGGACAATGTAATACAATTTTGTTTCTTGGAAGCTCAAGAAACAAGAGAATTTCCCAAGAATTGGCATGTTCCACTCGTACTCTTGCGATCTACCTTACATCTGGCAAAGTCGGCATCACAAAAACCATATAAATCAAAAGAGGTGCTTTTTGGATAAAATAAACCAAGATCAATAGTTCCATGCACATATTTAATAATTCTCTTAACGGTAATCAAATGAGATGCTTTAGGAGAAGCTTGAAAACGTGCACATGCACACACACTAAACATGATATCGGGTCTACTAGTGATGAGATAAAAAGACTACCTATCATATCTCGGTATAGTTTTTGGTCTACATCCTCACCATTATCATCCGCATCAAGCTTAACACTTGTACTCATGGGAGTTTGTGCATGTTTAGAATTCTCTAAATTGAATTTTTTTCACCAATTCTCTAGCATACTTGCTTTGAGAAATGAATATCTCATCCTTAGTTTGCTTGACTTGGAGCCCGAGAAAGAATATGAGCTCTAATACCAATTGTTGGACCCTAGAGGGGGGTGATTAGGGTCTTAAGGCTAATAAAAGTGCAATAAAAATTGAGACAAGCAACAAACCACAAAATGAACAGCAGTAGAAATAGAGATAGAGTAAGGAATCGTTATCCTTGTGACACGCGATGTGTTAACGAGGTTCGGTCCGGTAACCTACCTCCTCGATCCCCACTCTCGAGGAGAAATCCACTACACAACCCGGTTTGAAAGCCGGAACTTCTTCTATACAATAATCTCCTCACGATCTCACAACTACACAGTTGATCTCCACTAGATCATACTCCCACACAATTGATCTTCACAAGATCAAGCTCTCAAACAGTAGCAATGGTGTAAAAGCTCTCTCTTTACAAGTCCCTATGACAAAGAGAAAGTTTAAACAGAAGCTGTGATGTGAACTTGAGAAAACACAGAAAACAGGTTTTGAAAATTTTGGCTCTCAGTAAACAAAATCTCTGGTTTTTCAAAAGCTTAGGGACTCTTGAGGAAGAAGGAGTGTATGAGTTTAAATAGGAGAAACTAGCTGTTTTAACCCATACCCTAATCCCCCAAATCCAGGAAAATAATCGACGCTGAGATTGTGTACAATCGGCGCTGAGAATTGTACCAGAAGATCGTTGAATTAAGCGGCGGTCGACCGTGCTATTTTCGCGGTCGACCGCGAGACAGCTCAGAAGCTGAGAAAAGGTCCAGAGACTTCTGCGGTCGACCATGGCGGTCGACCGTGGAAATCTCAAGCTCACGGTCGATCGCGGCGGTCGACCGTGAAAGTTTCTGTGTAAAATATTCATTTGACTTCTACAAATTGTGAAACTTTGTAAAATGTTTTTAACACTAAAAACAAATTGTTTGGAAAAAGAATTTTGCGAATAGGTCCTCATACTTATGAAAAATAGTATTTTGTGAAAACGCTCAAAACTATAAGTATGAAAACGTGTGTGTGATATCTCAATAGCTTCAATTTAAATCTAAACTACTTGCCTACATTAGCACTAGAGAGAAAATAAAAACTAGCTAATATCCTCATGTAGAATACAATTCTTTGAGTCTTGATATAGCTTGAGTTGGATGAAGCTTCTTATCGCATTTTGTGTTCTTGAATGAACGTTGCTTCATCACTATGCCTCCTCCTCCTTTGGATATCATCGTTGTAGTACATATTCCATCCAATCCTCCATACATGGCACTAACAAGCTTAATATACGTATTCACTACATTTTTACTCAACAAGCCATTAGTACCGATAATAGTGGTTGTAAAACATCATCAAAACATAAGGGCTAACAGACATAATTGGTACAACTGGTGGTGGCACTCCTGAAAGTGGTACTGTTGGTGGAAACGGATACACCTCTTGCTCCTCGAGTGTTACAAAATCTTGTTGTAAATGGCATCATGAAGTCAATCCAATACTATAGAGCCTGTTACGGCTCGGGGCTCTGCTTGCCTAGCTCTCCAGGTACGAGTTTACCTTGATCCCGTATACTCTTCATCAGATAATGAAATATGCCGATGATAAGGGAGAAGTCCAAACCATGATCGCAGAGAAGCAACCTTTCAGAGGTGTGGAGAATTTCTATTCCAACTTAGTCTTCTATCTGGACTGCCAAGACTCGGAGCAGCCGAAGGAAGCCGACTACAGTGGTAACGAAGTGGATGTCGAGCCCGAGCCCAAGGAAGAGTGTCCGTAGGAGTTAGATCTGAATGTAATGAGCCAGAATGAGCTTAGGTGCGGTCGACCGTGGCGGTCGACCGTGGCGGTCGACCGCAAACTAATACATGCAAAAACTGGTTTTGACTCTCTTAAAAATTCTGTAAAATATTTAATTGACTTCTAAAAATTGTGAAACTCTATAAAATCTTTTTGACACTAAAAACAAATTGTTTGAAAAATGAATTTTGCTAATAGGTCCTCATATTTGTGAAAACTAGTATTTTTGTGAAAACGCTCAAAACTATAAGTATGAAAACATGTGTGTGATATCCCAATAGCTTCAATTTAAATCTAAACTATTTGCCTACATTTTAGTACTAGAGAGAAAGTAAAATTAGCTAATATCCTCATGTAGAATATAATTCTTTGAGTCTTGATATAGCTTGAGTTGGATGAAGCTTCTTATTGCATTTTGTGTTCTTGAATGAACGTTGCTTCATCACTATGCCTCCTCCTCCTTTGGATATCATCGTTGTAGTACATATTCCATCCAATCCTCCATATATGGCACTAACAAGCTTAATATACGTATTCACTACATTTTTACTCAACAAGCCATTAGTACCGATAATAGTGGTTGTTAAACACTTCATCACTATGCCTCCTCCTCCTTTGGATATCATCGTTGTAGTACATATTCCATCCAATCCTCCATATATGGCACTAACAAGCTTAATATACGTATTCACTACATTTTTACTCAACAAGCCATTAGTACCGATAATAGTGGTTGTTAAACATTATCAAAATATAAGGGCTAACAATCTCCCCCTTTTTTATGATGACAACCAACCATTATATAAGAGCAAAATAAATATGGCTTATAGATAGAAACTCCCCCGCTCTATGAGCTCCCCTTACTATGTGCACAAATGAGGAGATTTCTCTCCCCTTTGTCACCATCAAAATGGAGTAAAAAAAGTAAACAAAAATGCATGTGGAATGCAACTAAACAAGCAAGCAAATGGAACTTTCACATAGTGCATAAGCCCAAACCATTTCTTATGCGACAAAAATCATCTTCACCAAGAGGCTTGGTAAATATATCTGCTAATTGAGATTTTGTGTCAACAAACACAAGGGATACATCTTGTCTCTCTACATGGTCGCGTAAGAAATGATGGCGCACATCAATATGCTTGGTTCTAGAATGCAAAACCAAAATTTTTGAAATATTAATAGCACTAGTGTTATCACAAAATATTTTTATATTTTGAAAAATCAAAGCATAATCAACTAAGCTTTGTTTCATCCACAAAACTTGGGCACAATATAAGCCGACGACAATATATTCCGCTTTCGTAGTGGACAATGTAATACAATTTTGTTTCTTGGAAGCTCAAGAAACAAGAGAATTTCCCAAGAATTGGCATGTTCCACTCGTACTCTTGCGATCTACCTTACATCCGGCAAAGTCGGCATCACAAAAACCATATAAATCAAAAGAGGTGTTTTTTGGATAAAATAAACCAAGATCAATAGTTCCATGCACATATTTAATGATTCTCTTAACGGCAATCAAATGAGATGCTTTAGGAGAAGCTTGAAAACGTGCACATGCACACACACTAAACATGATATCGGGTCTACTAGTGATGAGATAAAAAAGACTACCTATCATATCTCGGTATAGTTTTTGGTCCACATCCTCACCATTATCATCCGCATCAAGCTTAACACTTGTACTCATGGGAGTTTGTGCATGTTTAGAATTCTCTAAATTGAATTTTTTTCACCAATTCTCTAGCATACTTGCTTTGAGAAATGAATATCTCATCCTTAGTTTGCTTGACTTGGAGCCCGAGAAAGAATGTGAGCTCTAATACCAATTGTTGGACCCTAGAGGGGGGTGATTAGGGTCTTAAGGCTAATAAAAGTGCAATAAAAATTGAGACAAGCAACAAACCACAAAATGAACAATAGTAGAAATAGAGATAGAGTTAGGAATCGTTATCCTTGTGACACGCGATGTGTTAACGAGGTTCGGTCCGCTGACCTACGTCCTCGATCCCCACTCTCGAGGAGAAATCCACTACACAACCCGGTTTGGAAGCCGGAACTTCTTCTACACAATAATCTCCTCACGATCTCACAACTACACAGTTGATCTCCACTAGATCATACTCCCACACAATTGATCTTCACAAGATCAAGCTCTCAAACAGTAGCAATGGTGTAAAAGCTCTCTCTTTACAAGTCCCTATGACAAAGAGAAAGATTAAACAAAAGCTGGGATGTGAACTTGAGAAAACACAGAAAACAGGTTTTGAAAATTTTGGCTCTCAGTAAACAAAATCTCTGATTTTTCAAAAGCTTAGGGACTCTTGAGGAAGAAGGAGTGTATGAGTTTAAATAGGAGAAACCAGCTGTTTAAACCCATACCCTAATCCCCCAAATCCAGGAAAATAATCGGCGCTGAGATTGTGTACAATCGGCGCTGAGAATTGTACCAGAAGACCGTTGAATTAAGCGGCGATCGATCGTGCTATTTTCGCGGTCGACCGCGAGACAGCTCAGAAACTGAGAAAAGGTCCAGAGACTTCTGCGGTTGTAGGATGTCTAAAAATCACTATAGATAGTTTATCCCCATCAGACACTAATGATGGAAGTTACAATCTGACGACTTCCAGAAGGCTACAATTTGAAGACTTTCACGTAGAATGTTACAATCTGACGACCTTTACAACAACTAATGAAAGCTCTAATTCAACAGCCTTCACAATCAACATCGGGAGTTACAATCTGATGACTCTCATATTTTTAAGGAGCCAAGACGAAAGTTACAAGGTGACGATCTTTGCAACGCTCTAGCGAAAGAGACTACAAATTGACGATCCCTTCATATTAAAACACAGATATCTCTCAAACCGTAAGGAATTTGGCAAAACTGACGGAGCAAACCAAACCCTATAGGGTTGGTTTGGTCGGCTCCGTCTCATCGAGATAGCCGATTTTCATATATAATTCATCTAATTCCGACTTACGGTTTGAAAGTTATGACCTGTTCCTCGCAGCAAGTTATGTTCTGAAGTCCGTCTGCAAGACTGGACTTCGTCTGAACATTAGACTTAGCCTGAAGCTCACTGAGCCCGCTTGAGACTCACCTCTGCATCCAAGATTTGAAACACAGAGATCATGCCCGCGTTCTAAACTCAAAACGCAGAGGTCGTGACCGCATTTGAGACTCAAAACGCAGAGGTCGTGGCTGCGTTCCAAACTCAAAACGCAGAGGTCGTGGCTGCGTTCCAAACTCGAAACGCAGAGGCCGTGGCTATGTTCCAGAGTCAAAACGCAGAGTTCGTGGACTTAAAGCGCAGAGTCCATGCAGAACCCAACTCTGCGTCAACGCAGAGTTCGTGGACTTAAAGCGCAGAGTCCATGCAGAACCCAACTCTGCGTCTCAGGTCCAAAACTCAGAGTTCATCTCTGTGTTCCAACTCTGCGTCTCAGGTCTAAAACGCAGAGTTCATCTCTGTGTCCCAACTCTGCATTTCAGAGTTACAACGCATCGCGGCCTATGTGTTCAGTCACCCAACATAGGCCCAACTCTGCGTTTTTAGTCTAAAACGCAGAGTTCGGGCCCAGAACGCCATTTTCGACGTTTGACTCGTTCAAACACGAACCGAACAGTTCCAAGAACCGTTTTTCCCCCATGATTTGAGGGATTTCTGCCCCACTTAGGAGCAGATTAAGGGGGTAGTTACCACCCTTAATCCCCTATAAATACCAGAAACTCAATTGAGTTAAAGGATCGGCTTTTTGCATCAAAAACAGATCGCAAAAGGAGAGATCGGCAACCTCTTGAGCAGATCATCTTCGGATCTTGGAGATTTCGGATCTGGAGATCAGAAAAGGGGGGTCTTCGCTCAATCTCTAGAGCATTCCTTGGAGCTTTCATCCTTGGCTTATTAACCGATTTTCGGTTCAAATCAACTCTGTTACAGAGTTTAAACTTGTTCTGAGTTTCTAAACTCGATCTGAGTTATCAACTCGTCCAAAGTTTCAAACTTGCTTTGTAAGTCCTCCACAACGTCAAATCGTAAGGAGAAGACCACGTTCCAGTGAATCAAGATGTTTGGATCGTCAACGGAGAGCAAACTCGACGCGAGCACTCGAGGGAGGCACTCCATCGCCACTGTGAAGAACCCAATTTTAAACAAAGGGGAGAATCAAATTCATTCTCCTCTCTTTTGTAATCGGAATCCAAATTGTAATTGATTTTGAGAGAATACAAATCAATTTTTCTTTCATTATTTCTTTTACATCAAATTTTCCACAAACAAAAGATGGCGACTCCGCTGGGGACTAGCTTCTCTGATGAAGAAGTGGTGGCGCAATCCGACGTTAACCTCGCTGGAAGAACGGTCAAAACTCTCGTGGTAGAGTTTGATCAAGCTAAGTTTGAGAAGGCACTCTCCTCCGGATCCCTTAGCCCCAAGGCTATGCGCAAGATCCATAAAGTTTCCGAGGAGACTAAAGCTCTAGTTGTGACCAACTCATCTAAAGACTATCTCCCATGGGGGTTGCACTGTTCATACGGTCCCCTCTCTAAAGGAGAAGACTCGACTTCGGCACAGCTCCAAAAAAGCCGATCCTCCAATCAACGCGAACTCCGCGTTTGCGAGCCTCAACATGAGCCCTGCATAAGCCAAGCTAAACGCAACCCTCAGGCGTGCGTTTCCCAGATAGAACGCAGCCTTCAGAGGCGCGTTCCAACATCAAAACGTAGACCTCAAAACTGTGTTGATCTGGCTTAACGCAACTCTCAAGAGTGCGTCCCAGAACCAAAACGCGGCCTTCAGAGGCACGTTCTAACATCAAAACGCAGACCTCAAAACCGCGTTGATCTGGCTGAACGCAACTCTCAGGAGTGTGTCCCAGAATCAAAATGCAACTCTCAGGAGTGCGTTCCAACATTTAAACACAGACATCAAACCTGTGTTGATCTGGCTGAACGCAACTCTCATGAGTGCGTCCCAGAACCAAAACGCAACTCTCAGGAGTGCGTTTCACAAACTGAACGCAACTCTCAGGAGTGCATTTCAGAATCCGAATGCATATCGCAGGACTGCGTTTCACTAGCAAAACATACACTTTGGTCTTGCGTTAATCAAGCTAAACACGACCCTCGTGTTCCTTCTTTGGAACACGATGTGATTCGTCGTGTTCAAAATGATCAACATGGATTTAAAATTCATGTTTGCCAAGAACCAGTCTCATCCTTTAACGGACAGGGGGTTCCATCTCTACCCTCACACTCTGTGAGAGGTTCATCCCAAGTCTCTGACTGGCGGGAATGGCTGTCGATGTTTAACCGACCGACGAACGTCGTTTTGCTCAATAATCGATGGCATTCTCATAGGAAGAAGACTTTAGAGGATGAATACCTTGGAGTCACTTCTAACATGGTTAGCAGAGGGAGATCATCAACCCCTAGTTCTGACGAGTCAGAGACAGATCGTTCTCTAAGCGTCAGAGAAATCACTAACGAGTTTGAAGGAATCTACCAACGTACTCGGACTCGAACATGAGCCATTCCTCCTATCAACTATTGGAGTTTAGCCAGAGAAACTAATTCCGATGACGAACACTCAGCCATTACGGAGTCCCAATCATCAAGCTCTTTCGTTGGGCATGAGAGCTTCGCCCACATGGCAGAACATTCTGAAGATCTTTCAAAGAGGGTTGATGAGCAGGAGGCCATGCTCAAATCACAGCAGAAGACCCTCGATGAACTCCTGGCCCTGTTGACTCAAATAGTCGCAGACAAGACCAAATCTCAGAAGACAGATTCGCCACTTAGGCAACAATCTTTCCGGAGAGGAAAAGCGTCTTCATCCCGACCTCACATAAGCAAAGGGAAGGGAAAAGTGGTTGATGATGCGCCTTCTGACCAAGAAGCCCACAGCCTGGAATCTTCCTCTGATTAAGGAAGAGAGACGGAGAACGAGCAAAATCTCCAATCTGCCAAAATGGAAGAATTGGAAGCCCGCCTCAACGCCATTGCTAACAGAAGCGAGCTCCAAGATGAGGGAGTTGTCAGGCCCTATCCTGCCGAATGGGATGCAGCCCCTTATCCTCCAAAATTTGAAGTTCCGATGCTATAAACTTTTGACGGCACGGGATCACCGAACCAACATATTTATCATTTCAAGTCACAGACTGGGAATGTGATATCAAACGATGCCATACTGGCTCGATTGTTCATTGGCACCCTCAAGGGAGTTGCCTTTGAATGGTTCAGAAAACTGCCTACGGGATGTATCCAAAAGTGGGCGGATCTAGAGAGACTAATTCTGTCAAGATTCTTTGAAGAGGATACAGAAGTCTCTATCTATACCCTTCTCGCCACTAAGCAGAAGAAGAGGGAGTCCGTCAAAGCCTTCGTCAAAAGGTTTCGAAACATGACTCTGCGATGTCCGACAGGTATGACACAGTCTACCCTAGTGCAGACCTGTCGACACAATTTGCAAACCGACCTCCTAGCCCAAATAGGAGTTGCAGAATGTCGTTCCTGGAGACAACTAATCTCTCAAGGCGAACATGCTCAAAAGATTATTGTCAGGATTAAAGCTGAAGAACAAAGTAGGCAGGATCCACCTGAGCAATCAGACCAAGCTCAATCTTCTTAGTCAGAAGGGGAAGATACTACGGCCACTGAAACCAATCCTCTTCAGTAGGATGTTAGGTCCAACAACTATCACATTAACAGTTAGCTCTGATAGTCTAACTCGTTAGATAGTGGCCTACTAGGCGATGTGCCATGTCTACTCCTTTTTCCTCCTGCACTTGTTCAAGACTGGGAGTTGATTTATTTATAGTTTATTGGATTATGAATAATAAATTTTTCTGAGTTGTCACGTTCAATAAAATACCTCTGTCAACCACGAAATCCATAAAAACTATCATGTTAACAGTTACCTCTGATAGTCAAACTCATCAGATAATGGCCTACCAGGTGATGTGCCTCTATTCCGACTTCATGGATAGTGCCTCACTAGGTGATGTGCCTTGTCTACCTCTTTTTATTCCCCTGCTAAGTCTTAATCAAGACTGGGGGTTGGTTACTTAGAATCCACTAGATTAAGAGTAACGAATCTTTCACATCGTCGAGTTAACATTATACTTCTAACGATTATCACCCTCACAGAGTATGAATTCAGTTTGCATCACTCCTAATTTGTCACGTTAACAATACACCTCTGACAATCAACTTATCAATCCTCTTTGATAGGATGATAAGTCTACAAAGTTGCTCCGATCGCAACATAAAAATCATGTCACGTTAACACTAAACCTCTGACAAATTCACTTATCAATCCTCGTCAATAGGATGATAAGTCTACAAAGTTGCTCCGATTGTAACACAAAAATCCTGTCACGTTAACACTAAACCTCTGATAAATTCACTTATCAATCATCGTCAATAGGATGATAAGTCTACAAAGTTGCTCCAATCGCAACACAAATCCTGTCATGTTAATATCACACATCTGACAATCAACTTATCAATCCTCGTCAATAGGATGATAAGTCCACAAAGTTACTCCAATCGCAACACATTCCTGTCACGTTAATATCACACCTCTGACAATCAACTTATCAATCCTCGTCAATAGGATGATAAGTCTACAAAGTTACTCCGATCGCAACACAAAAATCCTGTCACGTTAACACTAAACCTCTGACAAATTCACTTATCAATCCTCGTCAATAGGATGATAAGTTCACAAAGTTGCTCCGTTAACATTAAACCTCTGACAACAATTTACTTATCAATCCTCGTCAATAGGATGATAAGTCTACAAAGTTGCTCTCATCACAACACAATCTTGTCACATTAACATCATACCTCTGACAATTCACTTATCAATCCTCGTTAATAGGAAGATAAGTCCACAAAGTTGCTCTAATCGTAACACATTCCTGTCACGTTAATATCACACCTCTGACAATCAACTTATCAATCCTCTTCAATAGGATGATAAGTCCCCAAAGTTGCTCCGATCGTAACAAATTCTTGTCATGTTAACACTACACCTCTGACAATCAACTTATCAATCCTCTTCAACAGGATGATAAGTCCCCAAAGTTGCTCCGATCGTAACAAATTCTTGTCAAGTTAACATCACACCTCTGACAATATAATCCACTTATCGACTCTCTTTAATAGAGCGATAGGTCCACAAACCAGTCAAGTTAACATCACATCTCTGACAACCAAACCAACTTATCGACTCTCTTCAATAGAGCGATAGGTCCATAAAATACTGTTAGGTTAACATCACACCTCTAACAGCCAAATCCCCAATGAACTTATTAATCCTTTTTCAACAAGAATAGCAAGTTTTCATTATAAAATCCCCAGTGGATTAAAGATTTTCTGGAATTATCCTAGTGATAACCAAGAAAATTTATGAATTTCACTCTAAGTAAAAATTCATGCCAAGTTAATACTATACCTCTGGCGCTTCCAACTTTCTTTCAGTGTTTTAAGTAACACAGGAAGAAACAACACCAAAAATCCATGCCTTCATGCATGGGGAATTTTATTCTGAATCCTAAGTAGGGATAAGTCTACGCCTAACACGCGTTGCCGGTTAGTCTTTGCCGTAAAAAGGTCAAAAGCCCACGTATTCAACATCGTGACAGGCCGTTATTAATAACGCCAAAATCCATGCCTCACATGCATGAGGGACTTTATCTCGATCCCTAATTAGAGATAAGTCTACGCCTAACACGCGTTGCCGGTTAGTCTTTACCGTAAAAAGGACAAAAGCCCACGTATTCAACATCGTGGCAGGCCATTATTAATAACGCCAAAATCCATGCCTCACATGCATGGGAGACTTTATCTCGATCCCTAATTAGAGATAAGTCTACGCCTAATACGCGTTGCCGGTTAGTCTTTTCCCTGTAAAAATGACAAAGTCTATGTATTCAAAATCATAGCATCAAGTCTAAGAGGGTTCATTCTCTAAGCACAACGTTACATGTAAAACGGATTCAAATAATTCACATGCTAGCCCGACTCAAACGGTAGTCGGTAAAGGCTCATCAAATCCGTTGATGGCTGAGGATTTGCTAAAAATCCTATGACTATTTTCGAACTCATTAGCTGAATGGATGTGAGCCGTGACATGGCGTTTGAGAGCTTCTGCTCATGAGTGGCTTGTATCGTCGCTACAGTTTCTCTTCGAAGCTCATCCTCACACGGGTCCTTCATGTCAAATCCTTTCAACCAAGGTGCCTTCGAAACGGGTGCAAAGAACAACTCCTTATGACAAGGAATCAATAGCTCCAAGATCAGAGTTGAGATCCAAAGTATTCCGAAAATTCGTCCCAGTCAACCGCGAACTTTCGAAAACTTTGGAGGGGGTTCTGTAGGCTGTCTAAAAATCACTACAAATAGTTTATCCCCATCAGACACCAATGATGGAAGTTACAATCTGACGACTTCCAGAAGGCTACAATTTGAAGACTTTCACGTAGAAGGTTACAATCTGACGACCTTTACAACAACTAATGAAAGCTCTAATTCAACAGCCTTCACAATCAACATCGGGAGTTACAATCTGATGACTCTCATATTTTTAAGGAGCCAAGACGAATGTTACAATGTGACGATCTTTGCAACGCTCTAGCGAAAGAGACTACAAATTGACGGTCCCTTCATATTAAAACGCAGATATCTCTCAAACCGTAAGGAATTTGGCAAAACTGACGGAGCAAACCAAACCTTATAGGGTTGGTTTAGTCGGCTCCGTCTCATCGAGATAGCTGATTTTCATATATAATTCATCCAATTCCGACTTACGGTTTGAAAGTTATGACCTGTTCCTCGCAGCAAGTTATGTTCTGAAGTCCGTCTGCAAGACTGGACTTCGTCTGAATATTGGACTTAGCCTGAAGCTCGCCGAGCCCGCCTGAGACTCACCTCTGCATCCAAGATTCGAAATGCAGAGGTCATGCCCACGTTCTAAATTCAAAACGCAGAGGTCGTGGCTGCGTTCCAGATTTCAAAACGCAGAGGTCGTGGCTGCGTTCCAAACTCAAAACGCAGAGGTCGTGGCTGCGTTCCAAACTCAAAACGCAGAGGTCGTGGCTGCGTTCCAAACTCCAAACTCGAAACGCAGAGGTCGTGGCTATATTCCAGAGTCAAAACGCAGAGTTCATCTCTGTGTTC
This sequence comes from Asparagus officinalis, assembly GCF_001876935.1. Classification (NCBI taxonomy): domain Eukaryota; kingdom Viridiplantae; phylum Streptophyta; class Magnoliopsida; order Asparagales; family Asparagaceae; genus Asparagus; species Asparagus officinalis. Next base: position 49,207,746 of record NC_033797.1, on the reverse strand, counting down.
TGGCTGCGTTCCAAACTCAAAACGCAGAGGTCGTGGCTACGTTCCAAACTCGAAACGCAGAGGCTGTGGCTACGTTCTAGAGTCAAAACGCAGAGTTCGTGGACTTAAAGCGCAGAGTTCATGCAGAACACAACTCTGCGTCTCAGGTCCAAAACGCAGAGTTCATCTCTATGTTCCAACTCTGCGTCTCAGGTCTAAAACACAGAGTTCATCTCTGTGTTCCAACTCTGCGTCTCAAGTCTAAAACACAGAGTTCATCTCTGTGTCCCAACTCTGCGTTTCAGAGTTACAACGCATCACGGCCTATGCGTTCAACCACCCAACATAGGCCCAACTCTGCGTTTTTAGTCTAAAACGCAGAGTTCGGGCCCAGAATGCCATTTTCGACGTTTGACTCGTTCAAACACGAACCGAACAGTTCCAAGAACCGTTTTCCCCCATGATTTGAGGGATTTCCGCCCCACTTAGGAGCAGATTAAGGGGGTAGTTACCACCCTTAATCCCCTATAAATACCAAAAACTCAATTGAGTTAAAGGATCAGCTTTTTGCATCAAAAACAGATCGCAAAAGGAGAGATCGGCAACCTCTTGAGCAGATCATCATCGGATCTTGGGGATTTCTCGGATCTGGAGATCAGAAAAGGGGGGGTCTTCGCTCAATCTCTGGAGCATTCCTTGGAGCTTTCATCCCTGGCTTATTAACCGATTTTCGGTTCAAATCAACTCTGTTACAGAGTTTAAACTCGTTCTGAGTTTCTAAACTCGATCAGAGTTATCAACTCGTCCAGAGTTTCAAACTTGCTTTGCAAGTCCTCCACAACGTCAAATCGTGAGGAGAAGACCACGTTCCAGTGAATCAAGACGTTCGGATCGTCAACGGAGAGCAAACTCGACGCGAGCACTCGAGGGAGGCACACCGCGGTCGACCGTGAGCTCGAAATTTCCACGGTCGACCGCCACGGTCGACCGCTGTTTGTGGAAAATTTGATGTAAAAGAAATAATAAAAGAAAAATTGATTTGTATTCTCTCAAAATCGATTACAATTTGGATTCCGTGAGACAGCTCAGTGCTATTTTCACGGTCGACTGCGAGACAGCTCAGAAGCTGAGAAAAGGTCTAGAGACTTCTGCGGTCGACCATAGCGGTCGACCGTAGAAATCTCAAGCTCACGGTCGATCACGGCGGGCGACCGTGAAAGTTTCTGCTGCCCACTGACGAATGAACTCAAGCGCGGTCGACCGTGGCGGTCGACCGCGAACTAATACATACAGAAACACTGCTTTTGACTTCCTTAAAAAATCTGTAAAATATTCATTTGACTTCTAAAAATTGTGAAACTTTATAAAATGTTTTTAACACTAAAAACATATTGTTTGGAAAAAGAATTTTACGAATAGGTCCTCATACTTGTGAAAATTAGTATTTTGTGAAAACGCTCAAAACTATAAGTATGAAAATGTGTGCGTGATATCTCAATGGCTTCAATTTAAATCTAAACTACTTGCCTACATTAGCACTAGAGAGAAAATAAAAACTAGCTAATATCCTCACGTAGAATATAATTCTTTGAGTCTTGATATAGCTTGAGTTGGATGAAGCTTCTTATTGCATTTTGTGTTCTTGAATGAACGTTGCTTCATCACTATGTCTCCTCCTCCTTTGGATATCATCGTTGTAGCACATATTCCATCCAATCCTCCATACATGGCACTAACAAGCTTGATATACGTATTCACTACATTTTCACTTAACAAGCCATTAGTACCGATAATAGTGGTTGTAAAACATCATCAAAACATAAGGGCTAACACCCTCTTCCTCTCTCTCAAACCCTAACCCTAAAGTTGAAATTTTGGGAGCCTCTTATGAGGTGAGAAGCGAGGAAAAGGCGAGATCTACGACGTTTGGTGACGAGGAGTCGTTTCACATCAGTTTCAGAGGTTTGCACACATGATAAGGCAAGATCATCTGCATCCAAACCCATCCTCATAGTGTTTAATGATTAAAAAGTGTTTAATCAATGTTTTCATGCTTAAGGTTTAACCTAATATGAAAAAGATGAGATTTTTGATGATAAATCTTTACTCAATACTAGATTATTAGCTTTTCCTAATTATTTATGATAGTAATGTGATCATGATCATTAGGCATGATTAAATTTTCATTTTTTTAAACTTTATATTATGTTTAAATCGTGTGTTAACCGTAATTTGTTGTCTAATTGAATTATAAAGAAGTTTAGTTTTTGTTATCATCATAGATTGCAGAAAACGGCTGCATGTGTATAACATTTAACTGGAAATTTGAGATATCATATAAACTCCAAACTGAACAAAACCAGTGTCAAATGAAACATATATGAAGCTATTTTCTAAAACAGAAAATCATTCTAAGAAAAAGTTTTTATAGAGAAAGATATACTCAATTTACTAATGACATGTTCTGCAAAAAACTACTACACATGTGTAAAATTTAACTGGAAATTTGAGATATCGTATAAACTCTAAACTAAACCAAACTAGTGCCAAATGATAGTTATGTGGATCTAGTTTCCAAAATACAAAACTATTCTTAAAAAAGAGTTTTTCTAGAGAAAGATATGCTCAATTTACTAATAATATATTCTGCAGAAAACTACAGATATGCTGATTTGAAATAATTAATATATTACGTGAAGGTTTCTTTGAGTTTTCATGTTGGAGACAACGTTGCAATGTTTCCTCTTAGCCTCCTTTGAAGGCTGTGCAGTCCACTGCTCGTCATCGAGAAGGTCCGGATGAACCCACATCACCTGCCCTGATGGCAGAGTTTGTGGAACCAAACCCTTTTCCCGCTGGTTGTGAGGATCGTTTCTTTGAGTTTTCATGTTAATTAATCATGCTTAAACCCTAGGTTTGTGATACCTAAGTAAGATAAACACATTTAAATAAATTTTATCTCTGTTCATGAGTAGTTTTCATGTGTTGATAATCACTTTGTTTACATATGAGACAATTGAAGAAATTGTTTAATTAGGATGTTAAACCCTAATTTGGAAGATATAATAATTTAATTTGGTGATTCAGATAATTCATGTTGCATACGCTAAGTATAAAATCTCGTTTCAACGTTATGATATGTACAGTTGACATAAGCACTGTTTGTGCACAAAAGAATGTGTGTCTGAATAGAGTAGTTGACTACTAAGCTTAGTAGCCGGCTACTCGTACCCAGTTGAGTATAATAGAAACTGTGTGTTTGCAGAGTAGTCGACTAATGGTCTTAATAGTTGACTACTGATACTGATATATATTATTACAGAGTCTAGATGGATTTAGTGTAGTCGACTACTAAGCCTAGTAGTCGACTACTAAGGTTGTTGATTGAATTTTTATTTTACATCTGTTTAAGATATGTTTGTGGGTTTCGATTCATACTTCTTTATACATAAATTCATGAATAGTGTAGTAGCACACACATGGGTATACTGAAAGGAATTATAATGGGTTTTGACCCGATTACCTTGAGAAAGAGTTTAGTACATATTATACACACACCTTCTGGATATCGTTGATGAGCTCAGTTCAGTACTACGGGGGTAGTGTGTTGATATTCTATTTGTACAGGTCATTGAGTTGGGTTTAGGATACTTTATCTAGCAATCTGTCCCATACTAGGGTGCGATGAGGCTTGTGAGCCGTATTTCTAGCATGCCTACAATGTAGCCCGTCCCACACTCGTGTTGCGTACATAGATGCGATGAGACTAATGAGCCGTGTACACTGTTAGGATACTGACTAAGTAGTCTATCCTGCATGATGATACGATGAATCAGAATCTTACACGGAGTTGCATTAAGATATTTAAATGATAACCCGAGTCGTTAGCGGATACCAGTTATGTTTTTGACTCACTGCTGAAATATATGACCCAGAGTACTTTGCATTTGAAAGTACACGGGATTTGTACCGATATTCATTCTATCTTCCCAATGATAGTGGAAGATATTATGAATACGATATGTTGATGTATTTACTTTCTTTTACTGCTTTTCTTTATTTTCTTAAGATATTATGAATACGATATGTTGATGTATTTACTTTCTTTTACTGCTTTTCTTTATTTTCTTAGTTGAGATCAATAATTAGTGATTCACAATTTGAGACATATGGTATATACATGAGGGTTTCCTTGTTTGGATTATTTCGCTTGACGTATCAGTCTCGTGTTGTAGATTTCTAATTGTTGACTTCATTTAGATTGTTTACCTTTAGTTTGGTATTAATGTTTAGATGTTTACAATTCGGGACATATGGTGTATACATGAGAGTTTTCTTGTTTTGATTATTTCGCTCGACGTACTACGTCTCGTATTGTAGGTGTCTAAATATTAATTCCATTAGATACGGGGGGAAATGATCTAGGTATTATGCTTAATAGATAGAGCTTCCACTCCATCTAACAGCCCTTCTCCTGGGGGCGGATGGAGGTGATCTTGCTATAACGCTCTGACGCTCTTGTTGTTGCTCTTTTTCTTCTAATATTCTTTCAGGTAATTCGGAGTACTGGAGAGTCGCAGGATGATAGAGTTCTTACATAGTCACCGTCGCATGAGATTTATTAGAGGCTCCATTGTAGTTTTATATTTTTATTCAGACCTTAGAGTTTATTTCATAGTGTAAAGACAGTGTACCTTAGTACGATTTTTAGTTGTTTCTTATCGAAACATATTTATTCATTTTGGATATCAGATGTATTCTAGGTTGTTCATTAAGACATGATTTATTTATGAGATACTTCTTTCTATATCATGTATATTGTAGTTATTTCCTTTTTTTGCATGTTTTGTACATGTACTTTATTTTGATTCCACTAGAGGATATTGTTGTGATTGGTAAAACTTGTTATTGCACAGTGTGGGTACATGACATGTTTGATATCTCTGGGTTCATCTTGGACTCTAGTCATGTGTGAAAATAAGGGCGTCACATCAATCCTCAAAATCAAGGGTCTGAGCATCTCCTCAAATTTTCAAAGATTGTTTCTTCATCAAGGTTAGGCCTGTAATTTCTATACTTGTTTTTTGCATTTTCTTGATTTCAATTTTTTCTTGCTTTCATCCTTTTTCTCTGATTTATGGGTGAGTTGGGTATGACGATATAAGAAATTGGGGATTTCTCTGATTTGTGGCCAAGTTGGGTTTAAAGATGTAAAAATTGGTAATTTTAGCTTTTTAATGGCAGATTCATATGAAGTAGTTAGTTTGCTTTTTTTGGAGGTGGAAAAGGATCATGCAAAAATTGAAGATTTCTCTGATTTGTGGCCAAGTTGGGTTTATAGATGTAAAAATTAGGAATTTGATCTTTTTAATGACAGATTCATAACAAATAGTTAGTTTGCTTTATTCTCAACGTCTTTCCAACCGTACGTTTATCAGGTCAGTTTCGGTCCCCCACCCCCAATTTTACGATCAACAAGGGTTTTAGATCGTGAGAGATCTGTAATTTTTGTTGGGTCCATTTGTGAACCCCTCTTTGTTCAATTATTCAGTACGCTTTCGGTATTGGATATTATCATATTTTGGTAATTTTTCTACATTTTTTTTCAAGTTGTGGTCGCATGATCTGTTATAGTGTTATTATTGGAGGCTATAGTGCAACTTGGATCATGTATTATTTAATCCTGAGACAAAGCAAAGTTAAATGAGCTTTAACTTTGATATGAATCTACCATTTTTTGATATAAATCTATCATTTTTTGATGTAAAAGTAGTTTCAGTAGCATAATGTTGTTCATTGTCAATGTAAATTTTAATCCATGTCATTTTTTGGTATTTATTTTTTTTCCTTCTTATAGATGGAATGGAATTTAAATTTGGCACTTGATCCTGTAGATGATGAAATAGCCGCATATATTGTAGTATCATGTGTATTTTCTGTTATGTTATGGATGGGAACTGATGAGAAAATATTAGACAAAATGGTTTCTAGAGTAAATAGAGACTCTCAAACTTCTTTGCTTAGATTACTTGATGATTCAGATGTAAACTATGTAAACATGCTCAGATTGACGAAGCAACATTTTATAAATTTGTGTGACACATTGCGAACTAGGGGATTACTTAAAGACACCATTCATGTAACTGTGGAGGAACAAGTTGCCATGTTTTTACATACTATAGGACACAATGTTCATAATCGAGTGATCAATCACAACTTTATAAGATCTAGTGAAATCTTTAGTAGAAACTTCAAGGAAACTTTACATGCCATTAGAGAATTGCGTGGTGAATACATCAAGGGACCAAGTAGCACAACACATCCGAGAATATCAACAAGCTCTAGATTTTGGCCTTATTTTAAAGTACAATTAGTTTTTTACAATTTAATTTATTTGTCAATCATGAATTGTGATACTAAAAAATAGAAGTGTTCCTAGGATTGTGTAGGTGCATTAGATGGAACACATGGGCAAGCTTAGGTACCCTCAAATATGGTGGGAGCCTTTCGCGATAGGAAACCATATCGTACTCAGAACGTTCTTGGTCCCATTGATTTTGATTGGAACTTTACTTATGTACTTGTCGGTTAGGAAGGCTCTGCTCATGAGGCACTAGTATTAAAAGATGCTATTGAAAGACCAAATGGCTTGAAGATACCTCAAATGAAATAAAAATGTGCAAACTTGGTTTCTAATTTAATAACAGACTTGGCTAAAATTTAATATTCAATTTTAGGAAAATATTATCTTGTAGACGTTGGTTACTCAACAAAGACGGGATTTATCGCACCATATCGTGGAGTTCGATACCATCTTCATGAGTATAGTGAACGTTCACTCACAGAGTACAAGGAACTATTCAATCTAAGACATTCATCATTGCGTACTTCTGTAGAGAGAGCATTTGCTTCCTTAAAAGGACGTTTCAAAATTCTAGCATCAAGACCTTTTTTCCCTTTCCACACCCAAGTAGATCTTGTACTTTGTTGTTGTATTCTACATAATTTTGTTATCACAAATGGTGGAGATGAGTTGATTCTTTCTGAAGAAGAATGAGTTAATCAAAACCTTTCTCAAGTGGGGCGGTCAGTGAGAGAGCAAAGAGATGAGGCAAGAGAGTGGTTACAAAAGCGTGAGCTAATAGCCAAAGATATGTGGGCTAATAGAAGGGTGTAATGATATGTAATCTTTTAAAAATATTTTTTATATCTTTTACTATGTTATTTGTTGAATATTATATAATCTGTATTTTTTCACAAGTAGAAAATGGGTGTTACCATAGAAACATTTGAACAAAATCAATGAAGAATGGGTGATACCTCAATGGTCAAAGTCATTAATATTATTTTTGATAGAACAAGTACGTGGTGGATGCAAAGTTGACAAGGGATTCAAAGCTCCCGTTTATATCACTGCAGCAAAGCATATCAATGAAGAATTTGGAATCAACATTTTAGAGGATAACGCTTACAATCATTGGAGGACCCTAAAAACAAGGTGGGTTAGAATTCAAAGGCTAAAGGAGATGAGTGAGTTGGATGGGATGAAGAAAACAAAAGCATCCAAATGGGTCAAGAGGAATATTCTACATATATCGAGGTAATGTATTCACTTGGCTTATCTGTTTCTTCCTCAGCAGTAGTAAGTAGGGATATAATCATAATTACAACTTGTTCGATTCTGTCTTCACACTATGACTGTTATATTGTTATATTGTATAGGCAAATCCAAAGGACGAACCGTTCACTAATAAACCTATCCAGTTCTATGAAGAAATGAGTTTGATATGCGGCAATGATCACGCAACGGGGAAGTACACCGTTGATACTCACCAGCCTATAGGATTAGAAGACATTGAGGAAGTAATGGAGCATGGCACTAAAACTAATGACATGATGGAAGATATGGATATGATTGGCCGTAATGATTCCACCTCTTCTTGGGATACTTCAATACAATCTTCAACTCGTGGTCCTAGTGAATCAACATCTCAAGGATCTAAAGTTAAGAACAAAATCAAAAGTGGAAAGAAAATAAAAGATTTACAACTTGAGATAATGTTGAAAATGCCCACGGAGGTTTGTGGAGTTTCAGAGGTTATGTTGATAAAACACCAAGCTGAAAATGAAAGAGCAAGAAAGATAACTAAAGAGTTGTGAAAGCTTCAAAGCATTAAGCAACAAGACCTAGACAAGGCATGTGACTTTTTAATGGAACATTCTTCCACCGCGACAAGTTTTCTTATGAGATCTCATGAGCAAAAGGTAATCTGGATCTATAACTTTTTAGAGAAAATGGGGTAAGTACGCTCTAATCCTTCATGCTTGACGTTATTGTATTGAGAACTTCTAAAACTTTGGATGATTGTAATAATTTAGATATTTAGACTATGCTTTTTTATTTTGGATGATTGTAATATCTTAATTACTACCTTCTATTAGTTATGACTTTCTCATGAAAATATTGTATGTTTTTTTACTTATTTACAACTGCAATTGAGATGGTGGCATGTTTAAGCCTTCCTAGAAGGGCACTTGAGCTAAATAATTGTGTTGCATCAATTATGTAATATTTTTTTATTTATCTTGACAATTGTTTATTTTCAGGTAGAAAAGACTATATTTGTAGTTTTCTGAGCAGCACGAGCATAGAAGCAGTATCTAAAGACTCACAATCCCTAGTGAAGGAAACAAGCTCTCAAGAGGTAGTAGAAGACGACTTTTGGGATTTTCAAACAGCTGGTTAGATCTGTGTATGAGATTATTTTGCTGAGAGCCTTGCTTCCTTCATTGGTGTATTTCCATATGTCCCCTGTTTTAGTTGATGGTCTGTAATTACTATTGGTTTCTTAGTTTTGTTGACATATGGAGGTGCTGCTCATTTGAGATTAATTTCTATTCCCTTGAGTTTCAATATAACAATGTATAGAGGTTGAACCTTCGCGGTTAGACATCTGAATGCATGTGAATTACTTCATCTACCACTGTTACACGATGTCCAATATCACTACCACATAATGGCTATATGGGGACGGTTCGTGGGGCGCGGTTTAAAACTGTTCCCTTTGCCTTCTAAGGGAACGGTTTGGTGACGGTTCCAACCGTTACGAAGAAATCTAAGACAACGCTTTAAACTAAAGCGTTGTGTTTGACTTAGGCTTAGGCTAAAATTTTATAATGGGCTAAGGGGGCGGTTTTATTATGGGCTAAGGGGACGGTTTTGTTATAGGCTTTATGTTCGCGCCCAAACTTTAACAAAAAAAAAATAAAACAATTTATTTTTTGTTTCATATAACCGTAGCCCTCGTCCTCACCCGATCAAAATCAGTAAATCAAACAGACCCCTCATCTTCCTAGGGTTTTTGTCGTCGATCTCCTCTTTCGTCTG
>NC_033797.1:49179069-49198369 GCF_001876935.1 Asparagus officinalis | reverse complement strand
GTCCGCCGCGCCTCTCTCGTCTTTCGTCTTTCGTCTGCGACCTTACCTCTCCTCGTCGATCTCCTCTTTCGTCCGCCGTGCCTCTCTCTCGTCGACTCCCCCGTCCACCGCGCCTCTCCTCTCGTCGAATCCCCCATCCGACGCCGGCCATCTCGTCGTCCGTCGTGCCTCTCCAGTAGCCACACCTCCCCCGTCCGCCGCGCCTCTCGTCGCCATCCCCTCTCAAGCATCCTACGATTTGGGGTACATATCTATCTCCTTTTCAATCATCAAACTAGGGTTTCAATTTTTCTTTTTTTCACTATTTAATGAAAATTTTACTTGATTTCACAAATTTTTTTCGGATTATTGAAATTTGATTGTTTTGTTTTGTTTCTGATTGGATCAGAAAGCTCGCATCTAGATTTCGCTTTTTGAACAGAAGGATTTGAGGATTGAAGGCCACATTGTTGTGAGTATCTCTCTTATTCCTTGCTTTAGTATTTGGTTTTAGTGTCTGGAGATCGATTGCTGCAGTTCTTTATTCCTTGCTAAAAGCATAATCATCAAGCATGATCTACTATTCAATATGGGTCATCTTTTATTCCTATTATCATATCCAGACCCCAATAATGTCATCTTATTTAGAGTTTCCTTCAGATATTCTAATCAAATGCACATATTTATGAATAATGATGCTCTGGTTTTATGGATAAGTTCCTTGGAACGATTGTGTAAGCTTGCTGATTATTTTTAACCATGGGGAACGTAGAAAAGACCTAGAAATTATGAATCTAGAAAGTATTGGCGTGTATTGAAGTGCAGAGTCTAAGAATTTGATGTGATATGCAGTAAGATACTAATTCTTTAGTAATTCCTTCCAATCATATACACAATGATAATTATTATTCATATCGTTTCATTTAATTGATGTCCAAATATATGCTTTCAAATATATTGGGTAAATATGCTTTTAAATAAATTGTTTACGTCTCTATATAAAATTTCTAATCTAATTAGCTTATATAAACAAATTGGAAACTGTCAATTCACGATTAATACCAAAACACATGCACCAAGTGAATATTGGCTCTATAACGATTAATACCAAAGTCAATTCACGATTAATACCAAAACACATGCACCAAGTGAATATTGGCTCTATAACGATTAATACCAAAACACATGCACAAATTTGGTTGACCCATATTGTTTCTCTTTTTTATCTTTTTGAGCCAAAGATATTATATCTCATTTACTTGCTATAATTGCATCCTCATAGTTTTATATTAGCTCTATAATGATAAGTTTCAGTTCTCTAAACAAAATATGAAACTAATAAATTTTTATTTTTTTAGATATAAGCATATTTTAGTTTATGTATACTACTATTAAACAAATAGTTATGCTTGAGAGAGACTAGTCCTATAAAATAACTTACAAACTCTTTGGTTAATGGATTCTTATACATTGTTAGTAAGTAGATATATATTATTGATGTCTTAATATATTTTCTTTTCTCTAGCAGATACAAGTTATGGATAAAAATAGAGGTTGGATGTATAACACTTCTCGTGTAAGTGCCGAGTACATTGAAAAAGTGAATGACTTTCTTGATAGAGCATTCGCAAGAGTAGCTAAAGGGAATGAAATATGTTGTCCTTGTCGTGGTTGCTGTAATCGTAGTTGGCATTAGCAAAATACTATCTACAATCACTTGATTGTCAAGGGATTTATAGATAATTATTACAAATGGGTTTTTCATGGTGAGGATTTGCCATCAAGATTGAACGTCCATAGCGAGAGTGATGATGATGATGATGCACATACTCATGATGATGTAGGTGGATTACTACATGATATTTTTAGAGGCACAATAGAAGAGTTTCCAGATAACGAAGAAGAAGGCATAAAGGAAGGCACAGAGGAATTGAGCGATGATGCTAAGAAATTTTACAAGTTAGTGGAAGAAGGCCAGCAAGAGTTATTCCCAGGATGCAAAACTTTTTCCAAACTCTCTTTTATAATTCGATTATATCTGCATAAGTGCATACATGGACTAAGCAATGAGGCATTTGATGATTCTCTGACCCTATGGAGGGAAGCAATTCCAGACATAAAGTTGCCAAAGTCTTTTTATGAAGCCAAAAGGATTGTCAAGGACTTGGGTCTCGATTATGAAAAAATACATGCGTGTAATGTAAATGGGAAGCTGAATGAGTGTAGTAGTTGTGGTGCTTCTCGGTGGAAGCCAACGAAGGATGATGTAGCAAATGATTCCAATCAACCATCTAAAAAGGTGCATAATGTTCCAGTAAAGGTTTTGAGGTACTTTCCTTTAAAACCTAGAGTTCAAATACTATTCATGTGTTCTCAAACTGCTAAATGTATGAGTTGGCATTCAAAGGAGCGCATCTAGGATGGGATTCTAAGACATCCGGCTGATGGCAAAGCTTGGAAAGACTTTGATGAAAAGCATCCAGAGTTCGCATTAGACCCTCGTAATGTGAGATTAGGGTTGTCTAGTGATGGATTTAATCCCTTTCGAACAATGAGTATCGCACATAGTACATGGCCAGTTATCTTAATCAACTATAATTTACCGCCATGGATGTGCTTGAAGGCAGAATATTTCATGCTATCTCTACTTATTCCTGGTCCTCAATCCCCTGGCAACAACATTGATATATACTTGCAGCCACTGATTGATGAATTGAAAGAGTTGTGGGAAGTTGGATTGCTTACATATGATGCTTCTATCAAACAATCATTTAAATTGCGTGTAGCTTTGCTTTGGACAGTTAGTGACTTCCCAGGATACGCAATGTTGTCCGGATGGAGTACTAAAGGCAGATTGGCTTGTCCTTATTGCAATTATAGTACATGCTCTGAATATTTAAAATATAGCAAGAAGATGTGTTATATGGATCATCGCAGATTTTTAAAAGATGATCACCCATGGCGATTTAATAAAAGATTGTTTAATGGTGACATTGAGCTTGGAAGAGAACCAACATCTTTGTCTGGGACTGAAATTATAAATGAATTATCTAATTTTGTCAATGAATTTGGAAAAAAGCAGAAGAAAAGAGCGGATAGGAATTGTCCGTGGAAGAAAAGGTCAGCATTTTTTGATTTGCCTTATTAGGAGCATAATAGATGTCGGCACATGCTAGATTTAATGCATATTGAGAAGAATGTTTGTGACAATATTGTTGGCACATTGTTAGATATTCCAGGAAAGACGAAGGACCATGTTAAAGCTTGCTTTGACTTGCAACAAATGGGCATAAGACGAGACCTTCATCCTGTGAAGTCGGCTGATGGTCGGCGTGTTACATTTGCGAAAGCTTGTTTTTCTATGACAACACAGGAGAAAGAAATGTTTTGCAAAGTGTTGGCTGTTACATTTGCGAAAGCTTGTTTTTCTATGACAACACAGGAGAAAGAAATGTTTTGCAAAGTGTTGGCAGATGCAAAAGTGCCTCATGGTTGTGCATCAAATATCTCAAGATGTGTAAATATGAGGGAGAAGAAAATATCTGGGTGTAAGACTCATGATGCGCATTTTCTTATGTAATATTTACTTCAAATTGCAGTAAGAAGAAGTTTGTCTAGGAGTGTTGCTATTCCTCTCATCAGATTATGTGCTTTCTTCAAGGGTTTATGCAGCAAAGTTATCAAGCCAGTTGAACTTAAATCCTTACAGTCTGAGATCATAGAGATACTTTGTCAGCTTGAGAAAATATTTCCACCCAGTTTCTTTGACATCATGGTTCATCTCCCTATTCATTTAGTTCAACAAATTTTGGATTATGGGCCAATCAACTACTTCTGGATGTATCCAACAGAGAGATATCTTTGTAGATTAAAGTCATATGTGCGTAATAGAAGTGCTCCTGAAGGCTCCATAGCAGAAGGATATTTAGCTGAAGAGTCTCTAACTTTTTGCTCATTATATATGCATGATGGTGTGAAGACAAGATTTAATATATACACAAGTAGGTATGAAAGAGTTGATGTTGCAGAAGAGACATCGCCAATTTTTCCTAAGATAGGTCATCCTTTGGGAGGAAATAGGAAAAGACGAGGCAAAGCATTTACATTAGATAATGTTGACTGGATTAATGCACATCGATATGCCTTGTACAATTGTGATAACAATGAAGTTGATAATTATATTAGGTATGCTTCATTTACTTAATTATTACTTCTTATTTGATGTTGTCCATATTTTACTTTATAATAGACCCATGCATTTTGTATTGTTATGCAGTGAACATAAACTTTTGATTGAGAACCAGTCAAGAAAAAGAGGCAGAACAAATAAATGGACGGGAGCTCAAAAGCACAGCAAGGACTTCACTGACTGGTTTAAAACTAGAGTATCTGAGTTGGAATCAGCGCCTGATTATCTAAAATGGTTATCAATGGGTCCTAATTTTGTAGCAAAAAAATACAGAGGCTATTATGTGAATGGTTGTACTTTCCACATCAAGGCGCGTGATGAAACATGAAAACTCAGAATAGTGGTGTGTCTGTAACTAGTCAAGTAGACAGTTATGCAAGTTCTAAGGACCATAATCCTAAAACTGGAAATGTTACTTTTTATGGCGTCATACAAGATATCATTGAAATAGACTATTGGGGCAAATTTAGTGTTGTGCTATTCAAATGTGACTGGTTTCATTCAGAAAAAGATGAATATGGGCTTATTCGCGTCAATTTTAATAACAAACGCCATATAAATGACCCTTTTGTCATGGCATGCCAAGTTCATCAAGTTTTCTATGTGAAGGATCCTGTTGAAGAGGCAAACAAGAATTGGCATTATGTTTTAAAGAAGATTCCTAGTCATGTTTATGATATTGACAGTTATATTGGTGCTACATATGGAAGTGACTATTGGGTTGAAAATAGTGATATTGTCAGTGATTTAATCCCAACCACTAATGATGACATAGATGATGTGGGTTGGTGTAGAGATGATGTGTCGAGATCCACTGTTGACATTCCTCCAAATATAAATATTGATTCAGAAAATGTAATGGAAGGTGATGAAGACAGTGACTTTGATGAAACAGACTGGGATTGGATGGAGTAAAGACATGGGACTATCTGTTTGGTTGAAAGAAATGAGCTTTGAATTTTTGAATATAATTTGTCATTTTCTTTATTATTTGAAATAAATGAGCTTTGTACTTTATGTTTTGAGTATATGGGTTAAGTATAATTTGTTATTATCTAAGTACAGAAGATTAAAAAATAAAGCCTACTGCTTCACTATTGAGCTGCAGTTCAGTCTTGTACATTTGTTTTATGTGCCTGTAACTTGTGCTCGACTTCCTTCTCGGTAATTCGGGTACATGTCGGAGGCTTTCATTTTGTGTAGATCAGCGAGGTATTTTTTTGCTCCATGTCAATGTTTGGTCCTATTATATATTGCCCGCTCAACTCGACATAGTTAGTTAGGGCGTCTTCATCAACTGAGGTTCTCCTTTGACAGCTTACTAGCTGGTAAATAATCTTATTTCAGGGCTAGCTAAGTAAGCTGGAAGTGGACATTACAGTTTACCTCTTTATGATGCTCATCCTTCTGCCTAGCTTATGAATTGGCATTATGTAGTATTTTTGAACAATAAAGCCTACTGCTTCACTATTAAGCTGCAGTTCAGTCTTGTACATTTGTTTTATTGCAGAGACTATGAAATGGTCTTTATTAAGGCGAGTCTTTATTTTGGAGTTTGTATAGCTCTTTTTGATTCAAATATAAAATTGTGTTCCAGGGCCAAATTGTCAGCCAATTGAAATCTGACATGGAAGGGTTGCAGGAAGAAATCAAGGCTCAACTGGTCAGTTCGTTTTCATCCTTGATGTCACTTACCTTTTCCATGATCTGCTACATCTGTAGAATTATGTTTATAGGAAATTCGTACTGAAGTATCCTGCCACATGATGAATCACACAGATAGAGCTTGATTGCTTCAAGCTAACATGATATGATTCAAGACTTCTTAATCCATGGAGCCTTCTCTCAGAGTTAGTTCAATTCTTTGTGGAGAGGCGGGCAAGTGATTTTTTTTCCTTTAAAGACATTGATAAGAGAGGGTGTGCTTTTAGTGAATTATGGATTGTTGAATTGGAAGTACTGTTTCTTTTAATACCTGAAGATAAAATAACTCATTAACTACAGTCTAATCTGATACTAGTACCATTCTGACACTGTTCTGGAGATTTTGATCTGAAGTTGATGGGGAATGACAAGGAGATTTCTTGCGGGAACTTATTTGGATAAAACAAAATGAAAAATACAATAATGAAATTGCATTCTTCATTTAATAAAAAGAAAATATACAAATGTTGGGCCTCACACCCATCCTATAAAACCTAAAATGAGTTCTGAAGAACTATCATACTTTCTTTAAAAGTATGAGTTCGGAAAAATCTTTTTATGACCAATATTACCCTTAATTTTTTTAAATATTATATTGTTATCCTAATCTATTCTAATTATCCTATCTTTTTTAAATTGGTAATTAAATGTTTTATCATATTCATAATGTGACTTAACATGTTATTGGATAAAGAAGATACGTTTAATATAATTCAAATCATTTACTTATTTTAGTTCGTAGAGAACTACAAATATCCCCTACATAATTTATAATTTATTGAAAAAACCTCTAAAGTTTCAAAAATTACAAACGAACACTCATAATTCAAAATTTATAAAAAACACCTTGAGAATTTCTAACTCATTAGTAAATTGAAAACATACGAATTATAAATAGTCTATAAACAATTTATAATCTATAGAAAAGGCCTATAAATTTAAAAAAGTTGTAAAAACCCGGTTTATGTTTTGTTGAGTTCAATGTGATGACTAGTGACTGATATCAGGCTTTCGCTGTGTTCATTTTCCATACTACACTGTTGCTAGTTGAATCTTCGGTATTTAAAACTTTACATAGACGTGGGTGTCCCTTATTAGCCCTTGTGCGACATCCTATTCACGAGTCATAGCAGCCACCTTGATTGGTGGAGAGAAGGTGGTGAGCTTTCCACCCCTGGGGCTCGCTAGTTGGTGTGGGTTTTGGTCCAATTGACTTCATTATCTTAATAGCAATAAGTTGATTCCTGATAACTACACTTTTTATGATGCTTCATTTGTACTCTGAGTCATATGCATTCTGATGTATCTTTTGTCCTTGGAATGACCAGGGAACAAACAAAAACATGGAGGCAGAAAAAAATTCTTTGTCAACCTCTTCAAAACAGAAGAGATCATTTGAGGTAAGTTTAGTTGAGTTTTTATTGTATATTCTAAGTTCCTTTCTAAATTTATTAATTTGTTTTTCTTTTTAACTTTTTCTTGAGTGTAGGTTATGAGCACAAAACGATTGCGTTGTGACAAGAAGAAGCCAAACAGTATTTTTCATCCTCCTAAACAGATTACAAATGTGGCAACGACGTGTCAGCAAGTGCGACCGAAAGAACATAATCGGGTAAATAATATGGATATGCTAAGAAAGCATGTGCCCAATATATGTGAACTGCCTGCTAGAAATATTGCGATACAAAGAAAAGAGTTAGAGGAGCGGACAAAGAAGAACTTGATCCGTATGAGACAATCAAGAGAGAATAAAATGTTGGATGAAATAGAAAATGCGGAGCGAGATGTTCGGAAAAGATTCATAGAGCAAAAGGGACAATCTATTAAGGCACGACAACAACTTCAGAATCTTGAACAAATTAAAGTGATAGCAAGAGGAGAACACTCAGCCAACTTAGAAAATGAAGAGGAAGATATTAGAGAGAATTTCATAGAAGATGCTGAAGGAGATGTTAGTGAACATGATGAGCAAGATGAAGAGGAAGATATTGGGGAGGATTTTATAGACGAGTCTGAAGGAGATGAGGACTTACGGGGACAACCAGCAAGAGAGGTAGCCAATAAAGTGGTAGACAAACCAAAAAAGTATCGAGGGCAAACTAAATGTGAAAAAGTTCATGCACGAAGTGTACATGATCGACAGGTTATTTTTTTAAATGGATATGGACAACCTATTGGACCGTCAGATAAGGCATGTAGTGAACTTAGTAGTTTCTTAGGCACACTTGGAAGAAACTCAAGTTTTGCACCTCTGGATAAGGAAAATTGGCACAAAGTTGAAGAAAAAGATAAAGAAAAAATATGGGATTATGTTAAGGTACGATATTCATTTTTAATCTCTAATTTATATTTGTTTTTCCCCCCTTATTTATATCAAGTATTTATGATCAGATTTTTTTATTGTCAAATTATGTCAATGTAGGAAAAATATGACATTCCAGAGGAAGGAAAAAAATGGACCCTAGAAACTGTCAATTGTGCATGGAGGTGCTGGAAATCCATATTGAAGAAGAAGTGTTTTGACAGATTCAAAAATGACAAACAAAGACTAAAGACACGTTCAAATACTATACCTGAAATAGAATTTAAAGCCTTGCTCAAATTCTGGAACACCGAACAATCAAAGGTAAATGAGATGAGATTAGACTTTCAGATTATGTGCTTTCTATTCAAAAGAGAGACTGGTTCCAACTAGTTTGAATTAGTATACCTAAATAAAATATGACACATATGTTTACTATGAAAGTATCAGCCAATATTTGACACTTTGTTCTATATTGACTGGTTCTTAGTTGTATAATTATTTGCATGCAAGTTTCTAATGGTCAGGTTGTTTTTTAAATCCACGTTCCTTCTGATTGTGTAGACAACAAGTGAGACCAACAAAGCAATTCGTGAAGGTCAAGAATATATACACACTACGGGGTCAATAAGTTTTGTCAGGATTCGTAAAAAAATGGTATTTCAATTGGTTTTGCTTAATATTATTTATTAACTGCATACTAGTCTTTTGTGCGTGGTTACTGTATTTATTAATATTTTAACTATTATGTCTTTATTATAGGAAAAGGAGTTGGGTAGACCTCCAAGTGAAGCTGAATTGTTTATTGAGACCCGTAAAAAGAAGATAAAACCACAAGGAGAGAAAACAATCAATTTGATAGTAAGTATATTTCATATCAACTAAATATAAATTTTCATAAATTGCTTTATAGGTCCCATTTTCATATAACATGCATATCAAATGAATATAAATTTTGCTAATGTAGGGTGCTTTAGAAGAACTCAGATGTCAAGATGAAGTTGATGATGCATGGGATTTAGTCAAGAAAGATGAACATCCTGGACGTGTACGTCTTATGGGGAGGGGTGCACTAAAACCATGCTGTTGACAAAAAGTAAGTTCCTGAATCTGTTGTTCAAACTATATCACAAAAAGTTGAGCAAGAGTTGACAAAAAAGTTTGAAGCGCAGAAGGCAGATTTGGTTCATGGTTTCGCCGAGCTCTTGACGGAAACACTTGGGCAAACAATTGATCCGACAGCTATTGCAAGACTTGTTGCACGCACAAGATCAACTGAGGAAGGAAATAGTGCTCAAAATCATGACCGTCCTCGATCATCTGGAAGCAGTCATCATCCACGAAATGAGGTAGTTTTTTCTATTGTTATATCCTTTTTGTTTGCACTCCTATCAAACTGTTGACGTCTGTTCCAGTTTTGTATTTACTGCGTATACCAAAGGTCTTAAAGTATATTTTTGCAACTGCTGCCTTTTTTTTGAAATCCTTACATCGTGTGCATAATTTGATACTTATAATCCATTGATGGAGAAGCTACTAGAGTGGAGAACTCTGTAGTCACCAAGCATTTTAGGTTTTGCCATTTATTGCAGAATTTTAAAACACAAATATTATTCTTATGGAAATGAATGGTTGAATGTAAAAATTCGTTATGTATCATAAAAAATTCATTCGAGGCACATGGATATGAATGAATTAAAAAATATATATACAATCCACAACGAAAGAAGGGCTACTAAATGATCAGAAACTTCCATGAAGGGATAATAAACAAAAGACAAAGGTTAATAAGAAGCAATCACAAGGAACTGATACATGTGTTCTATGGCAAGATAGGTGTTTCTTTTTCTTTTGAAAAGCTGCTGATGTTTGCATCCCATTGCACAATTAATGGGACGTCAGTAATTATCAATGCGTTCACGGTGATTTAAACACTACTTTATCTGACATTATTATCTGATTTTTGTCGTTATTTCATACTCTTTTGAATTTATCTAGATTTTTGTGATGATTTGAGACTATCCATTATTATCTGATTCACTACTCTGACATTGTTTTATTTGTGTTAAGATATTCTAAGTAGTGGCTCAAATATAAATATTGTGGATGATTGAGGTGTTATGTAAATCACAAATGTTTATGATTGTTTGAAATTACTAGATGCTATGTTCGTAAGCGCTAATTGAAATTTTAAAGCATATATTCAAGTGGCAGAATCTTGTAATGAATATAATCTCATTTGTATCTTTTTATCTAAATTTATGCAGGAAAATTGATGGTGGCTAAAACAGGTTAATCCGAGCATGCTTTTTACTTACTGTGGGATTGGCTCTATCTGACAATTTACAAATTATGTATGTCAATGGAGACATTTTAGTTAAACAAAGGACACTTTTTGTTTTACTGAAAGAGGAATTTTAGTCATGTAATTTGGACAGAAGAAAAACTTGTACTAAAAAGTCATTGTAATGAAGTAATGAATTGTTCTTTATATTTGGTTGTTTGCTTGTTCTATTTGGAGTTTCATTTCTTTGTTTGTGACACGAGCAGATATAAATTATAGAGTTTTTGTTTTGTCTTGTTCTTTTTTTAATTTTGAAACCGTAGGTCTATAAAATGTGTGATATCTGGATGATTTGTTTTGATCGGTCAAAATTGATAACCGTCACCTTTGGTATAAGAACTGTCCTTATAGATCACAAACAAAACCGTTCCAATAGACAAATAAACCGTCCTCCTTGGTCAAAGTCGAAATCGTCCCCCTTGGTGTGTAAGCGTCACGATAGATTAAAATTATAACTGTCTCCTTTGGTATAAAACCGTCCCTTTATATCACAAACAAAACCGTTCCCATAGACCAAAAAAACGTCCTCCTAGGTCAAAGTCGAAACCGTCCCCCTTGGTGTATAAGCGTCACGATAGCTTAAAAAAATAACCGTTCCCGTTGCCAAATAACTGTCACCATCTGTAAAAATATGAACCGTCCCCATAGTGAAACCGTCCCCAAATGTTATCTACGGGAACTATTCAAGAACCGCGCCACTTAGGTCATGAACCGTCCCCTTAGACCAAACACTACGGCAGCAAAGGTATCGGATGCGTAACCGTTCCCTTAGGCCTATGAGGACGGTTTTAGTGTCTAGCGAGACGGTTATAAACCGTCCCCGTAGACCCATTATTTGGTAGTGTATTATGTGAGCTTACATGATTTTGTTGAGTTGTATTGGCGGAACAGATATTTGTTTACTTATCTCAAATGTAAATCTTCTTCTATTTTAAATGACTTATGTCTATATATTTTGTATATTATTGCAAGTGAAAACAAGATACAACTAGGAAGCTGCAAATACAAACAAACAACTGTAACTATGCTTACAAGTGCAAGTTGCAAGATTTTAAAGTTGTACCAAACAACTGCAACTCCAGTTGCATGTAAAAATAGTTGCAACTACCTCAGTTGCATACAACTGCACTTGCAAGCAACCAAACACACCCTTAGTTCACCCTCTAATAACATGAAATTTGTTACCCTTTAAATTAGGGTGTAACCATATAATCAAGTGGAATGAAACTCTCTTCCCTTCTCTCTCTCCTAGTTTTCCTTTACTTTTCTTTAACCCTAGTAAAATCCAAACATGCCATACACCTTATTTAGATGGAGGTTAATGGATGGAAGTTAAAGTGAAATTTCAATTTCACCTTGTATGGGAGTTTTTGAGAGGTTAGAGAATGGAATGGAATGTTAAATTTCCTTCCATTTCCCTCCCCTCCAATTTGGGGGTAGATGATGGAATAAAAACCAATATAAAATTTTACAATGTGACAATGCAATTATACCCTTATGACATTAAAATCAATGACTAAGATATACTCACATCCAATATGTAAGGGTGTTTATGTAACTTTATACATATCCTCTTTACTTCCTTCCTCTTTATTAGAACTCCCAAACAAGGTAAAGCAAATTTACTTCTATTCTCCTTATTAAACTCGCAAACAACATTTTATATTTTCAGTTCCATTTCCTAATTTTCTCTTTTTTACTATTTTAACTTTCTGTTCATTTCCTTAGTAAACTTCCAAACAAAGCAATAAGGTAACGAGTGAGTAAAATTGAAGCCTCGGTACTAGCATGAAATATAATAAAAAAGAGTGATTTAATCAATAAAATTAAAAACTACTCTAATACTTAATCATATATAAAAATAATAATTTTGGTAGCTTATTTTGAGTTTAAGAGTGATTTTTAGAGCATGTGCATGTATAAATAAACTAGTTTCAGGCTTGTGCAGTGCACAAATTTGTTTAATATTTAAAAATTGATATAGCAAAATATACAAAATAAAACAATAACAGCATAGAACCTAAACTGCATATATGCTTTTGCTATTATTAAACTGTAAAAAAGAATTAATTTTTTAATTCCTTATTATTATAACAAACTTGGTAAAACATCCTAGGTCTATATGCTTAATGTTATAACATGTTGTGATACCAAATAATTAGCATGCAACATCACATTTTGTTTCACACAAAATATCTCAAGCATATAAAGATGCATGTCAAGTATATATATCCATAAAAGGAAATCATAATTATCAACTCATTGATAAACAAAATATTTGTCATAATCATATCAAGTAGTTAGGTATCTCAGTGCAAAATCACCAAAAAAACTACAATTCATATAAATGCTTACTAAATATAGTTTTAGACCATAATACTAAATATAAGTTTTAGACATCATCTATCATATAAAGTTTTTTCAAAAAGCAGCTTCAAACTCTCTTCAAAATATTCTAATCCTCATCTTCAATTTGAGATGCGAAATTATCGTGATGAAAAGCAAAAAAAAAGATAATGGTTTAAGCATTTAGTTTTAAAATACACCAAATACAACTGCTTAGAGTTAAAATATATTTAGTTACGACAAAATACAACAACTTACGTCGTATATACTAAATTGCTAAAAATGCAAGTGCGTTCAAAATTAATCCAGTGGAATATTTTAGATCTTTGAGTAAGCGAGTTAGTTTAAAAGTAAATGAGGTAAAACTCTAGGTTCATAGGCTAAAAAACACCTTTTCGAAGTGTTTTAAAATAAATTAGAGTAAAACATTTAGTTTATTATAAAAAATACCATATATGCTTGTGATACTGTATTATTAGTGTGCAAACTCAAAAAACCTATTTTTAGTATTTTATTTGAAATACACCATCCACTTAATTGCTTAGAACAAAAATAGAGCAAGTTAGTGTCAAATAATCAAATTGACAATGTATACCAAACAGTTGAAACACAAAATGCATATAAAAAATTGGTAGAGTATAATTGGTCTAAGAGTGATTTTGAAAGTAAGTTGGTTTCTAAAAGATAAAGGTAAATCTTTGGGTTTAGAGGTAAAAAAATCATATATATATATATATATATATATATATATATATATATATATATATTGTTGACCTTTTATTTTGATGATGTTGGAACAAAAAATTACTACAATGTGTTTGTCTAGTTGTTTTGTATTTTTTGTATTTATTAGTAATAAACAATATGTTGCGCGATTGAGAAATCCGAGCATCAACGATCATATCCTATGGAGGTTGGTGGAATAATGAGAGAAGCATGCAATTCAAGTTCAGGTTTCATCCGCAAGTGTAGCCAAGTCGAGCTTATTGAAGACCATAAGCTTGATAATTATTCTAGTTTTTTTATATGTGTTTAATACTTTAACCTCAATCACATACACACACATACAAGTATGCCGTTTTCATATATAGTATATATATTATATATATTATAATATATATATATATAGTATATATATAGTATACTATATAATATATATATTATATATATATATTATATATATATATATATATATAATATTATATATATATATATATATATATAATATATATATATATTATATATAATATATATAAGTATATATTATATATATATGAGAAATATGGTATGCTTGCGTACAGCACAAATTTTGTGCTGCGTAGTGATGTCACATTCCCTCGATCCACTCATTCTAGCATGGTGAATGTGGTACCATATTGATGAGTGAGGCAAGATGTGCACACTCACTTACCAAGCATAACTTTTTGTGCGTTGTACAAAGCATACGCCATATTTCTCTCTCTCGTCTCTATATATATATATATAATATATTATTATATATAAATTATATATATATATATCATATATAATATTATATTATAATTATATATATATATATATATATATATATATATATATATATATAATATAGTATAATATAATATATATAAATATATATTATAATATATTATTATATATATATATTTATATATATATATATATAATATATATATATATATATATATATATATAGAGAGAAGAAGAGAGAGAGTTTATATATATATATATACATAATATATAGAGAGAGGAGAGAGAGGAGTTATATATTATATATATATATTATATATATATATAATATAGAGACGAGAGAGAGAGAGAGGAGAAGGGAGTTATATATATATATAATATATATTTTTATATATATGAGAGAGCTATATATATATATTATGATATAATTACTATATATATAATAATATTATATTAGTTAGTATATATATATATATATTATATATATTATATATATAGTATATTATAATATTATATATGAACCCTCCCTCTCTCTCTCCTCTCTCTCTCTCTCTCTCTCTCTCTCTATATATTATATATATATGATATATATATATATAGATATATATATATATATATATATATATATATATATAGGCTATCTAAAATCACAATAGATAGCTGATCCCTCTCATCAAACAATGATGAAAGTTACAATCTGACGACTCTCATAGTTTCAAGGAGCCAAGAAGAAGATTACAAGATGACAGTCTTTGCAACGCTCTAGCAAAAGAGACTACAAATTGACGGTCTCTTCAAATCCAGACGCAGAGCTCACCTATGCGTCTCAGATTCAAAACGCATAGCTCGTGGCTGTGTTCCCAGAACAAACGCATAGGTCCTCCCTACGTTGCCACACCAAAACGCGGAGGTCCTCCCCGTGTGTCAGCTACAAAACGCAGAAGTCCTCTCCGCGTTGCAATATCAAAACGCGGGGGTCAGACCCGCGTTTTTTGCGTTTGACTGGTTCTAACACAACCTGAACGGTTTTAAAAAAAACATATCTCCACTTAATGGGGTCGGTTACATCCCATTATGGAGAGATTTTAGGGGGGATTACACCCCTTAAACCCTTGAACAGTTTCAAAACTGTTTTCCATGATTTGAGGGCGGTTACACCCCACTTAAGAGTGATTTAAGGGGCGATTACACCCCTTAATCCTCTATAATTAACTAAAAATAAATTCAGTTTGGGGGTTCGAGCAGAGGGGATTTGGCTCTCGGTTTGGGTCGGCATTTTGGATTTGAGACTTAGCAGCAAAGAAGATCCTTTATCCTTCAGCTGGAGCTTTGGAGATCTGCAACAGGAGCTTCTTCATCTTTGGCTTCTAACCGACTTTTGGTTAAATCAACTCTTTCATAGAGTTTCAAACTCGTTCTGAGTTATCAACTCGTTCAGAGTTTCAAACTTGCCACGCAAGTTCCCCACAACGTAAAATCGTGAGGAAGAGATACCGTTCCAGTGAATCAAGACGTTCGGATCGTCAACGGAGAGCAAACTCGATGCGAGCATTCGAGGGAGGTACTCCATTGCTACCGTAAAGAACCCAAAATTAAATAAAGGGGAGAATCCAGATAAATATGAATTTGTGAAAATGTTGAGTAATTTGTTTATGGACTTAACAATCATTATATAAATATTTTATTAAGTCTATAAAATCATTTTGTAAAGTTTTAAAACATGGTTTAGCTAAAATATCAAAAACAAGTGTTGTTCATTTTCATGTTTTGGACTGGTTTTGAAAAATGATGAGTTTTCATAAATGAGAAGTGAAATTTCAAAAAATCTTTTTGTAACATGTTCATTAACATGTTTATAAACATTTTCTAAAGTTTTACATTTTTAGAATTTATTTGCTATTTTCAAAAGCACTTCAAAAATCAGTTTTACTATTTCAATCAGGCTGATAATGTGTTATCAGTCGACTGATGAAAATATCCAGTCGACTGAAGAAATCACCTGGAATCATCAAAAGTATCTGTTTTTATGTTGGTCGACTGATCAGTCGACTGATGAGGTCATCAGTCAACTGATAAGATCGTCAGTCGACTATTGAGCTAGAAAATGTCTATAACAGTCAGCTCATTAGTCGACTAATAAAACCCGTCAGTCGACTGATGTTATAATGGCTAGTTTTTGTTTTCGTTATTTTTATCTTTTTGCTGGGTTTTGTTGGTTTCTTTTTAGTTTTAGGGTTTCCTATGAATATCCCCACATATTCTCAGTTCTATAATGAATTAAGAAGTGTTTAAAATAAGTTTACAATAGTTTAAAATTTGTTTAAGAGTTTGTTTGAATTACAAGTTTGCGAAGAAATTTTCACAATAGCTAGAAGAGATCATCCTTTTGTGTTTGAGCTTCAACTCATCTCTCTCTCTCTCTCTCTCTCTCTCTCTCTCTCTTGTTATTCATTGGAGAAGTTTTCTAAACTCAAAATCTAGCTTTATATTTATATACTTGTTTGATTATCATTGTTATCAAGCTAGATTTTATATTTGAGTTTAGTTTTGATTTCACTCATTGTTTACACACACCCACTTAAGCTTAAGTATTTTCATATATAGTATTATTGGGGTTGTAAGAGTTGTAACAATTGAGTGTGAGCCTACATAGAGTTCTCATCCATTATAGGGAACAAATTTATTATATTTATGCTTAATTTGTGAGATCACTTTGTAATTTGTAATACACTTGTACACTGAGAGGAGTATGTGGTGAGAGACAGGGTCGTTCCAAGAGGAGTGGGGTAGGTGGTAATACCTAGAGGTAAGTTATAATTCTTAATACTTGAGGGAGACACAGGCTAGAGACCAACACTTAGAGGGTATAGAGTGTGATTACAAGAGTGTGAAATTGTAAAGTTTTTGGTGAACTAGAAAATCGAGTGTGAGGTGTAAACGTTAATCAGGTGAAACTCGGTTGTGATAGTAGAGATCTCCTCGAGGTGAGGAGTGGAGACTGTTAGACCCTAGGGGGGTGATTATGGTCTTATGTTAATCTAATCCGATTTTATGCCAATTAAAATTAATAACAAATTATCCTAGCAAGTATGAAATACAACATGATATGTGAGCTAGGACAAGTAATATGAACAATGAGATATATCCTATATGATAAAAATATATGCAAGGATATATAAACTAACACAAGGGTGATATAATCAAACTACAAATGTGATAGGGTAAAATATACAAGAGTAAAGGCAATTTGCGATATAAGATAAATGCATAAGCAAATGCGCCAATGACAAACTCAAACACACTCAAATGATCACGGAGTTCGGACCTTCCGTCCTACGTCTCCACTCCCCACTCCCGGGGAGAAATCCACTATACAACCGGGTTTTCTACGCTTACCCGAACAACGTTTACACCTCACACTCGGTTTTCTAGCTAACCGAAAACTTTACAATCACACCAACCCAAATATACTATGTATGAAAATACAATAAGCTTAATATGGGTGTGTGTAACAATGAGATAATATAATCAAATCTAAACTCAATATAAAAACTAGCTTTAAAGAAAGATAATCAAATAACTATGCAAATGTAAAGCTAGATAAGTGTTTAGAAATCTTCTCAATAGATCAAGAGGTGGAGGGAGAATAATTGGAAGCTCAAACTTCAATAGATGATCTCCTCAAGCTCTTGTGGAATTGATTCAAATTCACAAAACCGAAACACTCAAATGCTTAAAAGCTTATAAACACACTTTAAACAAACTTAAACCCTTGTTAAAAAAGCTTATAAACACACTTTAAACAAACTTAAACCCTTGTTAAACTCTTGTTTAAAAACTTCTTGAATTGCTATAAGAACTGAGGTATAAGGGGGTATTTATATGAAACCCCAAATCCAAGAGAAAACCAAGAAAAGACCAAAAAACTAACTCAGCAATGGCTCTGGAAACTAGCCATTAGAACTGATATGACAGTGCGGCGGTCGACCGCGAGCAACAAAAAACAGAACTATGGCTCTGGACAAGCGACGGTCGACCGCGGCGGTCGATCGTGAAAGTCTCTGGACTTGCTACGGTCGACCGGCGGTCGACCGTGGCGGTCGACCGCGAGCTGACACAGACTAAAAATAGGTTTTGAAAGCTGTTATTCTGATTTTGAAACCCTATTTAAAAATATCAAATAAATTCAGAAAAATGTAAAACTTTGAGGAATGATTATAGATATGATAATAAACATGCTACAAAGACTGGTTTGCAAAAAGGACTTCCCAAATGAAAAATATCATTATTTTGCAAAATAGTCCAAAACACGAAAATGTAAATATATGAATTTCGACATTTAGGCTAAACCATGTTTTGAAACTTTACAAAATGATTTTATAGACTTGAGGAAAGATGTAAACTATTGTTATGAAGTCTATAAACAATGAATGTAGTATTTTATCAAAATACACATATAATGCACTAAAACATGATTTCATTGAACTAAATACAATTGATATTGATAAAATCATATTTATGTATATAAGTATGAAACTAAAATATGTTTTCTAATTATATTAAATTGTTTCATAGTAAAACTTGAAAACTATCAAACCAAAACATATATGTATATATATAACTATATATATACAAAACCAAAACATGTATGTGTGTATATGATTAAGCTTAAAGTACTAACACACATAATATAAACTCCTAAACTAAATTACCCAAGCTTGATGAAGGTCTTCAATGAGCTCAACTTGGTACACTTGCGGATGAAGCTTGAACTTGGATCTTCAACTTGAATTTGCATAGCTTCAACCACTATTCCACCAACCTCCATTTGATATGATCGTTATGGAACAATCCATCCATCCTCCAACTTGTTGTTTGCCTAGAATAAATACAAAACACAAATACTAGACAAACAACATTTGATGTAAATTATTTGTAAATCATCATCAAAACAAAAGGACCCAACAAT
>NC_033797.1:49177580-49177850 GCF_001876935.1 Asparagus officinalis | reverse complement strand
AATTAAGTGAAAATTGAAAAGACAATACTACTCTAACACAATTGTTTCCAAATAAGAACAAGGGAAAATAACATAAACGACTGCAAATCAATCTCTTTGTACTTAACTTGAATTTTGTTCTTATTCTTAGGATGTCTTCTGTAAAACCTCGTAATCTGAAAATATTATGGTAAATAATATTAAATAAGTTTTATTATGATTGATATTGTTTTGGGATGAATGAACATGATTGTAATCGATTTGAGATCGATTAAGTACATATATATCAAT
>NC_033797.1:49161722-49177420 GCF_001876935.1 Asparagus officinalis | reverse complement strand
CTGATCGGTTGACGGACCCTAGAAATAGATTGACCGATGGACACTGGCCAGTCGACCGATAGGTGCACAATTTGGGTTTTCGGGTCGGGTCAATTTGGGCCTATTTGAACACATGTATATATATATTATAAACCCGATCTTTCTCCTCTTTTCTTCTGTAATCCCCATGTTGATCAGCAACCACCCTCCCCTCAAAACCCTAATTCATCAGTTTGAGTTTTTGGAGAGCTTTGAGAAGCAAAAAGACCAAGAGGAAGGCGAGGTCGGCGGTTTCTGTGAGGGAGGATCGAGTTCTTTGCATGTGTGTGAGTTCAGCAAAATTTTTTTGAGGCGAGTTTCATCTCTTCCAATCCCATCCCCGTTTATTAGTTTTTATTTGGATTTAAAAACCTATTTTATGAGTAAAGATCACCCCTTTAATATGTATGATATAAAGATTTAATCTTTCTGATTTAAAAGGTTATGAAATGGATTTCTTTTATTTGGGTTTAAGATTTGAAGTAGATCTAACATGAGATTTTGTTAAAGTTATTTGTTTTCATGATGATTTTCAAACATAAACATGTTAGGGTTCTATAGATTTCCCTAAATGATACGAGTTGCCGTGCGAGCACCCTTTGGTCGCGGAATTACCAAAAGGTGGGTTGAGAAGAGGACGACCAAAATACAAGAACAATTCAGTTTGGCGAAGGAAAATACCTTCTCTAGATTATGAAGAACAAAAGATTACAATCTCTCTCTCACAATCTCACTCTAGAATTGAAGAACAAGCTCTCCAAATCTCAATCTAGAATCTAATCTCTCTTGATTAAACTCTCTGACCTAAAAAGAAGATCTTTAGAAACCCTAAAACAATCCCTTATATAGGTGTACAAACGTGGATGGCAGTTTGGTAAATAACCAGACCCAAAACCAACAGGAAAACGCGTGAACAGAATCCCAAACGAACCAGGAAACCATCGATGAGTCGACTCATGACTGAGATTAGTCGACTCGACAGAAACTGGAGAAATCTCAATAACCAGCGATGAGTCGACTCATGTTAGTCATGAGTCGACTCAACCTGATGAGTCGACTCATAACAGTCATGAGTCGACTCACAGGCTAAAAACTGGGTACTTCGATTCTTCTGCTCGTCGTCTTGTTCCACGCTTCCTCCTGTGTTCCCTTATACTGTTTGACACCCCCTATTCCCATGCTAATATGAGAATCATCTATCCTCAAGCTCCCATGAGGATCGCTAAGTTCCGAAGAGAAGATACACCCGTATCATGTGTCCCCTCTTTAAGAACTTGAAGTCCCGTTCAAGTTAGAACTTCAGCTGAGGAAACTCTCGAGCTCCTCTATCTTTTCTGCACCACCTGGCCTTGCTAGGAATTCGGTCTTGACGTCCGATCGGAAATAACTCATTCGTCCCGCGTCTCGTCATGGTCACCGTTCGCTCAAAGTTGCAATCATTTGTCGATGGCTTTTCTGGAAGTCTAATGCACAGCGAGACAAACTTCTTGCTTGCATTCACAAGTCTCTTCGCTCGCGTCACCGTCCCCAAGCTTGTCTCCTTCGGAAGAGATGCCGAACGAAATATGAACTTTACACCATCCTTAGTGAAGGTGTACTTCTGAACCCGCCTCTCGTAGACCGCATATCTATCCCATAAGTACGGATTGCCCAGTATAATCTAACAAACATCCAATGGAACGACGTCGCACGTGACCTCGTCGATATACGACTCGTGGAGCGCAAATCTGACAGTGCATTGATCAACTACACTCAGTTTCTCCTCCTTCTGAATCCACCCCAATGGATAGGGCTTCGGATGCTTGACCGTCTTCAGACCTAGCTTCTGCACCAATGCCTCGGATATCAAATTCTTCTCGCTGCCCGGATCAACTATGGCATCAACCAAACTGGTCTTCACTTGCAACTTAAGAACAAAGAGTTGCTCTCTCGGGTCGTCATCCTCTTTCGTGGTCTGCTTCCCCGTCATAAGGTTGAGACTGCTGTTGGGCTCTGTCATCCCCGGGACTTCCTTCGGACCTTGAGCTATCATGTATGCCTTTTTCTCCTCCTTCCTCTTCAACCCTCTTGGTTTCAGATGAGGATACTTCTCCCAGCACCGATCAGCTTCGTGCCCTGTCTTCTCGCAGTGACTACAAATCAGTCCTGCTTTCCCTGGATCACCCTTTTTCTTCTCCTCCTTAGATTGAGAACCACTAGACTCGCCTCCCGTCTGTTTGGAGTCTCCCTTAGCCTCGTTGCCCTTCTTTTGCCTACCCTCAATGGCAATTGCCTTCACGCTCGCCTCTGCAATTGATTCCACCGTGAATAGCCTCATTTCCTTTCGGATGTGATCGCTCAATCCTGCCATATACTTCATAAACACGGAATATTCCTCTGTCGCAATGTTGAGGACCATCGCCTGCTGCTGGAACTCCGTAGTGTATTCTTGAACGGTTTGATTGACCCTTTGGCGCAAGCCGTACCACTTGTACCAACGTTCTTCAAGGAATCCCACCGGGTAGAACTGCTTCCTAAGTAGCTCATTGAACTTGTTCAATGTCAACGCGTGCCCTGAAAGCTTCAAAGTTGCGAACACAATCTTCTCTTTCGACGAATAGCCATAAAGAGTAAAATACGTCTCCATCCGCTCGATCCAGTCATCAAGCCTCTCGACGTCAACACTCCCATCATAAACAGGAATCTCCACCTTAAAGTCAATCTTCAGGTTCTGATAAGAATTCTTACCACCTTAATGCAATACAGTCTTAATGGTCTCCTCCTCCTCGTCGGAATCTGAATCTACCCTTTCCACATCAGACTCAATAATTTTCTTCGAAGAAGATTCACCTTGTTTGCCACCTCCATGGATAAGACTGACGAGTTGTGTGAGAGTCGAACCTATCATCTCGATCTGCTTCTCTAATGCATCAATCCTCGTTGAATTGTCTCCTTCAGCCATCTTCTTCTTCCTTAAAACTCGGACTCCTTCCAATGAAATAAGGATCTCGCCAAGCTCCTTGTATTGGGATCAAGTAAGGACCATACACAGGATGCCCCTTCACCGGATCTGAGGCTCTGATACCAACTTGATACGAGTTGCCGTGCAAGCACCCTTTGGTCGCGGAATTACCAAAAGGTGGGTTGAGAAGAGGACGACCAAAACACAAGAACAATTCAGTTTGGCGAAGGAAAATACCTTCTCTAGATTATGAAGAACAAAAGATTACAATCTCTCACTCACAATCTCACTCTAGAATTGAAGAACAAGCTCTCCAAATCTCAATCTAGAATCTAATCTCTCTTGATTAAACTCTCTGACCTAAAAAGAAGATCTTTAGAAACCCTAAAACAATCCCTTATATAGGTGTACAAACGTGGATGGTAGTTTGGTAAATAACCAGACCCAAAACCAACAGGAAAACGCGTGAACAGAATCCCAAACGAACCAGGAAACCATCGATGAGTCGACTCATGACTGAGATGAGTCGACTCGACAGAAACTGGAGAAATCTCAATAACCAGCGATGAGTCGACTCATGTCAGTCATGAGTCGACTCGACAGAAACTGGAGAAATCTCAATAACCAGCGATTAGTCGACTCATGTCAGTCATGAGTCGACTCAACCTGATGAGTCGACTCATAACAGTCATGAGTCGACTCACAGGCTGAAAACTGGGTACTTCGATTCTTCTGCTCGTCGTCTTATTCCACGCTTCCTCCTGTGTTCCCTTATACTGTTTGACACCCCCTATTCTCATGCTAGTATGAGAATCTCTATCCTCAAGCTCCCATGAGGATCGCTAAGTTCCAAAGAGAAGATACACCCGTATCACTAAATCTTTATATTTGTGATTTCATGTGACAAATTAAACCCTAATTATACTAAATCAAGATTTATACGTGAGTTCTTTTGAGAATTTTCGTTTTTTGTTCATGATAGAGAAGAAAAACCCGAATTGTGTTTTGTCACCAGCATTGGTCGACCGATCAAAGAAATTGGTCGACCGATTAGTCTGCAGGAAATTGAGAAATTTCCTCTAGTCGGTCGACTGACCTAGGAAATCAGATGACCAACCGAAGCTTATATGTGTGTGCATGTTGTTACTGCCGGTCGACCGATGGGTTATGTCGGTCGACCGATTTGAACCATTTTGCACAAGTTATTTTACCACATGCTTTTGATCGCCAGCATGAAATACGAGTTACGCGCACGTACGTGACCAAGAGAGCATGTGTTGGGTTTGAGCATGCACGAGCGTTTGGAGGCGCGTAGTTTAATATTTGAGCTTTTCATGATAGAGTAACATTTATCTCATTTTACGGTTGTTTTGGATGCTTAAGTGGGTTAGTTGGTGCACCGCAATGAGAACATGGATTGACTTCACTCAGAGTGTGTTAGTTGGTATACTGCAATGAGACCACAGTGGACTACACTTCCTAATGCATCATTGTGTTCCGAATTGGTTTGATATGCCTATACTCCACAGGGTATTCAAGTAAGATAGTGAACCACAAAATATTGCGATGGGCCACATAATATTGTGAGCATCTATACTCCATACCATTTTTCTTTGTAGAGGATCATACAAGATTGTAATTTTGCTCTCGTGTTACCTACCTCGAGGGTAGAGTATAAGACTATGTTTTGTTATGTACTACATATCCAAGACGAGATCTTTTATCGAATATTCATTTTTGTTCCCGTGCCAACTACCCGAGGGAAATGTGAGTTGTTATGATATAATTTGTTGTGGATGAGGCTCGGTAATGTATTGTTCTTTTGTTAATTATTTTATTCATAGGATCTTGGAGTTGATATTTAGCGATCCATAATTTGAGATACATAGTATATATATGAGGGTTTCCCTGTTTGGATTATTTCGCTCGACGTACTCATTCTCGCGTTATTGATTTCTAAATATTAATTCCTCTTAGTTCAGGATGTAGGATTTATATATTTATATATGCTATAACTTGTATTTTTATACACCCAACCCCTTCTCCCTGGGGGCGGTGGAAATGTTCTCGCTAGCACTTTGACGCTCGTTGTTTCCATCTTTTTAAGGCAGCGAGTCAGGGGTTCAGAGACTTACAGGTTGACAGAGACTCAGCATAGTTCGTCATCATTTATTAGTAGCTAGTTAGCGCTTCACAGTAGACATTATGATTTTATTTCCCTTATAGAGATGTATTTCTTTTGCGTCTCAGTGCCTATATACATTTCTGTTGACTCTTTTGTATTAGAGATTCACTGTCTTAATTTCGGTTTATTGGATGTACTTTCTTTTCTTTAGTTGGAACATGATTACATTTATCATTAGATCTCTTCTCTATATTGTATTCCTTGTATTATTATTTTTACTATATCTACTTGTACCATCGCTTCTTGTATTTGATTCTACTAGAGAGATATTACTGTGATGGTGAAACATGTTGTTACACAGTGTTGGGTGCATGATAGGTTTGACATCATTGGGTTCACCTTGGACTGCAGCATTGTGTGAGATTAGGGGCATCACATCTTCATTCTAAACTTTATGTTTCCCCTCAAAAGTGTATTTGACAATCTGTAATTTACCCGATCCATAAATACTTATTGCTAGTGTTTCAAAAAGTGTTTTGCTGCTGTAGAAGTAGCTAATCATGTAGTTATTGATGTTCAAAATAATAATAATAATAATAATAATAATAATAATAATAATAATAATGAGGAAATTTTAAACTAATTTCTACTTGGACCAGGAACCTTATTAGTTATTATTATTACTCAATCCCTATTGTCATAAGCTGGAGAGTTGATATTACTGAAAGAATAACATTAGGGGGAATTTTTTCTGAAACCAATATTTGATAACTTACCTATTTTCTGCATAAAAAGCATCTTGTAGCACAATAGAGATCATTTGACTGGCTTATGTTCAAACCCTCCAAGAAGCGAAACAACAAGGATAAGAGATCTATCTATTTTTTGGGATTATGATATGGAAGCTTAAAACTGATACAAGGGAAAGGACAACTATAGCAAATTTTTCATGGAAGTACGAATTTTTCTTCTTCTTGAAATAGAGAGTTTAGCATTCTTTTCTCGGCACTATCTATAAAAGTTCTACTAATTAAGGAGCTTGGATGATGAAAATTATCTAAGGCCCCGTTTGGCAAAGGGTTAAGGAAGAGGGGTTAAAAAGAAGGATTAATGTACTTAGTCCATTCGATAATCTGAAGAACTAAATTATTAACCCGTTAAATAAGTTTTATTTTAGCCATTGTGATCAGTTTTAGTGTTTAGGAATAACAATGATTTTGACTATTTTCTTTATGATTAGAATGATTAACTCTTAATCATTCTAAATAGGAGTATTAGTAAACCCCTCATTTTGAGGGGTTAACTAACTCTTAATCATTCTAAATAGGAGTATTAGTAAACCCCTCATTTTGAGGGGTTAACTCATTTTAATCCATCTAGAGGGGTTAGGGAGTATTAGTAAACCCCTCATTTTGAGGGGTTAACTCATTTTAATCCATCTAGAGGGGTTAGCTTAACCATTCTATATTTTTATGTTTGACAAATTATGAAAGATTAACTCACTTTAACATTGTAAATTTTTTTTATGTTTGGCGGGTTAAAAAGGGATTAAATCTCATCTCCTTAACCAAACAGTATTAAATATTTAAGAGATGCCAACTGGGGAATACGCCTACAGCGCAGGACTAACGCTAGTCTCGAGCGGCGCAGGAACCGCGCGCCCAATAAATCCCGTAAAAGCTAGACCCACAGCCCGAAGCCAAGCCCATCGCTAAGGGGCTGTTTGGAACAAAAAAAAGAGGGGTTTTTTGGGTGAAAACCTGACACAGTGTCAGGCTTTCACCCTAAAACGCCTCTAAAAAAAAACGTTTTAGGGTGAAAGACTAACACTGAGAGGCGTTTTAGAGTGAAAGCCTGACACTATGTCAGACTTTCACCAAAAAAAACTTTTTTTTTTTCCAAACAGCCCCTAATCAGCATCCGCTGGTATAAAACTCCACTAAAAGAGGAGCGCTCCCTTATCTCCCCCGCCTCAAAAACTAGGGTTAGGGTTTTCTCCTCCGCCACCAAATCCCGATCCTCGCCTCCGATGGAGTGGCCGGCCTCCAAAGTCCGCGACACCTACGTCAAATTCTTCGAATCAAAAGGCCATGCATACTGGCGATCGAGCCCCGTCGTCCCCCACGACGATCCAACCCTCCTCTTCGCCAACGCCGGGATGAATCAGTACAAGCCCATATTTTTGGGGACTGTGAACCCTAACACGCCCCTCGGCAAGCTCACTCGAGCTTGTAACACGCAGAAGTGTATTCGAGCTGGAGGGAAGCATAACGATCTTGATGATGTCGGCAAGGATACTTATCATCATACGTTCTTTGAGATGCTTGGGAATTGGTCGTTTGGGGATTATTTTAAGAAGGAGGCGATTGGATGGGCTTGGGAGCTGCTCACTGAGGTAAGAAATTGTTGGTTTTTTCTTCATGGGGTGTTGGGGGTTCTAGGTTTTTTGTCTTCGTCTGGGAGATGGGACTGAGAAATTACTTGAAAGGTTTAATCTTTGCTATCAGTTCCAAAAGAACCGTATTTGTTCTGCTCACTGAAGTATGCGGAAATGTTGGGGTTTAGGGTTTGTGCAATTGATGGATAGACTGTACTGTTATTGATATTTTGTAACAAATTTCTGGGGCTGGTTTGAATTAATCACTTGAAAAGTTTAATCTTTGCATTCCGTTCCTTAGAATTCTCATTTTAGAGCCACGTATTTCTTAAAGAAAAAATTATTTTGGCACCGAAGTTCTATTCCTTTTGTTGGTTCAACAAATCTGGAATAGAAGAACAGTATTTTCTTTTTTGTATTGGAGTGGAGATGAGATTGAAATTAGATAAATGGAGATGGAATTGAAATCAGATAAGTGAAATTTGACAAGTTTTAAGTGAATTAATTGTTGACTGGTTCTGTTTCTGGTGTTTGATATTGAAGGTATTTAAACTGCCTGTTGATCGGATCTATGCGACCTATTTTGGTGGAGATGAAAAGGTTGGGCTTGCTCCAGATAATGAAGCTAGAGACATATGGCTTAACTATCTGCCACCTGGGCGTGTTCTGCCATTTGGCTGCAAGGTAAGTTGTTGCTAAAATGTTTACACGACCCGCAACAGAAACTCCCCCCCCCTATATTGAACATTGTTTGCATAAATAGTTGACAATTTCTATCTTGAACGTTGTTCGCGTAAGTGGTTGACATTATTGTGGTTAGTTGTAGAATGTGGTTGTCAACTAGATTTATTTAAGGAAGTGTCATTTGTGAACATCTTCGTGGGTTGAGATGTAAGAGCCAAAGAGAGTGTAGTCCTGATGTAGCGGTAGCGTAAGTAAAATTAACTCGTTCTCATACGAGCAACATGGCATGAAACTGTATAAACTCTAGGAATAGATACTCTTTTGAAAAAATAATAATAACCATGATGATTCTAAACATAGCATTCAAACCCTTATATAGGGTGTGAAACAATTGCAATATTACTAAATTGGCCTCTAGAAGAAAATAAAGAGATATATGCAAAAATAGAAACTAAGGGAAGCTAGAAGTCTTCGACACATAGTTTGAGCTTAAAACAACTTCTTTGACCCTAAAACTGATTTGAAATGGTGTAGCCATTCAAGGTGTAGATAGCTTTTCAAGCTTTCCGAATACATACTATAGTAAAGATTCTATGGAGCAAGTCAAAAGTTATGGCCTTCTGAAGTTATACATTGAAAGCTGTCTAAAAATTGCCCTTTTTGTTTTGATCGTCCGCCTTCCCGCAATCCGACTTCGCTCAGAAATCATTATAGATAGATTTGCAAGCTTTCTGAATATATACAATAGTAAAGATTCTATGGAGCAAGTCAAAAGTTATGGCCCTCTGAAGTTACACATTGAAATTTGTCCAAAAATTATTTGTTTCGGTCGCCCGCCTTCCTGCGATCCGACTTTGCTCAGAAATCATTAGCTATTGCCTTCGTATCAAATACTAATGTCTTCCTCTTTTTTAGTGCCATTTGATTTTATTTGATTGAAAACGTTGTGTCCTTATAATGGATGTGTATCATTTCACCTCTGCTTGGTAACTAAATTTGTCTTACTTTGTATATAATTACACCCTAAGCAATACGTGTTTGATATGCTTAAAGAGCATAGGTCTGATCCACATAAGATGCATTGATACTATTGCCTATGTTTTTTTTTCCACTTTGATTTAGGAATTCCAACATATCTAGATATCATTGGAAATTGTAGAAGAAAAGTAGTTCCCTAAAAAAACGAGAACTTGTAAACTAAATTGCCATAAGCAGTATAATTTTAGTAAACAATTAAATCTGTGTTTCAAAATCAAAAGGTGAGGTGAAGGTGATAAGGTCCTATATTGCCTGAGGTGAGGGGTGCTAAAAAAGGCGATTGCTTGAGTGAACCATGGCGATAAATATTCAAAAAAATTCATAAACATTATAAATAATATGCAAATATCAATAAATAGCAACAAAACAAATTAATTAGTGCCAACTTTTCAAAGTCACAAATGTAATAATTTATAAACCATCTAAATGAAGTAGTAACAAATACTGAATAGTAATATTAGTTAGTATTGCTAACACAAATTATTAAGTAGGAAACCTTGAACTTTAAGGTTTAAATTGCGGCATGTCCTCAAAATGATATAGTTAATGAAGTACATTACAACAAAGAAGGCAAAAATTGAACAAGAAAAAAGAAACATATGAATTCAATAACAAAAACAAACTTTACTTTATTGGATACCTTTCACACCCTTAAAAATTTGAACAAGAGACAAACACCATGCGTCTTGGAGCACATGCCTTAGGCTAGCGCCACACTTGAGGCGCCAGGGCAAGGTTATGGGGCGCTAAGGCGAGCTCTTGAGGCGCTCACCTTATTAACCTTCATCACCTGGCAATATACAAGGCACTAAGTTAGAATGTCATCTCGCCTGAGCGCCTAAGATGCTAGGGCGCATTGCCTTTCAAATACTGAATTAAATTTTTATATAGTGAAGAGGGAAACTTCCGTGTTCGCTGTATTTATCGGAGCGATTACATATAGAGTAGGAAAACTTTACCAGCTATCATCAGATTGTGCTATTAATTGCAATAGAAATTGCAATTATAAAATTGCTATTTCAATTTTAAAATTGCAACAGACTACTACCTTCTTAGGTCTAAATAAGATTTGTTATCATCAGAAATGCCTCTAACATTTAATGTGAATATGAATATAATTGCTGTTTGTTTATTCA
Source organism: Asparagus officinalis (assembly GCF_001876935.1). NCBI lineage: Eukaryota > Viridiplantae > Streptophyta > Magnoliopsida > Asparagales > Asparagaceae > Asparagus > Asparagus officinalis. The sequence continues at coordinate 49,167,101 of NC_033797.1, read as the reverse complement.
GGCAAAACTTTTCTGGTTAAGCCTTCAAATCGGCAAAAGCTTATTTTTATTATCATGCTAAAGTGGAGTCATTAAGGAATGGAATAATTGGGTTGGAAGGTGATAGCTGGCAGAGGATTCTATAATTGTTGGATTTTTCTGTCATTAATTGTTGGAATTTTCTATTTATGGTTTAAACAATATGACCTTGTTAGCAAGGAAAGTGTTATAATATTGGATCTTAATAGAAGTCTTTTGGCTGGGGCTGAGAAGAATGCAGGAGTGCAGGGCATGGAGTTTTTATGTATAGTTCATCACGGGCTATGTTGCATGGTTACTTTTGTTTGGAGTCTTACCCCTGTCGTACCCATTCTCAACACTGAAACTTCACTATACACTTCTGGGATATTTTCACACTTATTCAAGTGTGTACTCAATTATATAATACATGTTTTAATTTCAAACACGTCATGTATTTCTTGGCAGTATATACTGTACATGCAATTCTTGGAACTCTTTGGACATAAATGGGGTTTGTTTCAGCCCGAGCCCTGTTCGAAACTCTGTAATGGGTTTTTTGGATATGAAGTTGAAAAATGAGCAAATTTCTAATTTATATCTATTTTATAAAAGAACATAAGTAGAAATTTTATTTCATTGCACATGAATGAAAAAATAATATTGATCTCATGTAAATTATGATTATCCATACGTGTATGTGTAGTCGTGTCCCCATATCCTACCTTTTACAAATTTGCCGTATCTGCACCTGGACCTGCGGTCCTACATGTATCCGTGTGAACTTTGATGACAGGTTTGTTTGGAGAGCTGGGATGGAGAACTTTGGTATTATACCGTGTCTGATGCAGTGATGCCCATGTGCTAGATCTTTTAGCCCACCATTGACTCATAGAAAGGAGGAGGAAATTCATCAGATTAGATGAATTTCTATATGTATTGTCACTTGTCGCATAATCCCTCATTTTCATTTGAGTAAGCCTTTACAAGGAATATACATTTTTCTACACCCTAAAACCATTAGGGGAGTAACATATTCCCATCATGGTATGGATCTCAGAATAGGTCATGTTTTATACCCGAACTGTGCTAGTCTGGAGAACTTCTGATCCATTCTAATCTGTAACTTAATTTTAAAAAATTATGAGTACTCACTGATTTTGTCCTTGGCTACCTCATGAAAGTTGAATAATTGAATAACTTGCCAATTTTCATGCTTCTTTTATCATATTATGGCGTGCAATATCCAGAATGAATCTCATCAAGTCATTCTTTATGGGTCTAGAATGAAATCAGTAATTAGTAATAAGCATGATCTGACAAACTGGCACATGGTTGTTTGGTCACATAACATTCTAATTCAAAAGCATAATAACTAATATACACGCTACGCGGTCTGTAATGTCTCTTTGAAAGTGCCATCATCTCATGCAGTTGCCGTATCCATTATATGGAATTTTTATGTCATTTCTGCCAGCCATTTTTTGTTGAGCCAACTGTATATAACTTCTGAAATTTGTTTTAGATGATAGCCATCACACACACACATCCTCTCTCTCTCTATCTCTCTCTCTCTCTCACACACACACAAATGCGCACACACTGAACAGAGAATCAATTGATTTCCACATTAGGAATTCTGACATCCTTTTCATATGCAATATGCATTATGGTAATACCCGATGACACACGACACTTCACCAAATTGTTAACAATATTTCCTCTTTCTGAAATTTTGATGGGGGAAAAACTAAGGAATTCCTTACGCAGGACAAATCTATAGGCTCGAAACAACTGACTCAATGCAATGTAGATGTAGATTAAATATAAAGAATAGTGGAATATAACTATCTATAATAAAACTTAATAAATTGACAACTGATAGTATAAACGATAACAAGATATTGCAGAAGTGAAGGATAAGTTTGAATTCGACCTGAAGCGTGTGAAGAGCTTCTGATCAGTTCACAATTTCTTTTGGGCGCTAAACATTTGAATTGAAATCCTTTGAAATAGATTTGCAAAAGACCTTCAACATGAGGATCTGTAACAAATCACAAGCCTGGACTAGTTACCGTTCGAATTCAAATTGTTCGGATCTGATCATGGACTCCAATTGAAGCTGCAACAGAATAAAACAGTTCTTGAAGATGAAGCAACATAGCTAGGGTTTTGTGTTTCTGGTACTTATCGAGGTTGAGGAGAATATGAGATGAATGGTTGAAATCGAGAGGAAATGAAGTTGATGATGATCTGGTGTTTGCGCAAAGAAGATGACGAGTTGGATTCCTGGACTCACCTTTTGTTCTTCCCTGAAACAGAGAAGCAGAGAGAAATCTGAGTTCACGTGGGTTTTAGGATGATGTGGCAATGGGCTTTGTTTTGATGAGTGGAAGAGATTAATTGTGAGAAGGCCTATGACATTAGATGAATGGCTGAAAATAAAAGAAAATAACATTCAGAACAGGCTGGAATCGCTCACAACACCTATCATTTGGAATCACTTCAATATTTCCTCAATTCTCAAATTTTATTCTTTATTCTTCGAAAACTCTGAATACAATGAACAATCCCTTTATATAGGATTTAAAATCCTATTTCTAATACAATTCAAAACTGAAATTCAAACTCAAATGAAGTTCTACTCCCACTTTAAATCAACTATATAGAATTTAAAATTCAACTACTATTAGAATTCGTAACTAATCTAAATTAATGATGACACCATGTTCCTATTGAATAAACACGAACCGTCAGATCCCCATCACCTTCGTTTACAATTTTGAAGCACTTTGATACTTCTTTCTTTAAGGTGCACCTCAGTTTCCTTTTAGCTTTTCTGGTGCAGGATCCATCAATTCTACCCATTATTCAATTCCAGTTCATCCGGCTTCTTCATGCAGTATTGACGTTATATATTAATGGTCATCAATGTTTTAAATATAGGTCGATTTTATCGATTTATCCCTGATATATAAGGTTTGGGCTATGGCCGATACGATTTTTTCAAAATATATTGCATGTAGTTTGGGCTGATTTTTCCCAATATATCAGTGTAAATCTGATAAAGCGGCTGATTTTTTCGTGGGCTAAAATCACCCGATTTTCTACAATTTACATTCTAAGTGAACTGGTTCACGTTTGGAAACAAAAAACCCATCTTTTTTCCATATTCGACCCGCATACGCTAAACAAAAACAATACTATCCTATTCTATTTCGCTTCCACTAAACAAAAACAATACTATTCTATTCTATTTCGCTTCCACTAAACAAAAACAATACTATTCTATTCTATTTCGCTTCCACTAAACAAAAACATGTCTTATTTACATATTAGCACGTTTATGTTTCATTAAATGTGCTTAGATTACTTTTTAAGACATTATATTATATATGGTCACCATTCAAAGTAACACTCCGATTTTTAGTACTTATCCTTTACATATCCCGATAACTAGGATCCGATATGAATTTTGGCCATCCGATATATTTACGATAACCGATATTTAAAACATTGATGGTCATCAGTGACTACTTAGAAAATGCTGTGCATATTTTGTTTGGGTGCCACAATCCTTTTTTTGTCAGTTAGAAATGATATTTTCACATGCTTCTTGTTTTTAGTTTTCTGCTTCCATCATTTGATGAAATGGATGTGGACTTGGTTATGGGGAGTTCTTGCCACATTGATACTAGGTAATATTGGTGGATGCAGGACAATTTCTGGGAAATGGGTGATACTGGCCCCTGTGGACCTTGCACAGAAATCCATTTTGATCGCATAGGTGATCGTGATGCTGCATCCTTGGTCAATAATGATGATCCTACATGCATAGAGATTTGGAACCTTGTCTTTATTCAGGTGAGATTGTTAGTACTAATCATTCTTTATTTATGTCTCATCTATCCTGTTGTGTTTGTAGTCTTTTTACATAATAATATCAAGTGAGATTTATGGTTTTCTAATTTTGTGCAGTTCAATAGGGAAGCAGATGGCAGCCTTAAGCCCTTGCCTGCCAAACATGTTGACACTGGTTTGGGATTTGAACGTTTGACTTCTATCCTTCAGCAAAAAATGAGCAACTATGATACTGATGTATTCATGCCTATATTTGACACAATCCAGAAAGTATGATCATAATACAATGCCCCTTTCTTGATTTAAATGTTAAGATATTTAACATTTATAGTATTATCCTAACACAGTGCACTTTATCGATTCAAATGTTAAGATATTTAACAGTTTCATAATAGTACCCGACAATTTCCTGGATTTCCTATGAGGAACAAATTATTTTTTTTATCCAGGAAATAATTCTTACGAAGCAAGATTTTATCCCTTTCAGGCAACTGGTGCTCCACCATATGCTGGAAAAGTTGGGGTAGATGATGCTGATAGGGTTGATATGGCATATAGGGTGGTTGCTGATCACATAAGAACTCTTTCATTTGCTATTGCTGATGGATCTCGACCAGGTATGCTTTACATTACTTGATCAATTTTTATCATACTGGACTTACGATTGATGGTCTGACATGATACTTGATAATCTGGTGAGTTCTCTTATTATGAGAGTAGAGTAGAGTATATTTGTCTATTTCATAAATATGAGTCAACTTTATGTACTGTATTTCTCAAATCTTTCTGAGTAGTGAGTCAAGTTGCAAGTGAACATATTTATCTAGATCATCCCTCGTAAATTACTTCAATGAATCGAAGATTTGTGCTAGCATCTTTCAGTCTATAGTCTGAGGTTAAGTTCTATGTTTGCTTCTCTTTAGGTTAGCTGCAACTTTTTCCATACCTGCTGAGATGACCTGATCTAATCAAGTTAAGATTAGCTTTGGTGCTGTCTTGATTTGCTTTGTAATTTGTTTATGTCATCGCTATCAGAAACACATTCAAGGATGTTAAATTAGGTTCTTATTTGATTTGAAAAAGGAAAAGTATTGAGATTACACAGATTCAGAACCTTGAAAAAACTGTGATTTTGACAATTGGAGCAAGCAGATGCATTTAGATCTGAAGTTGATACAAGGTCTTCACTTTGGCCTGACCAAGACCCTTAATATGGATCAGCAGACCCATTTGGGTGTTAATTTCTATCTCATTGAGTAATTAATAACATGATCCAGTTTTTAGTTAGCAGTGTTAATCAGTACCTATGATTTTTTACTGTAGTTGGATACCACTTTTCTCTCTCTTTTCCCCCACATTGTCACCTCTAATAAATACTCACCATGTAGGCACGGAAGCAGCTTTCTTTGTGTTCTTGTTTTCTCTTCCCCCCAATATGCAGAGTTCCATTCTCTCTTCATCTCTCTCTCTCTCTCTCTCTCTCTCTCTCTCTCTCTCTCTCTCTCTCTCTCTCTCTCTCTC
>NC_033797.1:49150347-49161712 GCF_001876935.1 Asparagus officinalis | reverse complement strand
CTCTCTCTCTCTCTCTCTCTCTCTCTCTCTCTCTCTCTCTCTCTCTCTCTCTCTCTCGCTCGCTCGCTCGCTCGCTCAATAAGTCTACTTCCTTTACTGTGCTATACAAATATTGCTTAAGATATTTCACAAAGTTGTATGGAAGATGAACTTAAGATGTTCCTTTTTTAATTAATAGATGTACACATGTCATAAGTAGCAAATACTGAGACCAACAAAATTTTGTGAGCACTCTCTTATAGCGATCAAATATGCATGTCATGGTCTGCATTTATGTTTTTTCTTCTCTTCAAATTTCTTTGTGATCCATATTTAGTAACACTATTGGAAAGATATCGAGTTATGTATGTTGCATTGTTTTTGCATCTTCTATCTGAGTGATAACTGGTAGCTTTGATGCTTATGTGGCATGTTTTTTACTTGCACTAAAAAATTGGGAATGTGAGTGGAATATTGGTTAGAGCTGTATCCGGCATTCAATCAGGAGGAGGATGGGTGGAGAATCCAAATCCCTCTCGAATTTTAAAGCATGTTATTAAGTGGATTATTTTGGCAAAGATCTTCATTAAAGAAGTAAGGGGTAATAAGTATGAAATCTTCAAACCTGATTGACTTGCTAATCCGATAACTTGTATCATCTGCCTATAGTTTAAAATTGTGTTTAATTTGTTCATGGTAATATGAGATAAAACGGAACAATAACTAAATTAAGTTTCAAATCGAACGTACTAGTTTTTATTATACATTACCTTAATAATATTTACCTGTTGTCAGATTCTACTGAAGGTAGTGGAGGATTGGATTATTTCTTTTGTTCTGTGTTGTGAATCTCTTGTAATAAGTGCACAACAAGAAGCTGTAAAATGTTGCTTCCTGGAATAGCTATTAAAAATAAAATCTTATTGCTGTTTGTGTTCTTAGTCAACTTCTTATAATACCTTTTACGCTCTTTATTTCTACCATCTTCTATTGCTAATCGTATACTGTCATACGTCTTGTGTATAATAATAGTCATTTTTTCATTTAGGCAATGAGGGGCGGGAATATGTTTTAAGGCGTATTCTTCGACGAGCTGTTCGATATGGAACTGATTTTTTAAAAGCAAAAGAAGGATTTTTCAGTGGGTAAGACAAATGATTTCTTCTTATCTTCCAGTCAATAAATGAGTCTTTATTGATTGTATCTACATCGATTGGTGTAATCTGCCGTATCTCCGAATACAACGTGTTTTGTTGTCTCATGGTTGATATATTTTGCTCTTGCTTGTTTAGATGGCTTTTGATAAGTAAGGGAAAGTATTTCCTGAATCAAAACACCAGCCATGAAGTAAGAAGGATTTGTCCAAAATTGTTTATGAAATTGTGAACAAGCTGCCAAACCATTATTTATGCTACACTTTTCTTGGTCCTTTATAGGTCTAGTGGTTTTTAATTCTTTTTCGCTTCAAACTAAAAAGTTTATAACCTGAAGTTAGATATTTGCACATACTAACATTTAACCTGAGATGTGAAGCATCTCCTTGTATGAGATGATTTGTATGATAATGTGGTGTGGCACATCAAAATTGGGGTTACGCCCCCCTAACTGGGGGCTGTCGAAAGTTGCAAATTTTAGGTTATTGTTAACTCAGGTGAATGGATCGGGTTGAAATCGCACTCTTCCCAACTAGGTCCTAGTCACCAAAGGCCATTTACTTTAAGACAGGGCTGTGTTGGGGTGGTTTTTGAATTCTCGACCTCTATTGAGGCTGGTTTACTGTTGGAGATATTAAGGTTTCGGAGGTTCAGGTTATGCGGTCAAATATATATATATATATATATATATATCATACTCCCTTTAAAAGCACGAGTTCGGGAAAATCTTTCTATGGTCAGTATTACCCTTAGCTTTTTTTATATATTACATTGTTATCCTAATCTATTCTAATTTTAATCATATCTTATCTAATTCCATGTGAACTATTTATAGGTCAACAATTTTAAAAAAAATTATTTTGAATATTTTACTTAAATCTTAATCTATCCAAATACTAATTATATCCTTATTAACTCCATATGAACTACCTATAGCTAAAAAATATAGAAAAATAAAATTAAGAAATTATACGTAGATAACATAATATAATACAGAAGTATTATTAAAAAACCCAAAAGTTTTAAAAATTGCATATAATAGCCTTAAAAGTTTAAAATTACACAAAACACCTTGACTTTTTAAAACTTAAAAACTAACATGATATCTAAAAATTTAAAACTTGTAATTAATACCCTCAACATTTAAAAAGTATAGAAACAACCTCAAAACTTTAAAGGTTAAATTACATTTATATACCCTATGTGTTTCTCTCTTGAAGCAGTTATATGCCCTAAGTTACAAAATATAGCAAAAAATATCCTGAGTTGGCAAAAATTTACAAGTTGGTACCTTTTATTAACCAGCTGTGAAAATATTCTCTGGAACATTCCCACGTGCTGGAACTATGACCAACTTGAATACTTCTTACCCTCATTGTATTACCTACCCACCCACCCACCCACCCCTACCCCCCACAAATTAGATTATTTTCATCATCATCTTCTTCTTTTCCACCCACCCACCCCTACCCCCCACAAATTAGATTATTTTCATCATCATCTTCTTCTTTTCGTGGCCTCCAACTTCTTCCTCCTCTTTAATATGGGTGACAGTAGAAAATAAGAGCTTTCACTATGTTGGGGGTTAATTCCTAAGGAGGGGCATTATTGTTCTTTCATGTATTTTTTAACATCGTTAGCTAAATTTAAACAGTTACCAATTCAGAGTATTTTTTGCTATGTTTTGTAATTTAGGGTATATAACTATCTCAAGAGCAAAACAATAGGGTATATAAATGCCATTTAGCCATGTTTAAATTATAAAAAAACATTCTAAAATTTAGAGATTTTAAAACTTAGAAACAACATAGATGGATTCCAGGGATTACCATTAGGCACATAGAAATTTAAAATTAGTAAAAAAATAACCTCAAAGTTACAAAATTTACAAAAACTCTCTCAAAAGTAAAAAATTATGAAAAATTCTAAAATTTTAAAACTTATAACAGGTACACATCAAATTTAGAAATTATCATCAGATTGCTAAATATTTAAAAAATTTAAAAAGCAATCTAAAATTTTAGTAATTATAAAAATACCCTTAAATTTTTAGAGTTACGAGAAATATTCTAACATTTAAAAACTTATCACCAATACATGAAACATAAAAATTATAAGCGCCCAAATTTAAATTTAAAATTTTCATAAAATACTATCAAAGTTTAAAAATTATAAAACACACCCTCAAAAGTTTAAATCACAAAAAGGATGAAATTTGACAAAGAAAAGAGGAAATGGTTGATATTATTACATTAAGATATAATATAGGTTAGCATTAATTGATTATAATGTATAAACATTTATCTCTAATGTTGATAATATTTATTTATAAAGTAAAAAAAATACAATGAGTTATGTATGGAGAAACTATCAGAAAGTTCAGAGATATCATTTAAAAGAACTAAGTTGTTTTCATTTCAAATGGAGAAGTGAAGGAAATAAACTCAAAATTCAGAAACATTCATGAATCACCTGAATTGACATTGATAAAAAGCATATCGAGTAAAGAAGCACTAACCGAGTTCTCCTTGAAGAACATATTGAACAATTATGTCCTAATTAAAAAAACATTATTCATGAAAAGTACAAGAAAAATTTGTAAGTACTTATAAATTTTCATACTTTATTCTAAAAATACTGAAGGAATCATAAACTTAATATAAAATTTCATATAAATAATCTTGCAATAGAAACTAAAGTGAAGTCATTGATCAACTACATTGCGAGATATAATAAACTAGATAAGGTGAGAATAATCACTATAATGGATAAAAAATATGCACATGATACTTAGTTACCATAGTGTAAGTAAAAAAAATAAAAGTGATATTTTTCTTTTCTCTAAATAGTGGCACGACTCTGCATGTATCCTTATTTAGGGATATGACTACCAACGAAAGATCAATTTTTAACAACACGATCAAAGATAAACATGTAATAGTACTGTCAGATTTTAAGTTCTTTAAATATGAAGGTAACATATTTTACAACTAAAATTCTTATTAAAGACCACTAAATATAAAATTCATCTTATACCTGCCTCAAATTTGTATGAAAGCTATGCATGTCATCGTAAATTTTGTTAATAATATATCAACTTATTGAAGAAATAAGAGATAGATAAGCAAACCAAGCAAACATCCATATGATAAAGAAAAAATATTACACTTTAAAGCTAATATGTAGGGCTCATTCAGAACAAACTGTTAAAACAAAAGCATCTCCATCAAGGCTCTTTATAAATACAACACAAATTTAAATTATTTAACATTTTTAAAAATAGCTTAATTTTTTGAGTAAAATTAGAAATCTTTAGAAGTGATTTTCATGAACTCTTTTAATTTTTTTATATGGTTATGTGGATGTTTTTATCATATAAAGGTATACTAGAGTTAGTATTAATATTTATTTTATGATTTTTTCTAAAGTCTATCAATGATTAGCAATAAAATTTATATTCTCTTTAGTTTCATTCTAGCCCACTTTTAATTAATCATCTTGTCTTATTGGCTTTAATTATTCATCTTTCTTTTATAACATTATTTTTTAAGTATTTTTCACTTTTACAACATTATATCTTCTTAAGTCAAGCTTGGTTTCATGCCGATCTAAATAACACGAAAATTCAAATTAGCTTTCGATTATAGTTATTTCTTGTCAATTCAATTATTACATGAAAATTTTAAATTTGGTATAGTCTATTCAAACAAACACTAAAAAAATAAATAATCATAATAGTAAAGTTTGAAAACATAAGTGAGAAAAATAATCAAAGTGGAACTGAGAAACAAATTTTAATAAATAAATAAGTCAAAAATACTTAATCATAATATTTAATCACGTGCATTACATGTGCATAAATCCTAGTGTGTGTATATATATATATATATATATATATATATATATATATATATAACTGGAAGTAACTAAATCTTAGTCAATTTCTACCCTTTCCTCTTTGATCTTTAGATATCAAATTTATTGGACCAATTCCAGTGTAAGATTAGATTATCTAAAATCGGATTGTAAATAGAACAACCATTGATGCAGCATGGTGCTTTTTGAAAAAAACATCAATAGTTCCAAGCAGTTAAAGAGCGTGGAAGCAGTTTGCTTCATTTTTGGCTGGTATTAGAGCAAAATGGTCTTTGTATCTCATTTAAGTCCAATTCCCATAAAAATGTTTCTGCGAATTGGGATAAAATTTCTACATTCTGTTTTGCTATTTTTCCTGTAGACAAATTTTGGATGCATGCTCTTTTACTTTCTCTGCACGGATTTAATCCTAGATTGATATGCTTGTTCCTTGAAACTTGGTTTCAGAATCTCTTTGCAAACATAACGATGAAAGCCTGCCACACAATATGTTGTAATCTTTATGATTTGTTTCTTGTATCTTCTACTGCTTGTAGGTTATTTTCCATACGTACCTTTTCAACCCAAACAAAAAGTTATTGAGAAAGTTGCTATGAAGCCAGTTTCGTTGTTCTGGATGTTTGTTGGATGTGTCTTTGGTTTCTGTAATGTTGAAATCATTGAGAATATAGTTACCATGTGCTAAACAGCCTAAACTAATAAGGTGGATGATATTTTCATCGAGGCAAATAAGTGCGGACAAGAATTAGATTAAGTTGTATAGAAACATTAATAAGATGATCAAAGTTCACATAACTATTTTATTGAAGGAAATTGTGAATTTGAATTAGGTGGCGACTGTACATCAAGTGAGAAAGAATGATCAAGGAATTCTTAGTGTGACGCAAGATATTAGTGTGATGCAAGATACTTGTGCCAACTAAAGCTGTCTTAGTCACCTATACTCTTGAATGTATTGAAAACCTATTGCAGCCAACAACATTGGCATTGTAAAACGTCATAGGGTAGTTCCATTGGCTTTAACCTGCCCATATGGGTGTTTGTGATTATATGGGCCATCCATCTGATTTTCCTAAATTTGGAACATTAATTTGATCATCAACTTCCTATTTTAAGCTCATACCATGTCTTTCATATCTGTAAGCTATTTCCATAACAAGTTATACTATCTAGCTTGGTAAGCTTTAAGAAAGTCACAAACTGTTGTTTTTTGAAAGGACGGGGATTTGAAAGGACGGGGATAGCAAAGATGATTCTAACAAGTAACAGTTTCCCCAAAAGGATGTAGTTAGCAAGTTACATGATTTGTGACCCCCATTTCCTTTCCCTATCACATCAATCTTCACACCCGGCTGTCCCCAACAGAAAAATGGGAGCTGTAATCTGTTGCTTGGAGACTGTTCAACATAAATGACTAGCAGGGCTATGCTTAGAATATTGAAAGGAAGTGATTGGCCACTTGGCCTCTCACTGGAAGCTGTTGGGGCCATTCATATGAAGATCGGACCATGTATGCCCATAACTGAAAAATAAAAATATTATCTAGTGATGAATAGATATATTGCATTCTCATACTTCCTTCGTAATAATACATTTAGTTCCTGGTGCAAAGGCTATTATGTTCTGAATGAAGAAGGAGCACAAGATGCATGTATTCCCTATGATCAAATGGTATCCAAGCGGTTCAAAGTGTTTCGTGATCGATGATTGATACGACTATGAAATGTAGGTTATTTGTCCAGATTTTCTGATCAAAGCATTTGAGTATGTATAAAATGCATTGTACAAGTAGACAACAATCCTTACAAGTGAGACAGTATTACAACAATAACATCCAGGAACTGTCAGCTAATAACAAAAACTAAGATATTAGAAATGGGCCTTAGCAAGGATAAATGGATGCATTAGATTGTAGAAACGGATATTACATAATATAGAAGACTGCATAATTGATGCAACAAGAGGAGATTATTTTTTTCTTCAACCAGAATGACATGTTATTGAAGCTGGCTGGTTTAGCTACAATATATGTCACATGAATTAACAAATCTTATACAAGTAGAAGTGCTCAAAATGATAAGACTACAGCTGATGCAGTTGACTGTAGGTAAGTCATATGAGTTTAAAAAGTTAGATTTAGTAGAACAGATGAACGTGAAAGATGTGACTTTAATGCTTTGAGAAGAGAAGAGAAGAGATATGAGAGGCTAGTCGAAATGCATGGATCCAGGACAAGTTTTATTTTTGACTTCGGCTCAGCCATTTGTCAGGTGGGCATATGATTTTCTTTGATATAATGGTAACTAGATTGTTGAAGTGTAATAATGTTACGGGCAACAATATTCTGCAGCTTACCTATGAAGTTGTCTGATTAATCTAGAAACTAGCTGTAGAAATAATAATTTTTTACATGTTAGAAAGTATGAAATTGAGAAACATGTGCATATTGTAAACACAGATGTAGACAACATGATTTTCATTTGGAGTTGTTGGTTGCATTGAATAGTAGATGGATAGGCAAGATCAGTTAATGGACTTTAGAAAAGTTGTACGCAGATGTTTGACATGTACCCTGCATTTCGGTGAGTGCACTGGCGAGGAGAGAGATAAGAGTTGAGCTTCTATTCAAGAGTTAGATTAGTGTTTCTTTGTTATGAGACAGTTGCAGCTGAAATGTCTTTCAATGCAGCTAAATACGGAAAATATTTCATGCAAGATGCCAAGGTCGAGTATATTTTTTTTTCAAACTAATAATTTCTTTTATTCGTTTACGTGGTACCTTTTCTGTTTGATAGAGTCCGAGGCTGATTTTTTTCAAAATTGATGACTAATAGCCTAATAGGATATGTTCACTGGGGTGTAGAATGTGGAACCATTTTTTTCCTTCCCTGTCTTTTCATCTGTGATTCTGTATGTTTGTAATTTTGGACATGTTCAATGGTTATATATGTTTTATCTTTTATTATTGATGCAGGCTGCAGCAATTTATCAAACTGTTTCTTCTGTACTATATGGTTGATATCTTTATAATCTCTACTTATGTGATTATCAGAATGTTAAGACTTTGGAATTGTTTATCTTTATTCTTGTAAGTAGAAGATGTAGGCATCTTCGAGATAGTTGTTTGCATATGATTATTAGGAGAGATAATCGATATGCAGGATGTAACCATTCCATAATGTTGGAGCATCTCTTTTTTGTTCTTCCTAATCTTTCCTCATTGCTCTGTACCTCTTGCTTTTACCCTTCATTTGCCATTCCAAGTGTCAAATCATAAATATTCACTTCACCAGCATTTGTTTATTTATTATGTTCATTTATCTTGATTATAAATTGCAATAACTAGTCTTGTAGGCATTGTTGTGAAAGTGATGGGGGATACTTTTCCAGAGCTGAAGCAACACGAGGCAAAGATAAAAGACATCATTGCAGAAGAGGAGGCGAGTTTTGAGAGAACATTAGACAGGGTAAAGTTGATTGCATTTTCTTCCTAGTTATTTTTTGCTTTTATGAAAATGTTTAACGGAAAAGTAGTTAATTTGTTTTTTTAAAAATATTTCCTACTGTGGTAGTTTAAGGAATGTCATCATAGTAATCTTTTGTCGGGATCATTACTTATAAGATTGTAAATTAGCTGTTGGGATTGAGAATTTATTTTATGTTCCTCCAGCCTTTAAACCTTCAGTACCACATGCCATTGAGTCTTTGAGATGCCTACATGATTAACCTACTGATGTACATGGTTAACTTCTATATCCTATTGACTTGAGCAAATCATGTTCTGCAATAATTATATGAATGCATGCACCACTGATATTAACCTGTTAAATTTGTATGCATATGCCAAGGAGAGGAGGTAAAAGAAAGTAAGAGTCAATGCAAGTTAGGATAGAGTGAATCTGATTTAGCCTAGGTGGAAGGATAGAAATGGAAGAGGAAAACATGGAACAACTACTGGGAGCTGCAAGGCCTCAGCCTTATTAGACAAAATAAATTCTTGTTTTATTGACAATTCTCTTTTAGTTAACTGGATTTAGAATTTGAGCATTAAACTGACCAAGTATCACCAACTATTTTTGCTCATCATTGTACTGAAGTGGGCTGCATAGACATTTTTTATGTAGCATGACACACTTGAGTGGCCTGGACCTCCTTAGGCACCCCAAAGCAGCCTGAGAACCGGTCCGGCCTGGGCGGTTACTGAACCGGATACCTAGACTGATTTTTAAAACAATGTCATTTATGAGATCATCAAACATGAAGGCTATAGGTGCTATAGCTGCTCTCAGGAAGTGTAGGAGCTTGCAGGGAAGAAGTGAAATATCTGCCATCAACAAAGGTCTAGTTGATAGGCCATATGTATAGTAGAAGTTGCACGTTGGGCTTCTTTATGTGATCTATTATGCAAGATGTAAAGGTTCAAAAGCAAGCGCTGTGAGCTTGCACATTTTACTTTGAATCCATTGTTTGGTTCTCCTTATAGGATTCCGATATGCCACAAGTGTATTGTTATTTGCATCTCATACATTGGGTGGGTGCATGCGCGCGTGTTGAGTGGAGTCTGCCTTTCCCCCCCTTTCTTAACCAAGTTTATGTCAAGCATTTTTTTTCCTTCTTAAGCCAATGTTTTAATAGCGGTTTGTGTACCTGCCTTGACATTCATTCATACAAAACTTGGGCTGTCCCAAAAATAGTTTAGGCTCCTCCTATCAAGTGTTGTGGTGCCTAAAAGTTAGCGAACCTTCCTAGATGGCTCGATTCGCTTAAATATCACCCACATATGCCACCTATTAGGGGGGTGGATAGGGTTTATTGGATTAACCCCTTTAAGCAGGTCAGACCTGATTAAACTACTGTAAATCCGTAGTTGCTATGACTTGAACGCCTGAATCTCTGCATTCTTCTTTACCTTTACACAGTTTCCTCATCACTCAACCCTTCTCCTTAATTTAGGGATGCCACCTTTTTGGTGGCTGGACCAGATTAATTAGTTCTAGCCATCAAAGCATATTGGACCCGATTAAACTATGGCAAATCCTTAGTTAAGGCCTCACAAATCTCTCCACCTCTCCTTTGCCTTTATGTGCACTACTCCTTAGCCTGTGTGTCAACTGCTAAACCCACCTTTAGATTCAATTCTGTCTCTGGTATCTCATTGCGTTCATATGCTGCCAGTTCTGGTCATGGTAACTTGGACCTTCTTCTCATGTTGCTGGTGTTTGCAACTTTTTCTCTCTTTTCCCTCCCATCTCATCTGCAACTTCTTAGACTTCTCTTCCTTTTTTCCTATTCCAACTTCTTCTATCCTTCTGTTCTCTTGCAGTACTGCTATGTCTTTTCCTTTTCTCATCTCATATTGTTTTTGGGACAACATTTTGTGGTAACTGCAGACTAAAGAGTTTGCCTTGTTGGCTAACAGGTATATTGCGTATCAAAGTGAATGTGGTGGCAAATGAATAATGGTGGTCATAGGTGGAATTTAAGTGGACATTGGATACTTTGAGCACATTATAATTTCTATTTTTATTTTCATATGCTTACCTCTTTTATTATGCATCTCAACTGTATTCATTTTAGCTTATTTACCTTCCCACTATCTGCTCATTGCTTGTTTGTTGCTACTATTCACATTTCTAGTACACTACTTCTGAACCTTGAATTTGTTTGGCATGCACCCGGTTGCAAGTTAGACCTCTTTACCATCCATCCATCCATTTATTTATTTATTATCTAGTTCTATACTCGTCTATGGTATATTACCTTTTTGTCACGCACAGGTGCAGGTTATGTTTACAAATAATTCATTATGATCTGGATATTAGAATTTGAGTGATTTGTCATATTGTTAGAAAATTGATAAAATTAGTAACAGGGATCAAGATTATGTTGGCATTATTTTGCAATGCTTGGAAGATGCTCGCTAGCGATAAATTCACACTTTATTGCAATTTATTATTGTCATGAGGTTCTATATCTCTGCACAGAAGTTACTATTGTTTTGTACTCACAGGGAAGGGAGAAATTTAGGAAGGCCGCTCAGGATGTCAAAGGAAATATACTGAATGGACAGGCGAGTTTCTGCTTATTGCTGCCATTTTTGTTTTTTTAAGCAGAATTGCATTTGAGATTTTGATTTCCCGTTAATGCTATGTGGAATAGTCAGGCCTGAATGGACTCTTGCATGACTGTTTATTGTGGTGGTCAAAATATCATTGCTTGGTAGATGCCATCTATTTTTGTTCAATCAAGATGGGGTGACTCTTGGTTTCTTTTGTTACTGAATTTGTGCTGCTTATAGTCTGGTGCTACATTCATACGTGATTGTTTGTGAACTTTCTAATTAATTTTGTGTCCAT
>NC_033797.1:49120037-49149613 GCF_001876935.1 Asparagus officinalis | reverse complement strand
AACCCCCCAAAAACCCCCCCCCCCCCCCCCCCCCCCAAAAAAAAAAAAAAAAACACACGCAAAAGAAAAAAAAGAAGGAAGAAAATAAACCTCCATCAGCATTTAAATAAACCTTTCCTTTATTCATCGATGTATATGAGACGTGTTCCTTAATGTATCAGCTTTTTCAGTCCTGAACTCCATATAAAAAAAATCTAGTTTGATGCTTACTTAGTATTTGAAATCTTGTGCATGTTTAGAACTGAATAATTTAACAGTTAATTCATTAGTTATTGTTTGGGTGACAAAACAGGAGTATTATTCTCGTGGTTGCAGTCGCATTTTCAATTTATACCATTGGTCCCTTATTGGCAATTTTTTTTTCTATCATCAGTCACATGATTAAGATTAATTGGAAAAGTTTGTTCCCTTTCAACTTGCTGAGTTTGCTCCTTCTGCTTCAGATCGGTCCCAGTTCATGAAATGAGTATTTGGCGTAGTTGAAATGTTTCCTCATTTTATTTTAATTTTTCTGGTGTCCATAAATTTTATTTACCCTTCCTTTTAAGCTTCTGATTAGAATCTACTTGAAAATTGTCCGTCATTATGTATAATTTTTGTGCATATCTTACTATCTAATTTGATTTTCTTGGTTGCAGGATGCATTTGTTTTGTGGGACACATATGGTTTTCCATTAGATTTGACACAGGTAATATGCATCCTTACCTGCCTAAGTAGTAGGAACTTGTTCTTCTAATAATGATTTTTTCCCTTTTATTACCTCCCTATTAGCTAATGGCTGAAGAAAAGGGTCTAATGGTTGATGTCGAAGGTTTCAATGTTGCAATGGAGGAAGCCAGGCAGAAAGCCAGAAGTGCTCGAAATAAAGTATGTTTTCTGTATCTTATATCTCATACCTTTTACTTCTCGTTGATTATGTTTCTGTCTCTACGTATGGGTTTAAGTTGTGCCATTGAAGGTGTCTATTTTTATAGGCAATGCTAGTCATGGAGCTCTGCTGCTTTTTTCCATTTTCTTGGCACGCTGTATGGAGAATAATTCATTTTTATTCCTATCATTTATGTAGCATATTCAGCTAATATTAGCTTACACTTTTATACAAGCTCACTTGCATAAATTAGGAGTATTTTCTGTGATGTTTTAGATAGAAGTCACTTAGAAGATTTTATTCACGTGAAATAAAACAGGTTCAATCACACTTTTAGGATCATTATTGTCAGAAATTAAATTTGTCTTTCATGCCACATGCATGAGGAATTATCCATGAACATGAATTTGACTTGTGTAGCCACTTAGAAATAGACAGAAGTGGGTAGTGCTTTATGGGGCAGCAGGCAGCTTCCTAGCGATCAAGTATGGACCCTTGGTATGTGATGAAAAGAAGGCGCAACAAATGACTCAGTTACAGACTCAAGCAGGAGTAAGCTATATATGAAGTCGAGCCAGAATTAAGGAAACAAGGAGAAGACCAGTGACTTAGTAACACTGGACAAATGGTACAGTGGTTGTCAATGGGATCCACGTTCTTCAATTTTGAAGAAAGATGCTTGGTAGAGGACTAGCGAAGATAAAATCCAAGGAAAGAAATAGAACCATGCTTCTGAGCTGAGCTGTCTCTTGCTGATATTCGGTTAATATATGTACTCCGAAAGAGACTGAACGGAACATAGATGGCTGAAGGCATTCGGTCTTAGGTAGTTTACTCAGAAGAGATTGTTGTAAGATCTTCCAATATTTGAGAAGCTACGAGCAAGAACAAGGGTAGACTGTCTGCACCTTTAATCAGTAGTACAGTTTCTTATTATCAACACTTGAATCTTTTAATTCACAATATTATAGCTTATTTTGCATCCTTAATTAGCATCCTTCGTCAGATTGTATTGTATTGTAATTATTTGGTGTCGTTTGTTTTCATGTGCAACACAAGTCAGTTTATACTGTAATTTGGATCCATATGCGCATTGGCCATATGTTTGTAGCATTTATGATTATCAAATTTGATTTATAACCTATCAATCTGAGCTTGATTTTCTCTTGGAAGTTTTTCATTAAACGCTAGGTGCTTTAGTAATGCTTCGTTTATTTCTTGTATTTTTTATGGTTAAATTGCTTTTTGGCAGGCAGTTGGTGACTCAATAGTTATGGATGCTGATGCTACATCAGTGTTGCACAAGAAGGGGGTGACTACAACGGATGATAGTTACAAATTTACGTGGAACAAGGTTAGCGTTCTGGAAATCATTACGATTTAAATTTTTGTTGTCAAATTAGAATCTTGTTTTTATTATCACAATTTAGTTTTGAATTAGGACAGTACGAACATGATGAGAACATATGCCTAAAACCCCCGTCTATATAATTTTTCAACCGTACCTATCTTAATTCGTGAATTAAATGGCTCTTGGAAATTGTGCAATTCTTTTTTGTTCCAATTTTTTGCCTCTATTATTGATAGTTTCAGAGATTCTACTAGCTTCCTTAATTTTATTGATGCAGCAAATTGCATTTCTAATGTTTGCATGAAAAATTTTCCTTGATCTTTCCTCCGATGTTTCTGACCATTTTTTGGTTGTATGTAAACTTCACAAACACATTCAATTTTTAATATTTTATACATGTGTCATTTTATATTTATTCTTTTCTTCCCCCTTCACTAGGACCATAAAACTGTGGTAAAAGCTATTTATACAGGAGCTGATTTCATAGAGACTGCTGTTGCTGGCTCTGATATTGGTATTGTGTTGGAAAGTACAAGTTTCTATGCTGAACAAGGTGGTCAGGTACTTCATAACTTTTTGGAAACCATTACATTTGTTGGCTTCATAAATTTATCCACTCTGAATGAACTTTTATGCTTATGGTATTTATCTTGAATGTTGTTGAACATGGCATTTTTTGTGGCATTGAAAAGATATAACGTTCAACTTAACACATGCATTCTACAAAAATTGTTGTTACTTTAACTGATGAATTTTTTGCTTGCAGATATATGATACTGGTTTCCTTGAAGGTTCATTTGGATCAATTCAAATTAGCAATGTTCAGGTGTACGGAGGATATGTTCTTCATATTGGTTCTTTCTCTGGAGGGACCCAGAATTTGTCAGTTGGTGATGAAGTGATTTGCAAGGTGAAATATAATTGGAAATACTTGTGTCTTTGCTGCTTTATACTTCAAAGCAATCTGTAGTTATTGGTTAAATGAACTATCCTCTGTTAATGGAACAGGTTGACTATGGCAGGCGTACCCTTATTGCCCCTAATCATACATGTACCCACTTGCTAAATTTTGCTCTGAAGGTATGCAAATCTAAGGTTTATGTTGCTCAAGTTTGCATTTCTAGGTTTTGTGTTGCTGTACTTATCATTGTATACTATTACAGGAAGTTCTTGGTGATCATGTTGATCAAAAAGGATCCATAGTGCTTCCAGAGAAATTGCGGTTTGATTTCTCCCATGGTAAAACATATACGTGTGCTCTCATTATAACAGAAAACAGAGGATAACCTTAACCTAAACCTCTAATTGTAACAGGAAAACCTATTCACCCGGAGGATTTGAGAAAAATTGAATCAATTGTGAACAAGCAAATTAAAGATGAACTAGATGTATTCGCGAATGAAGCAAGTCTTGCTGCTGCAAAGCGTATAACTGGATTGAGAGCTGTATTTGGAGAAGTACGCTTTAAAAATACATGATTCTTAATTCTTAAGCAAATGTGCACATTTTGAAGGTCATTTAGTGCATAGTTTTTTTAAAAATAAATCTTGCATGCTGCATAGGTTTATCCTGACCCAGTCAGAATCGTATCAATTGGCCGCAAAGTTGAAGACCTCTTAGCAGATCCAGGGAGCAAGGAATGGCGGTCATACTCAACCGAACTTTGTGGAGGTACATCCCTTTGCTAAATTAACGTATGGTCTAGCTGATTTGGGGTATTCTTCTACGATGTATTTCTTCTATATAAGTAATGTTTTTGAATTGCACCAGGTACTCATATATCAAATACTCGAGAGGCCAAAGCATTTGCCCTTCTATCTGAGGAGGGAATTGCTAAGGGCGTTCGAAGGGTGACTGCTGTTACAACTGATTGCGCCGCCAATGCAAAAGAATTGGCAGACTCCCTTGATGCTGAAATAACCGATGCTTCCAAAGCAGAAGGAAGTTTATTGGAGAAGGTACTCTAAAATGGCAGTGGTAACTTTGAAAGTCATGAGTTACGTAAGATTATAATTGGTGCATAAATGACATGGGTAATATACCTTTAACATATTGAAGCGGAGTGCACATTGTTATGTGAACTTTGATCATCTTATTAATGTTTCTATACAACTTAATCTAATTCTTGTTTGCACTTATTTGCTTCAATAATATGGTTATGTGAACTTTGATCATCTTATTAATGTTTCTATACAACTTAATCTAATTCTTGTCCGCACTTATTTGCCTCAATGAAAATATCATCCACCTTATTAGTTTAGCCCATGGTAACTATATTCTCAATGATTTCAACATTACAGAAACCAAAGACACATCCAACTAACATCCAGAACAACGAAACTGGCTTCATAGCAACTTTCTCAATAACTTTTTGTTTGGGTTAAAAAGGTACGTATGGAAAATAACCTAAAAGCAGTAGAAGATGCAAGCAACAAATCATAAAGATTACAACATATTGTGTGGCAGACTTTCATCGTTATGTTTGCAAAGAGATTCTGAAACCAAGTTTCAAGGAACAAGCATATGAATCTAGGATTAAATCCGTGCAGAGGAAGTAAAAGAGCATGCATCCAAAATTTGTCTACAAGAAAAATAGCAAAACAGAATGTAGAAATTTTATCCCAATTCCCAGAAACATTTTTATTGGAATTGGACTTAAATGCGATACAAAGACTATTTTGCTCCAATACCAGCCAAAAAATGAAGCAAACTGTTTTCCACATACAAAATGATAGTTCACATCAGCCGCTCAGAAAGATGCATTTACTATTCTACACTAAAGAAAGCTTGCTGTATGCCAGTTAATTGCTTCTCTCTACAGAATGTTGAATTCTTCTCAGAGACAGTACATTTCTTTCCTTAGAACTGAGGCTTATATTTCGGTTTTCCTTTTTTTTTTTGCTTGGCAGAAAGTTGCATCCCTGAAGAGTAAGACAGATGCGGCTGCTATTCCTGCAGCTAGAAAAGCTGATCTCCGGGCCAGGATATCCCAGCTGGAGGTTTGTGAACATTTTACAAAACAATTACTTTTATGCCTGACATTCCTAAAAAATCTCTCTGTTTCATCCTTGTCATCTGTTCAATAGCTTATTATTTATTATAAAGTTGATGCCTGATGAAATGTGATCTCTAAAACCAGGATAAAGTAAGGAAGGCCAAAAAGAAGATCGGAGAGGAAAATATCCAAAAAGCAGTGAAGGCAGCAACAGAAATTGCTGAGGGTGCTATTTCTGAAGGAAAATCTTTCTGTATCACCCGAGTAGATGTCGGTTCTGATACTACTGCTGTTCGAGAAGCAGTTCTTAAAGTCATGGAAAAAAAGGTCGATAACTCTGTCTTTGTTGCATTCTAATTCATTTCCTGTCTTTGAAAAAATGTTGTGGGTGTTCCATAGTTTCGGAGGTGTCCTCTTCCACAGCGTTGATTTTGAAGTAGATAATTAACACTGCACTGAAATACAATTTGAAATTTCACTTATCAATCTCATGTCAAAACTTCTTCAAAATTTCTTTTGCAGTCTTACATTTCCTGTCTCTCTTCCTGTTTAAGAAAATCACTTACCTTAGGCGATTATAGCTGTCTAACGACATAGTACACGTTATTTCTGAAATTGCTGAGGGTGCTATTTCTGAAGGAAAATCTTTCTGTATCACCTGAGTAGATGTCGGTTCTGATACTACTGCTGTTCGAGAAGCAGTTCTTAAACTCATGGAAAAAAGGGTTGATAACTCTGTCCTTGTTGCATTCTAATTCATTTCCTGTCTTTGAAAAAGTGTTGTGGGTGTTCCATAGCTTCGGAGACGTCCTCTTCCACAGCGTTGATTTTGAAGTAGATAATTAACACCGCACTGAAATACAATTTGAAATTTCACTTATCAATCTCATGTCAAAACTTCTTCAAATTTTTTTTTTGCAATCTTACATTTCCTGTCTCTCTTCCTGTTTAAGAAAATCACTTACCTCAGGCGATTATAGCTGTCTAACGGCATAGTACACATGACTATGATTCTCAATATATTCTCTGTGCAAGCGTAAGTGCGGTTAATGGGTGGGGTATTTGATTGGATATAATGAGAATATCTTGGGTGTGATATTCTTACCATAGATATGTTTGCTTATAATTACACATCACTTACCTTTTTTATGGATATCACAGGGACTAGCAGTTATGGTGTTTAGCTCTGATGAAGCCTCTAACAAGGCAGTTGTGTATGCTGGAGTACCAAACAATAGATCGAAGGATGGTCTTGCTGTGTTAGAGTGGCTGACTGCTGCAATGGGACCTATTAAAGGGAGAGGAGGTGGTGGTAAAAATGGCGTGGCTCAAGGACAGGTAAAACATTCTTTAAAGAAAAAAAATATATTTGCAACGAAATCCTAGTGTTCATTTTCTGGTAAATCTTTTTTATCCAACTGCAGGGAAGCGATGCAACTGGAGTTGACGAGGCCATGGATCTTGCATCAAAATTTGCTGCAGTGAAGTTGAAGTAATTGTCTCTTGGAGTCATATTTGGTCCCAGAGGTTTATTGGTTCTTACGATTTTGGCAACATTACAGTGAGATTGAAAAACAAAATCTGCTTCTTTGGAGATTGGAGGATGTGATATCTACTGATATGCAATTTGGGTCATATTTTGATGCGCAACACACTGTCCGTAAGAACGTTAATGTTGATCAGCTGACACTATTTATCTTAACTAGTTGACATTCTGTATTCAAAGTTCTAATTCTTTCCATCGTATGGTTTCTCTGAAGTTCCTATCAAAATCGTGATGCTGTCTGCTGCGGCGTTATTTGCTTGTCTCTTAACATTTCTTTCACATGGCAAACGTTTTAGATGATCTCACATAGCTGCTATTGGGAAAAAAACCCACAACCGAACATTAGACGTTTGTAACCATAAGCAGCGTTGGTATTTTCCTATGTTATGTTGTATGGGAGAAATATTTAATAAGATCCGCTGGCAACAGATTTTCATTAAATCTTGATTTCTATGTTGATATTTTGTAAACTGAGCTCCACGGCTGGCTTCATTTTTTTTCCTGCTTATTTTGCTGCGCTAGGACCCTGGAAGGTATAAGGTGTCTTCATTAGTTAACAAAAATAAAGTCACAGGATTTTTTTTGCTTTCTTATTTATATGTTGAGCTGCCTTGTTGATATACTTATCAAGCAAAATAAAAGTTTGCTTGCCAGGCATTTCTTCGTCGGCCGGCCTGGTTGGATACCCTGTGAAGTTGAAAATGTGTTATGTTTGTGTTCATGGATACCCTGTGAAGTTGAAAATGTGTTATGTTTGTGTTCAATGACTTGTTACATGTTGCGGATAGGGTAAAGTGTACAAAATCTTTGAGCTGCATACAGTTCCTTTTGCTACTAATTTAGGTTCTTTTTGTTCTACTGCATTCATTAGAGTGTCTCAATACTATGATTACTATCTTATACATTATTTAATTTTATTTACTTAAATCTAAACATTTGTCACTTTTTGTTTACCAAATCTTGGATAATAGACACGTTCTTTCTGTATCAACAGGACATAAAGATGTAAGAGGGTACTCGAGTTTTTTTTTTCCTTTTTGGAAAAAATCCAATAGACTCTAGAGTGTTAATTTTTCATGATTTGTAGTCTGTGGATTTCCTACAACTTGGTAATGGTACAATCATGTTTGCTATATCCACTCCCAAACAGTAATTTTGGGAGTTGGATTGCCGAAAATGCCCTTTTGATGTTGAGGGTGTTTCTGGAATGGATTTGGCCTGGTTTGGTTTGGGAGAATGGCAATTTAGTCCTCACACACCCCCAAAGTTACTGTTTGGGAGTGTGAATAGTTGGACCCTGGTACAATGAGTATTTTTATTTTTATTTTCGTTAAGGCCACATAGTCTTCAATTGAATTGGGAAGTGGATTTCCAAAATATGTGTCGATTTTACCATTACAACATATTTTAAATATATAAATATTTAAAGTTGATGTGAATAATGGGAAACACCAACTGTGGTTGAATTTATTGGAGTTAACAAGATCTATTCTGATAGACTTAAATTTGAGAGAGACTTAAAATATACATGTTTACGGAGACTCATTGTAAATAAATAGAATTGGAGGTCATATATCAGAAAAACACAATGAAAAAAAAAAAAAGAAAAGAAAATGAAACCAAAAAAATTTGCCTCTAACTATATATTTGCACTTTTATACCCTAAAGTTTACACATAAATTTAGGACAAAATAATTAAGTCATTCTTAAAGTATTAGTTAATTCTCAACTTCACCTGTGAAATATTACCTATTTTGTATCTTATATGGTCATTTTGTGAGCTTACAATTAAATATTTAACAAATCAATGATGTGACTACGGTCTTTTTGTATTTCTTCATGGATTTTTATCAACCAAAAAACTACTTTTTCCCAAAGCTTTTTCTTACTTTTATTCCTTTTTTGGCAAATGTAACATTATTTCTTTAAATCACAGAAAATACAAGAAAGTAAAAGAAAATATCACGTTATTAATTTGTTAAATATTTAAATGTTGGCTCTCACAAAATGAACATATTACACATATTCACATAGTTTAAAAAGTAAAATAGGCAAACTAATACTCAGGGGAAACATGAGAGTTATACTATAAGGAAACTTGATCATTTTATTCTTGATTTTAATATCCAAAAGTTTTTTTTTTCTGATACTTTAGTTCACAACATTTTAAAAAAAAACTTTGTTATCTCCATGTTTTTCTTTTCTTACACCTTAATACCCCAATATGTACACCTTTTAAACTTGATATCTGAAAGTTTTGTTTTTAACACTTTGATATCCCATAACATGTAAACATTACATATCAAAGTTTAAAACTTTGAAATATCTAAGTGCCAGAAAAAAAGACTTTTGGTTATCAAGGCGCTATCATTTAAAAAAAAAAAAAAAGTTTAAAGCGTCGAAGAAAAATATTGAGATATCAAAGTCACAACAGCGTATATATCGTTTACGGTACCAAAAGTGGAAATAACCCTATATAAACCCTAATTCCAGCAGCCCTCCTCTTTTCTCACCCCCAAACCCAAAAACAAACCCTAGCAATGAAGAAGAAGTCGAGCGCCAAAATCGACTCTCAAGAACCCACAACCTCAATCCCCGCAACCTCTCAACCCCTCAAAACCCTAATCGACGACACCTCCGTCTTCATCGACGACCTCGTCAAGCTCATCCCTGCGAGATTCTTCCTCCCCATCCCCGACGCCGACGAGCGGCCATGGTTCCAGGGCCTCAGCAAGGCCGCCAAGGCCTCCCTGAAGAAGCAATCCCGCGAGAATCTCAAGAAAGTTCGCCGCGATCGGTTCAACCCCGAGAATCCCTCATCCACCCTCGACCTCCTCCAGAAATCCATCAAACCCGACGAAGATAACCCTGGCGACGATGAAATCCCTAACCGTAACCCTAAGCCCGAGGAGAAATCGGTTACCTATGAGGAGCTTCGCCAGCGCCTCCACCGTCGGATCGAGGAGCTGCGGTCTGGTCGTAATACTCGGCCGAAGAACGACCTTATGAAGAATGATCAGAGGAAGAGGAAGAGGGAGAATGAAGAGAAGTCGCTGGAGGAGACGAAGGGGAAGGGGAAAGATGAGAACGTGGCGGCGGACATTACTTTCGGGAAAGTGAAGATTGGGGATGAGGATGGGAGCAGGAGGAAGAAGAAGAAGATGTCCAAGGCTCAGGAGCTGGAGAAGGCGAGGAAGCTTGAAGAGTTGAAGAAGGATCCGGAAAAGGGCGCGATTGTAGCCAAGAAGCATTCTTGGAAGGCAGCGGAGAGCCGGGCTATGGGAGTGAAGGTGCACGATGACCCGAAGCTTTTGAAGGAGAGTATAAAGAAGGAGAAGAAGAGGCAGAAGAAACATGCTGAGAAGTGGAAGGAGAGGGTGGAGAGCAGGGAGAGCGTGAGGAATGAGAAGCAGAAGACGAGGACTGGTAACATTAAAGAGAGGGCTCATCAGAAGAAGATGAGGAAGATCGAGAAGAGGGAGAAGAAACTCATGAGGCCGGGGTTTGAAGGAAGAAAAGAGGGGTATGTTAACTGAGTGAAGGAGCTTGGTGATTGAGAGGTGAGGGGAGCTGTTATTGTTTTTCCTTTGATTACATTTCGTAGGGTATATGAATTTCAGAATATTTGTTATATCTGAAGTTTGTTTTATTGTTAAATTATGCAAGGTTCGTGCTTTAGCCCTTTTCAATTAGATTAACTATGAAGTGTTTACACTAGTATCTTGATGATGTCTAGCTACAACTTTATAAATTCTTTACCTGCTGTTAGCTTATTATATTAGTTTGGTTTTAAAGTACTGAAACACCCATTTTCAGTTGATGTGAAACCTTTTTAAGCTTACATGGGCATTTTGTGTGTGTGTGTGTGTGGGGGGGGGGGGGGGGGGTTGCTTAAGCAAGGATATCCAATGAGAATTCCTTTCCTGTTTTTTCTGAATTGCATTTGTAGGGTTTTAGGAAGAACATAGGGGTGTATCAGTGAGTAAACAAGCACAAGTGGAGGGAACTGTTATTGTTTTTTGATGGATTACATTTTCAGTTGATGTGAAACCTTTTAAGCTAGATGGCTTTTTTTGGGGGGGTGGGGGGTGGGGTGGGGGGGGCGGGGGGGGCTGCGCTTTAAGCCAAGGGATATCCAATGAGATTTCCTTTCCTTTTTTTTTTCTGAATTGCATTTGTAGGGTTTTAGGAAGAAAATAGGGGTGTATCAGTGAGTAAACAAGCACAAGCACAAGTGAGGGGAACTGTTATTGTTTTTGATGGATTACATTTCATAGGGTGTAGGAATTTTGAAATCTTTGTTACATTTGAAGTTCGTTTTATTGTTAAATTATGCAAGGTTCGTGCTTTAGCCCTTTTCAATTAGAGTAACTATGAAGTGTTTACACTACTATCTTGATGATGTCTAGCTAGAACTTCTATAAATTCTTGCTGTTAGTTTATTGTATGAGTTTGGTCCTAATATACTGAAAGACCCATTTTGTTTTAGTTGTTGTGAAACCTTGCTAGATGGACATAGGGGGATTAGCAAGGGACATCAAATGAGAATTCCTTCCCCATTTTTGCTGGATTCCATTTTGTAGGGTTTAGGAAGAAAGGAGGGGTATATCAATGAGTACACAAGCAGAAGTGAGGGAAACTGTTATTGTTTTTGCTAGATTACATTTTGTAGGGTGTAGGATAATTGGAATGTTTGTTATATTTTCTGTTGCACGGGTGCGGGTGCGGACTCAGACACAGGTGTAGATACAGGACACATGACAAATTTGTAAAAGGTAGGATATGGGGACATGACTATACGCATACATCTTGAAATTAATAATTTATATGATATTCCATATTGTATTTTCATTCATATGTTATGAGAACGAAAATGCCTAGAACATTTATATATTTCATTTATAGAGTATATTATAAATTGGAAACCACTTGTTTTTACACAGATGCCCCCAAACAAGGCTTTAAAATCATACTTACGAATAGTGTACAGGCTGAAACGAACCCGACCCACGTTCAACGAAATGCAAAATCTTGAGTTGAAGTGTAAGAGTTACATCCAAGATGTATATCACGAGTGTTTAGACTAAAACACACACACACACACACACATAATTGAATGCATGTGTGTCTCTATTCAAGAAGTGCCGAAGGAGTACATATCACGAGTGTTTAAACTAGAACATTTTATGTTTCATTTATAGAGTAGATTATATATTGGAATTTTTGACTAGATACTCAAATGACCCTTTAAAATCATAGTTATGAATTGTGTACGGGCTGAAACGAACCCCACCCAAGTCCTAACGAAATGCAGAAATTTGAGGTGAAGGGTAAGATATACATCCAAGAAGTATATCACGAGTGTTTAAACTAAAACATGTATATATAATGGAGTACATGTCTAAATACATGTATGTATTTATTCAAGAATTGCCGAAGGAGTGTCGAACGCGGACACAGGTATGGGAAGTGTCAAACACAATTGCAGGAAGTGTCAGACACGGTTCGTGAGCCTAGATGAAGTGTCGAGTTAACCTAGTTCATACCTGAAGTTTGTTTTATGGTCGTATTATGCAAGTTATGTGCTTTGCTATTGTCAACGCATTAACTATGAAGTGTAAACACAAATATGTTGGATGATTGCTAGTTTGAACTTTTATACTAACGGTTTTTATTTATGACTTTGGTTTTAAAATAGCGGATAATTCATTTTGTTTTAATTGATCTGAAGCCTTTTAAGCTCGATGGACATCAGGGATTAGCAAGGCGTGTCTAATGAGAATTCCTTCTACATATTTATTTCTTTGAATGGAATACAGTGAATATGTGCATGAGAAATAATTGTTTTAGTTGTTGTGGCTGTAATCATGAGTAGTTATTGGTGAATGCCTGTTTGTATGTATGGTTGCTATTCTTTTATAACTGGTTTTCTTTCTACATGAGTGACTTTGAAGGTGGGTAGCTTGAGTAGGTGTTATTTTCGTTCTTACTTATTCGAATGGTTGTGTCCCCTATATACTGCTCTATGGCAATGTGGTTAGTTGAGGTTTAACATCCCTAGGCTTTAGAGAGCCCATGACTCTCAGTCTTATTTGTGAAGGAGACGATTGCTTTAGGAGGATAAACGTGGAAATGTATTGCAGGGAGCAAAAAGTTGAAATTAGTGAGCAAATTTATTATGTTCAAGCAAAAAAGGAGATATATATATATTTTTCATACATTTATGACCACATGAAAAACATAAATTAACCTAACAACATGCTATTTGAAGCATCGTGATCTTCTTCTGTACGGTGTGTTTGGTTATGACTCATGAGATGTTGAAACACCAAGTGCATTACACCATTATCTAGTTCCAACTTTTGTTGTCGGACTTCCACTTGAATGCAACAAAAGCTCTTGCATTTTCAAGTTATTTTGCTTTTGCAACAACATCCAACCAAATAGGCGTGTCAAACGAAGTGAATGTCTCTGTGAACATTCGCCATTCATGACAGTTTGCTTAAATATCGCATATTTTCTGGTGGTATAACAAGCTGCATATGCTTATATTCAGGTTAGAGATAGAATGGGCAGTTTCTCAGTAAGGGATATGGTGGGAAGAAGGCAAATGCACGTGCACAGCGCTTGAAATTTGTGTGTTTTTGTGAACCTGACAAAAGATTGTTGTCAAAACTTTCTGGTTTGTTCACTTTGCTTCTGCTTAAAAGAGTAAATTTGAAATAATTGATGCTCTGAAGCAGTAATCAGCTTAGAGATTAATTTCAGACAAACGCATTTGCGAAATTACATTGCCATGAATTTTTTACCTGTTTTCCATTTGAACGTAAATGATACGTAGGAATTGCATTAATTGCCTCCAGGTTGGTCAAGCTTAAGGTTGCGTGTTTACGCATCTGCAACACAACCTAACCTTCATTTCAAGAAGAAGACGATCTCGTGACTTCAAAAAGAAGGTCTATTCTTTCACTGTTCCCTTTTTATTGTGCGGTGTTAGAGCATCTCCAAGGGGCCGGAAAAATCCGGCCCCTTAGCTAAATTAAGGGGTTTTTAAGGGACATGGTCTCCAATGGACCGGAAAAGTTCCCCCTACACCCCAAGTCCCTAAACTTTCTCCCTAGATTAAGGGGAAGGTTAAAGTCCCTTAACCTTCCCCTTATAATTTTATAATAATATATTTTCTTTTAGTGTTAATTTATGTGTTATTAAATTTAGTTAATATATAGTTAATTTAAAATAATATAATTAAATTAATGTATAGTTAATTTAATTTGTTTAATATTTTTTAAAATGTACCTCTTATAATTTTTTATTGATATTTTTTATTAATTATAGGTTGTTTTTTCTAGTATAAAGTATTTTTCTAGTATAGGTTTTTTTTTCTAATATAGGCTGTTTTTCTAGTATAGGATTTTTTTAATTATAGGTTGTCTTTGTGGTATAGGGTGTGTTTCTAGTATAAGCTTTTTTTCTAGTGTAGGTTGTTTTTCTAGTATAGGCTTTTTTAATTATAGGTTTTGTCTTTGCAGTATTGGGTGTTTTCTTGTATAGGCTTTTTTCCTAGTCCAGGCTATTTTTCTAGTATAGGCTTTTTTTTTGTTTTTTTTTAGCTAGAATAGCTAATTTTTTTAAAACTATCTAATTAATTTTTACCCTATAAATAAGGCACTACCTTGATGTTCACTTTCACACTTCACTCTTTCATTATTTCTACCTCTATTTCATCATATATACTACAATTTAAGGTAGGTTATATTTTTTGTTTAATTATAACTGCACTTCATGTTTCTTATATTTTTAACAATTTGAGAATTTTAATTAAATCATACTCATGTGAGATTTATACTGATGTAGATGGCAGAAAATAATAATCCATATTATGTCAATTTGATGACTAGTCATTATCCATGGGAAGATCAATATGAAGAGCAATCGTTTCAGCCGGACATACCAGAAGAAAATACGGTAAAAGATATACCATTGCAAAAGAAGTCAATGCGAAAATCAAAATATCGGATCGAAGAAGACACCTTGCTTGTATCTGCATGGATCAACACTAGCATTGATCCAGTGCAAGGGACATTGCAAAAATATTCCACATTTTGGCACCGAGTAGCAACTTACTATCATGAAAACAAAACATTCAGTAGCGATCGTGATCAAAAAGGGTTAGAGCACCGTTGGTCCGCTATTCAAATTGCAGTTAGTAAATTTTGTGGGTGTTTTAATCAAATTGAAGCAAGAAATCAAAGTGACGTGACAGAGAATGACAAGGTACTAATTGTGGCTTCAAATTATTTAAACTGATTAGATTTATATAATTTATTAATTGTTTTACTTTTTACATGTTAGTAAATTTATTTTATTTTTTAATTAGATTATGGAAGCGATGCAAATGTTTCAAAGCATGCAAGGAGCAAGTTTTCAATTTTTACATTGTTGGAATGAGTTAAGGTTCCATCCAAAGTGGCTTGGCCAATTTTCAATGAAAAAATCTAAGAGGTCAAAAAATTCAAGTCCTGCTACATCTTCTCCTGCAACTCCAGATTTAATAAATTGTAGGGAAGATGAATGTCCTACTGAGGGTTCGTCAAGGCCCATAGGAAGAAAGGCTGCAAAAGAAAGGTTGAAACAAGGTAAAGACAAGAATGTGGCTTCTGAAATTACACCAGTGATGTTGTTTATTGATGAAATGAAGCAGGATCGATTACACCAGTGATGTTGTTTATTGATGAAATGAAGCAGGATCGGAAAGAAAAAGAAATAAAGAGAGCATAATTATTTGGTCAAATTTATGTTCAGGAGCAAGAGCGCATAAAGATAGAGCAAGCTAGACTACAGGTCGCTCAAGAAGCTCAAAATATCAAAAAGGAAAAAATGCGATTGAAAGCGATGAAACAAGATGAGAGGATTATGACAATTAACACTGATGGCATGCCTCCATTGCAAGTAGAGTATTACAATAAGTTGAAGATGGAAATTCTTGAAAGGCAATTTGGTGGTGGTAGTTCAAATTAGAAGGAAGATGATGTATTGTACTTGAAGATGATGTATCATATTTAGTGTGCTCTTATGTATTTCAATTTACTCTTGTTGTATCGTACTTGAAGATGATGTATCGTATTTGAATATTTTATGAAGTTCTATTTATGCAAATGGAAACTTTTCTCAAAAATCAAATATGATCACATATTAATATAGAAATTCAATAACATCAATATTACATCAACTAACAGGTCTTTACTTGCAACACTAAATTAAATGACATTAATATTACATCAGCATACAAATCCCTTACTAAAGCCCACCATTTCGTTCCCATAAATGTTCGACAAGATCCAATTGCAATTGAGAATGAGTTTGTCTGTCTCTAATGCGATGATGATTCTGAATAAATTCACACAAATCTATTGTACGTTTGTGAGACACTGATATAGTTGGGGCTTCCTCAGCAGCATCGTACGTGAAGTCGATATACTCATCATTTCTTTCATCTTCAACAATCATGTTATGCATTATTATGCATGCTTGCATAATATTTTTCAATATTTTCTCATCCCAAGAGCGAGCTGGTCCACGCACAATTGCAAAGCGTGATTGGAGTACCCCGAATGCTCGCTCTACATCCTTTCTTGCCGACTCTTGAAGTGTAGCAAAATGTTTTCTTTTATTTCCTTGTGGTAAAGAAATTGTTTTAACAAATGTTGCCCATGACGGATATATACCATCAGCAAGGTAGTATCCCATCGTGTATTCATGACCATTGACTGTATAATTAACAGTCGGACCATGCCCTTCAGCAAGTTGAGAAAAAACGGAAGACCGTTCTAACACATTAATGTCATTAAGAGCTCCCGGTAAACCAAAATAAGCATGCCAAATCCAAAGATCATAGGAAGCAACAGCTTCTAAAATTATTGTAGGAGTGTGGTTGTGACCAGTATACATACCATGATACGCAGCCGGACAATTCTTCCATCTCCAATGCATGCAGTCAATGCTTCCTAACATCCCAGAAAATCCTCGTTGTTTGCCAATTGCAAGCAATCTTGCAGTGTCCTCGTCAGTTGGTGACCTTAGATACTCATCACCGTTGCCAATTGCAAGCAATCTTGCAGTGTCCTCGTCAGTTGGTGACCTTAGATACTCATCACCGAAAATTACAACAATTGCTTTGGTAAACCTGCCGAGACTCTCTATAGCGGTGCTTTCTCCAATCGGCACGTAATCATCCACAGAATCTGCTGATACACCATAAGCAAGCATCCTCATAGCAGCAGTTACTTTCTGTAGTGAGGATAAACCAATTTTCCCAGCAGCATCCCGTTTTTGGACAAAGTAGGAATCATGTGTTTCCACTGCGAATAAAATACGCAAAAATAGTGGGCGATGCATACGAAACCTCCTTCGAAATAGTTTTGCTGGATACACAGGAGATTCACTAAAATAATCATGAAAAAGCCTCTCGTGACCTTCAGCTCTATTGCGTTGAATTACAGCGTGCCTTGGAATGGAACCACGACGACGAGAACTTTGACATTCGCTGGAGTGGTGTTCTTCCAAAGATGCAATTGCTAATAAGGTCGCATAATCATCATCGTCGTCATCCTCTTCCTCTTGTAGCAAGGCACGTAACAAATTACTAGCCATAAATAATATTGAAGATTGAGTTAAAAAAATTGAATGAATTTGAATTTAGTGAAAATGAAGGACACTGGTAGTGCTATTTATAGAAGGAGTGACCACATTTAATTAAAAAACGACCGTTGAAATACGACCGTTAAAATATGACCGTTGAAATATGACCGTTAGAATATGACCATTGAAATATGATCGTTGAGATATTATTGTTAAATAAAATTAATATTAAAATAATATTTAACTTTTAACACGATTTATATAAATTAATTATTATCTAAATTAGTTATTTGTTAAATTTTAATTTAATTAATTAATTTAATGATTATATAAAGTAATTTCTTAATTTAGATTAATTAATTAATTAATTATTTTTAGTTATTAATATTTAATTATTTATTCATTTATAAATAAACTACATATTTAATTAAATCTTAATTCATAAAATTAAAAAACTAAATATAATTAATTAAGGGGTAGGGGGGTTTTTAAGGGGAACCATTGGAGAAGAACCAATCCCTTCCCCAATAGTACCCCCTAAATTAAGGGACATCCAAGGGAACCCTTGGAGATGCTCTTAGTGCATGCTAGACGATGCGAGACCCCACAATGCTGTAGTCCAGGGTGCTCTAACGGGGGTTATTCATTCGGACATTTGGGTGGATAATTTAGAAGGATAATGAGAGAGATTTTTGGGGATTCTACTTTATATTGTAATGATAATAATGGAATATGCAGACTACATTTTGGTGTTATTGCTTTGTTAGAACACTAGTGGGACAATTTCAACACTTGGGATAAAATTTTCCCACTCATATACAAAATTTTTGCCCTAATAATAAAGATTTGCTCTATCCTCCACATTGGAGCAATCATGTTCCACTTTGAAGGCAATTGGAATCCTCTTGAAATCTTTCGTATTACTTAACTTGACTAATGCATACTAATTATATTACAAATATATATGACACATATAAAATATAAAATAATAATATATTCACTATATTATATTATATCATCATGTAATAGAATAAAATATTATTGTAGTTTAATTTATATGTATAATTTGTTCTATTATATATTATTATGCAATATCACATACTATATTATATCAAAAATAGTACAATATATTTATTATAATATTATTTTATATTTATAAGATAATAGAATATTTTAATAATATATATTATAATATAAGATATTATACTAGTTGTAGTTAATATTTAATTGTGGCCATGATATTATATTGTATTATATTAAACCAAAATAATAATATACTATAATATAATAACTATATTAAAATTATTGAATATGTTAGAATGTTATATTTAATGATATAATATAATAGTAATATAAATCATGTCATCTGGTGATATTATATTACATTATATTCATATATTATATTAATATAATGAAATATATCATTGTATTATAATATAATATGTTTTAGATATTCTATATATATTATAGTAATTAACATAAAATATTATCTTATTCTAATTATAATGTAGTATTTCAAATAATATTGTACCAAATAAAATAAATTATTATAGTATTTTATACAGTACATTATATCCTATGATACTAAATTCTAATATATTAAATTAAATATTATATTATTAAAATATTATATCAAATATATTGTTCGTATATTATATCAAAGCTTCAAAAATGTCCGATTATCCAAACTTATTCCACTTTACTCGACTCAAAATATCCCAAACGGATAAAAATGTTCCATTAAAACAATTATCTTATTCGGCCGGAACTCGTCCCAACCAATAATCCCCCTAGGTGTTATACTGAACACCTTTGGGAGCTTTTCTCTGCTGTTTCTGTGTTCAAGTTAGTGTGATGTCTGAGAGCATGACAGATCACACTTTATGCTTAATTACAAAACGAAGCAACGAAAGAACCGAATGCGCTTTTGTTATAAATTCTTGATTTTTCGCGTTGCTCCATCTGAAGTTGTACTTCGAGTAGAACGATTTTGCTTGAGAGCCTGAGACTTCTTTAATGATGGATGTTATTTTTGAGCGTTGATTTGTCTCCTTTGCCTCCGGAAACGGTTTATGAGGTCCTTGGTATTCAACACTTATTTTTATTTGGGTCGTACTTCCTCTTTTGAATAGAAAAAGCATGAAATCGTACAAATACCCAAAGGAGATGCTTTAAGCCTTCTTCCAGCAAAAATGGAGTCTCTTGATGGCTATTATTACATCATTCCCCAGTGACGAACACTTGCTTTATCAACCTGGATGCGCTCCAACTTCGTTTCCTGAACTTCATCAAGCCCTTGAGATGAGATGAGATGAGTAGTAAATATTTTGGAGACCCGTCTGTATTTAATTTGATGTTCAATTCTTAAAATACCAAACAAAGACCATCTTTACTGATTGAGTACTACTTTCAAGCTTGTAAAATAATATGCGTCACATTACCTGATAATTATAAAAGCCTTTTAAAAGAATGTGTTGAGATTGAACAAATGCCAATCATAATTAATTCGTAGGATATAGAGTATTTCTTTCGTCATAATCTATCTCCAAACTACCAGCCTCCTCTTCCCTTGAACCATCCACCGTTCCTCTGCCCATGCTCCCCCTCAAGCACTTATCACCCGCCATTCTCCCTTCTCCTTCCACAAAATTGACTGTTAGCTCTCTCTCTCTCTCTCTCTAACCAAAATACACAGTAGCTAGCCATGAACACTCTCCATCACTACTCACTTTCTCTCACTCCTTTTCCATGGACGAAGTCATCCCTCTTTCACCCTCTCTTGACTCTCTCCTTATAACCTCTCCCCTCCCGCCATCCTCCTCCTCCTCCTCCTCATCTCATCATGCCAATCAAGAACCACCATCGCCGCCTGGTACATCCATCTCGTACCGTGTCCGCGTTTTAGTGAACAATTCGACCCCCTCCACCACGAGATATGACATTTTCCCTTGCATTGTCATTCTCCTCACTTTCTGCTTCTTCGGTGAGAAATCCTCTCTCTCTCTCTCTCTCTAATTGGTTGCTTTTTTTTGATGGATTGGTATTTATTTTTGTAATTTTAATGGAAGCAGCTTCTCTGGTATCAATTGTTGGCATCTTTGGCTCGGTTGATCTTGTGTTGGGTCCTAATTGCTCTAGGCTCGTGCAGGCCAATACCTTCTTCGTGCAAGACGTAGAGGTGTGCATATACTTTTAGCTCCCCTCTTCTATTTCATTGAAGAGTTGCGAATTCTTGATGGATAAATTGGATCCACCTGCAGGATAAATTTGTTTTAACTAAATGATTATAATGAGTTGACGTGAACTGTGACGACATGCTTCAGAATGAATTTGGCTTGGATTACTTTCTTGTATCTAGGTGAAAACAGTTGGAGAGACTGGACATGGTGTTGCTATGCTCTATGCATTTCCCAAGCCTCCACCACTTGATGTACAAACTACATGGTCAGAAAACTATGATGTGTCTATCCCCGCAAATTTCCACAAGGTAAGAACTCTACTACTTTGTATCTGAGCTACTTGTAGCAACTTTTCGTGTGTTCTATTTTTTTTTCATGTTTTATCTTCATGAATAATGATGCCAGTTTAGCTAATGAAACTGTGACAGGAATGGATATATTATCTCAATGATAAAGCACAAATTAATATCTCTTACACTGTGAAAGCTAACACATCTCAGCCTTTGATCCTTGTTGTTGCCCAAGGTAAGCGTCCTCTTGTTTTGAATGTTATATCGATGTTGACACTGTGCATTTTTACTTTGTGTTTGTTGTTTTAGAGTTTTTCATGAACAATATAACTTGTCAGAGCAATCATCTTCCAATGTCAGTTATCCTCTTAGTACTAATCAAGCTGATATGAAAGTTTTGCAGCAGCTTAACTTTGCATTGCATGTCCTCTATTTAACATCATGCGTCTTCATGTATATATGCAAATGTTCTTACCATTGTCCTTGGTTTAGGTAAGCGAAACTTTTAAGTAGTGAATCCACTATTCGACATCAACTTTGGTTGAATTGATTCAATACTGATGCTTGTGAAGGGTACACATCTCATGTATCATCTTATAATCATAAGATTCTCGCAAGAACGTTCATCCATTTGCAGTTTTCCATTTGTTTCATCACTTAGAAATGGAAAGTTGGAAACTAACTTTATAAAGAATCCTTTAAATTGCTGATTCTGTGGACTGGGTATGTTTAGGTAGTGAAAGCCTAAATCAATGGCTCGAGGACCCATCCCATCCAAGTACCCAGCTATCTTGGAATCTAATAACTGGTAATTATTATGTAATATTTCAAATTTGTTGGATTAAACATCTCATTTCTATCCTCATGGAGCTACAATTTGATTATTATAGGAAATGATACGATCCAGCTGAACGTTGAAAAGCCTTCTGATTACTATATAGCTGTTGGCAATCTCAACGAACAAGAAATGGAGGTAAACTGGTTATTGTTGCTTCGCTTCCCAATTTTGTGAGGCATTTGTCATCATCAATTTACATGTAAATGTGATGTTTGACTTAAATACTTCCAGTAAATAGTTGTACATGATGTTCACATGGAATAGGTATCAATATTTAACTTCACATTGTCTCTTCAAACTTAATTTGTAATATTTCGAAATGGTGTCATAGATAACACACTTAACATGCCATCTTCTATTTGATTTTGTATCTGTATTTAATATTTAACTACTTTTTGTATACTGAATTCTATCCAAGTTAATGCTTCCCTTTTCAAAACAGGTTCGCTTAGATTTTAGATTTCAGACTCTCTTGTACAATACTACAGGAGCACATTACAAGTGCTTTTTAGGCCACAGTTTATGTGTTTCGAGGCTGTTCTTTCTGAGTGAGAGTGTTGCAATCCTAACCACATCTGGACCACAACAGGTATAAAAATTGATCTTGCATGATTTAGTATGGCCTGTTATGATCCTTATTTGAGATAAACTGTAAATATGCAGAAGGCCAGATCCTTCTTTTGAAATCCCTCAATTGCAATGAATATTTTTTATCAGAATCCTTTTATGTTCTCAATTCATAACCTTCGCATATCTACTCTTTTCTCTGAAAAAGTAGCCTAATATCATCAATTCATATACATGGGCTTTAAAATATGCACCTCTTATTATACTCTAAATCAGTAAATTTGCGTATAGCCTGCAATAGTGTAAACATTTTTGTACTTGGATATTTTTCCATTACAATACTCAGTAACCTGCCTTTGGCTTCAGGATGCAAAGAACGATGAATGGTATGTCAAACTATCGTATGGCCCACGGTGGACATCCTACATTATCGGTTCAGGTAAAATGCACTTTCCCTTGGTCCGCATGCCAAACCTACCCTTTTTCTTATTCTATCCCTTTTATCTTCATTCAGGTGTGATAACTACAGTGTTTCTGTTGACCCTCAAGATCATTTTACTTCTATGCTCCTTGAACGGTGTTAGTCAACAGAATACAAATATCACAACAGAAAGACGCCCCCTCTTACCAAATAAGGACAATGATTCTTCAAGCTTGGGGTCATCATATGATTCTGTTTCCAATGGTGACGATGTTGAAGAACCTCTCACTGTTTCGTCGAAGTTGGTAAATGAGGGAGAAGCTGATGAAACCTGTCGACTTTGTGCAATTTGTTGTGATGCTCAGAGGGATAGCTTCTTCCTGCCTTGTGGGCATTGTGCAACATGTTTCACTTGCGCAACAAGGTGATTGATATATATATGAAGTTGGCATTCTTTTAAATTTGGTTTATTTGCAGATGCACCTCTTGCACTATTGGGGTATAGCTATTTTATCATCTTTGTTTAATTTTATTAGAACATACTTTATAGGCAATCCGATGGAGTCCTGTGACACCACTAGAAACTGTGTAGATCCGCCACTGCCTGGCTCCGGTGGCTCATGTTTTGTCCATTAGTGTTTAAGCTCCCATGAGATCACATGCATGATGGTCAGAGTTAGTATTTTCCAAGAAAATTCCCTCAAGATTTATATAGATTATAAACTAAGGAAAAAAAAAAAACATCTGGTGTAGAATAAAATAGGGGCGAGAAGTAGCTACACCCCATAACCACCCTTTAAACTTTAGGGTTAACTACGGATAGACCGCCTGTACTATCACCAAATTGCAGTTAGATCCCTTTAGGGGAGGGGAAGTTTCTATAAAAGTTTCGGCAATTTCATTCCCCCTGAGCCGGGTGGTAGTGGAAGGGAAGAGAGCATATCATAAAATTTTTAACGCATAGAGACAATTTTACCCTCTATCATACCAAAGCATTGGCCAACTCTTCACTCCCCTTCCCTTTTATTATGACTTCCAAACAAAATGATTTAAGTTTTTACCCCCATTCCCCCTTACTAAACTCCTAAGCGACGTATTATATTTTCCCTCTCCTTCTCTATCTACTTTCCTCTTTTTATCTTCCTTTCCCTTCCCCTAGTAAACTCCCAAACATGTAACGTATTTCACTCTGGGGGGGTCTATCTTCAACAGTTCAACAAATAGAACAACGGGAGGTCTATCCAAAATCTGGTGACAGTACTCGGATCGTCTGTCAGCAATTAATAAAAAAATATCGGTTTCATACAGGTAGAGACTGACATGAGTCAGTTATTGATACTGCAGGATAGCGGATGAGGCGGGTGCTTGTCCCATTTGCCGGAGGAGGATGAAGAAAGTGAGGAAGATATTTACAGTCTGAGTGATGCAGGTTTGATATCTAGTACAGGATGCAGCAACACAGCATCAAAGATAGGAGAAGGTGATTGCGCAGACGCCAGCGATTGAGATTTTCTTGTTATGTGAAATCTTATGCACTTAGAATTTAGCAGCCAACGGTATATACCTATGTTGTTGCTTATCTTGAAACTTGTATTAATATAAATTTATTGGCAAAGAAGTGAAAAACAAGAAGAAGAGCAAGAAAGAAGGGGATAATGATTAAGTGCACATAGATTCCGCAGAAATATTCACTTTTAGGAACTTATTACTCCTGTAATTTGAATTTGACAGATAGGCCCGTGGGTCTACATGCAATTAACTCCTTAGTTTTGCAATAGACAAGGTCCAGTGTAGTATTGACTGCAGAAGATATTATGCGCAGCGGAAGCTTTCTCGGGCAACACGAACAATAACTCGAACTAAACCACAAACAATATGCAAACCACAATCACAGCAAGAACAAGATATTTACGTGATTCGGCAAGTTGCCTACGTCCACGGGGCAAGGAGGGGGGAGTTCTTACTATTAGAAATCAGAGAATACAAGTAGGATTACAAATCTCTCAGATCAAACCCTAAAACAAAGCTCTTGATCTCTCACAACTCTCCCACAATTGGATGCAACAATTCTCTCTCAAAGACTGCTCAAATTCGTCCTTGCTTAACCCTAACAAAACAGGTTTAGGGATATATATAACTTACAAAACGAATCGGGTCAAAAACCTGAAGCCCAGCCCAGAAACATCGTCGGTCGACCGCGGCGGTCGACCGCGCAGGTCTCGCGGTCGACCGCGTCGACCGCTGATCTGTCTGTCTTCTACCTGCTGATTTTCACCTGTTTACTGTAATTCTTCAATTCTCCAACTCGGCGAATGTTTCCACCAAAACTGAGCCGACACCAAATCATCCAATAGTCCCTCAACAAGTTAGGGAACCAAACTAGAGCTGAAATACGATCTCCCCCCATCTGAATCAACTGATCAAACCGGCTACATCTGAAAGACTGCCTACGTATCCTCTTGCCCAAGGAATCAAGCCGAACGTAGTTCAACCAAATGGCCTCCAAAGGCCTCAGCGCTGAAGGATGTTCAAAAGCTTCAAACAATGACCAAATTTCACTCCTGAAACAACTTTGGTCAACATATCTGCAGGGTTGTCATTTGTGTGGACCTTCTCCAATATGACATCTCCATCATCCAAGACGTCCCGTACAAAGTGGAATCTGACGTCGATGTGCTTCGTGCGCGCATGATAAACCTGGTTCTTCGCCAAATAGATAGCCGACATGCTATCACAATATACCCGAATAGTCTCCTGAGCGATTTTCAAGTCCTCCAATAATCCACGCAACCATAAAGCCTCCTTAATAGCTTCAGTAACTGCCATATACTCTGCCTCTGTAGTAGAGAGAGCTACTGTGGACTAAAGCGTGCAACGCCAACATACAGGTGCACCTGTCAATGTAAAAGCATAACCTGAAGTAGACCGGCGTTTGTCAAGATCTCCAGCATAATCTGAATCCACATATCCAATACAAGCCTGCCCATCCTTCTCATCCTTCTGAAATACTAAACCAACATCCACAGTGCCTCTAACATACCATAGAATCCACTTCATGGCCTCCCAATGACC
Organism: Asparagus officinalis; assembly: GCF_001876935.1. Taxonomy (NCBI): domain Eukaryota; kingdom Viridiplantae; phylum Streptophyta; class Magnoliopsida; order Asparagales; family Asparagaceae; genus Asparagus; species Asparagus officinalis. Next base: position 49,123,847 of record NC_033797.1, on the reverse strand, counting down.
CTTCCCGGGATCGTGCATGTATCTCGATACCATGCTCACGGCCTGTGACAAATCTGGCCTCGTACACACCATCGCATACATCAAGCTATCTACTGCACTAGCATATGGAACCTTCGACATATAATCTCTGTCCTCTACTGAAACAGGTGACATATATCAATACTGAAAGCTTGAAGTGGGGAGCCAATGGTGTGCTAACTGTTTTTGCATTGCCATCAAAGCTGAATTTCTTCAACATCTTCTGTAAGTAGCTTTTCTGTGTAAGCTTCAAACTCCCTTTCACCCTGTCTCTCTCGATCTCCATACCCAATATCTTCTTTGCCTCTCCAAGATCCTTCATCTCAAACTCGGATGACAGCTCATCTTTTAACTTTCGAATAGCTGAAGAATTCCTGGAAGCAATAAGCATATCATCAACATATAAAAGCAAATATATGAGCTCACCATCCTGTAGCTTGTGCATATAAACACATGGGTCATATGGGCTCCTCGTATACCCTCGGCCAATCATAAAGCCATCGAATCTCTTATACCACTGTCTGGGCGATTGCTTCAAACCATAAAGAGACTTCTTCAGCTTACAAACCAAATTTTCCTTTCCTGCAGCTTTGAAACCCTGTGGTTGTGTCATGTAGATCTCCTCATCTAAATCACCGTGTAGAAAGGCTGTCTTCACATCCATCTGGACCAAATCCAAATCCAACTGTGCCACCAACTCTAATAAAATCCGTATCGACGAATGCTTCACAACGGGTGAAAATACCTCGTTGTAATCAATGCCCTCAAGCTGTGCATATCCCTTGGCAACCAATCTGGCTTTGAACCTTATGTCCCCAATAGAAGATCCCTCCTTCTTCGCATATACCCACTTGCAACCTATATCCTTCTTGCCCTTAGGTAGATGTGCAAGTGTCCAAGTATCGTTCTTCTGAAGAGACCGCATCTCCTCCTCCATAGCTTCCCTCCACCTGATCGAATCGGGGCTAGACTCTGCCTCCCTGAATGTGGCTGGAACCATATCATCAACGACCTCCACTGATAATGCATATGCGACCATGACATCATTATACCTAGCTGGCCGACGAATCTCTCTCCTCGGTCTATCTGCTGCAATGGACCTCTGAACATGACCCTGTTCATGAGTCCCATGATCCACTGTATCTTGTATCTGCCCGGCTATCATCTCATCTCCTCCCAGTGTCACCTCTGTAGGAGCATCGATGGATACAGTGCTCTCTGGAGTGGGTGGAGTCACATCATCCTCCACCTGCTGCGATATCTCTCCTGTCTGGTCTCCCTCCACCTGCTGAGGGGCTCGAGGCCTCATCATGTACGCCTCGTCAAATGTGACATCTCTGCTAATAACTATCTTCTTGTCCTGTGGATCCTTGACTCCATCTCTAAATCCCACAAAGACTGCTTTCCTCGCTCTCGGATTTAATTTACCATCACTAACATGATAATAAGCTGGACACCCGAATATCCGAAGCGACTCATAGTCACTAGCCACCGAACCAAACCAACGCTCCAAACGAGTCTTCCCGTCTATCGCAATGCATGGCAACCTGTTCATGAGATGGCTCGCATAAACTACCGCCTCGGCCCAAAAGGATCTAGGCAATCCACTCTGTGTCATCATACACCGCACCTTCTCCAGTAAGGTACGGTTCAATCTCTCAGCCACCCCGTTCTGTTGCGATGTCTCTCGAACTGTGAAGTGTCTTCTAATGCCGTGATCCCGGCAAAACTGCAGAAACGGATCACTCTTGTACTCTCCACCGTTATCTGAACGTAGAGTCTTCACCTTTCTACCTGTCTGCAGCTTCACTTTCTTCTTCCACTCCACAAAAATATCCAGGACCTGATGTTTATGCTTCATCGGGTATACCCAATTCCTCCTGGAATAATCATCAATGAAAGTGACAAAATAGTTGCCCCCCAAGAGATGTGTTCTTGGAAGGACCCCAAATATCTGTGTGAATGTAATCCAAAGTACCTCGGGTGTTATGAACAGCGGTGCCAAACTTCACTCTAGTCTTCTTCCCAAGTACACAATGCTCACACAGCTCCATCTTGCAGGTCTTAGCACTGTAGGGACTTATCTCCTGTGTGTCCAAGTCTCATGTGCCATAAGGTGGTAGTGTCCTCCTTTGTAGTGATAGAAGCTGCCAGACCCCCTGTAACTGTCTTGCCCTTCAAGTAGTATAGGTTGTTTTCCCTGACACCTCGCATCACCACCATAGAACCCTTCGTGACCTTCACTGTAGCATCCTCTAAGATCACTCGATATCCTGTTGCCTCCAAAGACCCAAGAGAAATGATGTTCTTTGTCAACTGTGGCATGAACCTCACTTCCTTCAATTCCCTCACTACACCATCATGCATCCTAATTCGGACTGAACCAATACCACCAATAGGACATACGTGATCATTACCCATAAGCACGACATCCCCTCTTTCCAGCTCCTCAAAGCTAGAAAACCACTCCCTCTTAGGGCAGATGTGATATGTAGCTCCCGAATCCATCATCCACTCCGTGGAATCCACATAGCAAACCGACGGTAATGCAGGGTATGAATAGACTGAAGAATCTGAGTCTGAATCTGAATGCTCACCAATAGCTTTTGCAACATTCACTTCTGAAGCTTGAGCAGCTTTCCCCTTATTCTTCCCGGCTTTTTCTTTCCACTTTGGGCAGTCAATCTTCCAATGTCCTTCTTCTTTACAATACCGACATTGATTTCTACCAACACTCTTATAGGAACTCCTATTCCTTGATTTTGAGCGGTTGAATTGGCGACGGTTTGGATCTCGGCCTCGAACTGCTAACGCATCTCCCGATGCCTTCTCGGAGGGTTCACCATCACTCTTCCTCAACTCATAGTTCACCAAAGCTGAGGTCACCTCCTTGTAGCTGACTGTAGTTCTTCCATTGATCATAGTGAGAACGAACGTACCATAATCATCTTCGGGCAACGAACACAGAAGTAGCATCGCCTTGTCTTCATCCTCAACTATAATATCAACATTGGCCATATCTGAAAGTAGCTTAGTGAAATTGTTGACATGCTCCCTGATGGAAACCCCTCTCTTCATCTTGAACTGGTAAAATCTCTTCTTCAAGTGAAGCCGATTCTCAATGCTCTTCGTAAGATATTTCTCATTGAGTGTTTCCCACATCTTCTTCGCCGACGTCTCGTTCATAACATCATAAATAAGATCCGGCGTCAAGCATGACCTAATAACACCACAAGCTCTACTGTTCATCTTTCTCCAAACCTTATCCTCCAACTCTGCGGGTTTCTCTTTTAACTCAAGAGTCTCCTCCAAATTCTGTGCATCCAAAGCATCCATCACCTGACACATTCACAATCCGAAATTGATCTTGCCGTCGAACTTCGGAACATCAATCTTTGTGTTATTGATGCTCAGACTCTGTATCGCCTTTGTAAGAGATGAACCTGACATGCTTGCATCTCCCATGTTGTCGATCTAGCTCTGATACCAATTGTTGTGCGCAGCGGAAGCTTTCTCGGGCAACACGAACAATAACTCAAACTAAACCACAAACAATATGCAAACCACAATCACAGCAAGAACAAGATATTTACGTGGTTCGGCAAGTTACCTACGTCCACGGGGCAAGGAGGGGGGAGTTCTTACTATTAGAAATCAGAGAATACAAGTAGGATTACAAATCTCTCAGATCAAACCCTAAAACAAAGCTCTTGATCTCTCACAACTCTCCCACAATTGGATGCAACAATCCTCTCTCAAAGACTGCTCAAATTCGTCCTTGCTTAACCCTAA
>NC_033797.1:49101648-49119321 GCF_001876935.1 Asparagus officinalis | reverse complement strand
TGGCGTTTTGATGTTGAAATACGGGGAGGACCTCCGCGTCTTGCCTTGCAGAGATTATCACCAAGTAATCTCTTTTTGTCATAGCGTTGCAAAGATCATTGTCTTGTAATCTTCGTCTTGGCTCCTTGAGAATATGAGAGTCGTCAGATTGTAACTCCCGATGTTGATTGTGAAGGCTGTTGAAGTAGAGCTTCCATCAGTTGTCGTGAAGGTTGTCAGATTGTAACCTTCAGCGATCTACGTGAAAGTCTTCAGATTATAGCCTTCTGGAAGTCGTCAGATTGTAACTTCCATCATCGGTGGTTGATGGGGGATAAGCTATCTATTGTGATTTTTAGACAGCCTACAGAATCCCCTCCAAAGTTTTCGAAAGTTCGTGGTTGACTGGGACGAATTTTCGGAATACTTTGGATCTTAACTCTGATCTTAGAGCTGTTGATTCCTTGTCGTAAAGGAGTCGTTCTCTGCACTTGCTTCGAAGGCATCTTGGTTGACGGGATTTGTCACATATGGCCTGTGTGAAGGTATGTGCCATAATCCTGCTTCTGGAATGCTGGGGGTGGACCCTTCATTTTGAGCTTGAGACGCGGGTGTGACCTCGGCGTTTAGTTTTTGCATCGCGTGTCTAACCTCGGCATTTTGACTTGAAACGCGGCTATGACTTTGACGTTATCGTCTTTGCATCGCGGGTCTGACCTCGGCATTTTGACTTGAAACGCGGCTATGACTTTGGCGTTATCGTCTTCGCGTCGCGGGTCTGACCTCGGCATTGTGGTTTTTGCGACGCGGGTCTGACCTCGGCATTTTGACTTGAAACGCGGCTATGACTTTGGCGTTATCGTCTTCGCGTCGCGGGTCTGACCTCGGCATTGTGGTTTTTGCGACGCGGGTCTGACCTTGGCGTTCTGACTTAAAACGCGGCTATGACCCTGGCGTTTCGATGTGAGACGCGGATGTGACTTTCATGCGTTTTTGACTAAGTCTTTGAGACTTGTCTTCAACTTATTCGTTTCAAGTCTTGGCTCACGTCTATTAAGCTGGTGGGCCTGAAAACATGCATAGGATTTTTGGCAAACCCTCAGCCATCAACGAGTTTGATAAGGCTTTACCGACTACCGTTTGAATCGGGCTAGCATGTGGATTGTCTAAGTCCGTTCCACATGTAACGTTGTGCTAAGAGAATGAACCCTCTTAAACTTGATGCTATGATTTTGATTACATAGACTTTGTCATTTTTTACAGAAAAAGACTAACCGGCGACGCGTGTTAGGCGTAGGCTTATCCCTACTTAGGATTTGGGATAAGGTTCCCCATGCGTGTAAGACATGGATTTTGGTGTTATTAATAACGACCCACTACGATGTTGAATACGTAGACTTTTGTCCTTTTTACGGTGAAAGACTAACCGGCGACGCGTTGTTAGGCGTAGACTTATCCCTACTTAGGATTCGGGATAAAATTCCCCATACATGCAATGTATGGATTCAGAGATTATCAATTTAATGATAATCACTGGCTACGATATTGAATACGTAGACTTTGTCACTGTTTCTTCCTGTGTTATTCGAAACACTGAAAGAAAATTAGAAGTGCCAGAAGTATAGTATTAACTTTGGCATGAATTTTCACTTAAAGTGAAATTCAAAAATTTTCTTTATTATCACTAGGATAATTCTAGAAAATCTTTAATCCGCTGGGGATTTCATAATGAAAACTTGCTATTCTTGTTGAAAAATGATTAACAAGTTTATTGGGGGGGTTTGACTGTTAGGGGTGTGAGGTTGACCTAACAGCATTTTATGGACCTATCGCTCTATTGAGGAGAGTCGATAAGTGGATTTTTGTCAGAGGTGTAGTGTTAACGTGACAGAATGTGTGTTGCGATTGGAGCAACTTTGTAGACTTATCATCCTATTGATGAGGATTGATAAGTGGGTTTTGTCAGAGGTTTAGTGTTAACGTGACAGGATGTGTGTTGCGATTGGAGCAACTTTGTGGACTTATCATCCTATTGACGAGGATTGATAAGTGGATTGTTGTCAGAGGTATACTGTTAACGTGACAGAAATGTGTTGCGATTGGAGTAACTATGTGGACTTATCATCTTATTGACGAGGATTGATAAGTGGATTTTGTCAGAGGTTTGATGTTAACTTGACAGGAATATATTCTTGTTACTTGCACAAGATTTTAGGAATTAGCGTCTCGCTGGGGAAACTTGCTAAATGAGTTTATCATCAGGAACAATGAGTTTTGATACCTGTGATTTGAATTTGATTTTGAAGACTTAGTGTCTTGCTGGGGAAGATCACGATTTGAGCAATTTTGGGGACTCATCATCCTATTGACGAGGATTGATAAGTTGATTGTTGTCAGAGGTATATTGTTAACGTGACAAATTGGGAGTGATGCAAGTTGAATGCATACTCTGTGGGGATGATGATCGTCAGAAGTGTAATGTTAACTCGACGATGTGAAAGATTCGTTACTCTTAATTAAGACTTAGCAGGGGAAGAAAAAGAGATAGACAAGGCACATCGCCTAGTGAGGCACTATCCATGAAGTCGAAATAGAGGCACATCACCTGGTAGGCCGTTATCTGATGAGTTTGACTATCAGAGGTAACTGTTAACGTAATAGTTTTGTGGACCCGTCATCCTATTGAAGAGGATTGGCAGAAGAATTTGGAGGGAGCATACTATCAGAGGTGATCATTAACGTGATAGTTTTAATGGACCTGTCATCCTATTGAAGCGGATTGACAAGTTGATGAACTATCAGAGGTAAATGTTAACGTGATAGTTTTGGTAGATTCTGTGGTTGACAGAGGTATTTTATTAAACATAACAACTCAGAAAATTTATTACTCATAATCCAATGAACTACAAATAAACCAACCCCCAGTCTTGAATAAGTGCATGGGGAAAAAAGGGTAGATATGGCACGTCGCCTAGTGGGCCACAATCTAACGAGCTTGACTATCAGAGGTAGTTGTTAACGTGATAGTTATTGGAGACCCGACATCCTACTGAAGAGGATTAGCTTCAGTGGTCGTAGTATCTTCTGGTTCTGACTGGGAAGAATGAGCTTGGTCCGATTGCTCAGGAGAAGATTGGGCTTGGTCCGATTGCTCGGGCTGATCTTGCCCACTTTGTTCTTCAGCTTTGATCCTGGCAATAATCTTCTGAGCCTGTTCGCCTTGAGAGATCAGTTGTCTCCAAGAACGACATTCTGCAACCCCTATTCGAGCTAGGATGTTGGTCTGCAGGTTGTGTCGACAGGTCTCTACTAAGGTAGACTGTGTCATACCTGACGAACACCGGAGAGCCATGGTTCGGAACCTTTTAACGAAGGCTTTGACGGACTCCCTCTTCTTCTGCTTAGTGGCGAGAAGGATATGGATGGAGACTTCTGTATCCTCTTCAAAAAATCTTGACAGGAAGAGTCTCTCTAAAATCTGCCCACCTTTGGATACATCCGGCAGGTAGTTTCCTGAACCATTCAAAGGCAACTCCCTTAAGGGTGCCAATGAACAATCGAGGCAGTATAGCATCGTTTGATATTACATTCCCAGTCTGTGACTTGAAATGATAAATATGTTGGTTCGGTGATCCCGTGCCGTCAAAAGCTTGTAGCGTCGGGACTTCAAATTTTGGAGGATAAGGGGCTACGTCCCATTCGGCAGGGTAGGGCCTGACAACTCCCTCATCTTGGAGCTCACTTCTGTTAGCAATGACATTGAGGCGGGCTTCCAATTCCTCGATTTTAGCCGACTGAGGATTTTGCTCATACTCCGTCTCTCTTCCTTCATCAGAGGAAGATTCCAGGTTGTGGGCTTCTTGGTCAGAAGCCGTGTCATCAACCATTTTTCCCTTCCCTTTGCTTGTGTGAGGTCGGGACGAAGACGTTCTTTCCCTTCGGGAAGATTCTTGCCTGAGTGGCGAATCTGTCTTCTGAGATTTGGCCTTGTCTGCGACGAGTTGAGTCAACAGGGCCAGGAGTTCATTGATGGCCTCTTGCTGAGATTTGAGCATGGCCTCCTGCTCATCAAGTCTCTTCGCGAGATCTTCATGGTTTCCCGTCATATAAGCGTAGCTCTCATGTTCAACAAAAGAGCTTGATGACTGGGACTCTGCAATGGCTGAGTGTTCATCATTGGAATTGGTTCCCCTGGCTAAACTCCGATAGTTGACAGGGGGAATGGCTCCTGTTCGCGTCCGAGTATGTTGATAAACTCCATCAGACTTATTCAGGAAGTCTTTCAAGCCAGGAGACTGATCGTTCTCTGACTCATCGGAACTAGGAACTGATGATCTCCCTCTGCCGATCATGTTAGAAGTGACTCTAAGGTATTCATCCTCAGAAGTCTTCTTCTTGTGTGAACGCCGTCGTTGGTTGGGTAAAGCAACGTTCGTAAATTGGTTGAACACCAGCAGTTGGGCCGCATATGAGCAGCATTGGCGTCCCGAGAGGACCGTAGGAATCAGTCGTTCACATTGAAATGAACGAATGACTTGTTGCATCGATCTTTCTCTCGATGTGAACTCTCTCGAATCTGTTATAAAGATTCGAGGAGAATTACTCACTGATTGTGAGGTTTGAACTGGAACCCCCAGTCCATGATTGGACAGGACTGGCTCTTGGTGAATATGGATCTGGTTGAGATGCCTTGAATCCATAAACTTCTTATATCCGCCCCTCAACCTAGTCGCGCTACGCACTCAAATCTGTTGTAAAGATTCGAGGAGAATTACTCACTGATCGTGAGGTTTGAACTGGAACCCCCAGTCCATGATTGGACAGGACTAGCTCTTGGTGAATATGGATCTGGTTGAGATGCCTTGAATCCATAAACTTCTTATATCCGCCCCTCAACCTAGTCGCGCTACGCAGAGTATTCGGGGGTCTCGCGAGCCGGTCAGCGAGCCGGGGGTCCAGGGGGCGGCGCGCCCCTGGCCAGGGGGTCCGGGGGGGATGGTATACCCCCCGGCGGGGTTCGGGGCAGCGCCCCGAAGCTCCACGATATACACCAGGCGCGGTATTGGATTTGGAACTTGGGACGCGAGGGTCGCGTTTGGCAATTGAAACGCGAAGGTCGCGTTCGGCACTTGAAACGTGAGGGTCGCGTCTGGCACTTGAGACGTGAGGGTCGCGTCTGGCACTTGAAACGCGAAGGTCACGTTTTGGTTTGGCGACCTGAGGGTTGCGTTCTTCATTGTCGACGCGAGGGTCGTATTTTGACTGGGAAACGCGAAGTTGCAGTTCGTGTTCAACGAAAGCTCGAGGTCCGCGTTTTGGCTGTAAAACGCGCCATTGAGGGCCGCGTTTAGTCTGGTTCTCGCGAAGCTCATGTTTGGGCTCATAAACGCGAAGTTCAGGGTCGCGTTTAGGCTCACGAACGCGAAGTTCGCGTTGGTTGGAGGATTGACTTTTTCGAAGTTGTGCTCGTCGCTGGCCTGTTTTAAGGCTTTTGCAGCAACGTCGTTGACGTTTATGGAGCTGGTCTCCTCTATAGGCCGTTTATGGCCTGTAGCACATCGTGCTGACGCAGAGGTGGGATATTCAACTCGCTGTGCGAGTTCAGCAGAGGCCGAGCCCGCTCCTGGAGCGGAGGGGCTGTTCGTCGAATTTTGGCCAAAGGAGAGGACTTTCTTTGGCACTCCAGCAACAGTTGGAGATTTAGTCTCCTTGGAAACTTCGTAGATCTTGCGCATAGCCTTGGGGCTAAGGGATCCAGAGGAGATAGCCTCTTCGAACTTGGCTTGATCGAACTCTACCACGAGAGTTTCGACGGTTGTTCCAGTAAGATAAACATCGGATTGCACCACCACTTCTTCGTCAGAGAAGCTTTTCCCCAGCAGAGTCGCCATCTTTTGTATGTAGGAAAAATTGCAAAGAAGAGAATAAAGAAAATTGATTTGTATTCCTTTTGATCTCGATTACAACTTGATTACAAAAGAGAGGAGAACGAAATTGGTTCTTCCTCTTTGTTTAAAACTGGGTTCTTCACGGTGGCGATGGAGTGCCTCCCCCGAATGCTTGCGTCGAGTTTGCTCTCCGTTGACGATCCGCACGTCTTGATTCACTGGAACGATGTCTTCTCCTCACGATTTGACGTTGTGGAGAACTTGCGTGGCAAGTTTGAGAACTCAGAACGAGTTTTTAAGAACTCTGTAAAAGAGTTGATTTGAACCGAAGATCGGTTAATAAGCCAAGGCTAGAAGAAAGCTCTGTGGTCGATCGTTGCTGAAGGATCAAGGCCGATCTCCTCCAAAACCTTTGCTGCGAAGTCCCAGATCCGAAAATGCCAGCCTTGCTGCTAACTCTTCCGTTTCCAAAAGCCAGCCCTAACTCAGTTGAGTTTACCCATATTTATAGGGAATTAAGGGGTGTAACCGCCCCCTTAATTCTCTCCATAATGGAGTGTAACCGTCTCCAAATCGTGGGAAACGGTTTTAGAACCGTTCAGCTCATGTTGAATGAGTCAAACAATGCCCACGTTGGCGTTCAGGATCCTAACTCCGCGTTTTAGACTGGAGCCGCGGAGTTGGGTACCCGCTGGGCATTGAAAAACGCGGGTCTGACCCCAGCATTTTAATGTTGTAACGCGGGTCCGACTCCAGCGTTTTGATGTTGAAACGCGGGGTTCGACCCTGGCGTTTTAATGTTGTGACACAGGGTTCGACCTTGGCGTTTTGATGTTGAAACACGGGGAGGACCTCCGCGTCTTGCCTTGCAGAGATTATCACCAAGTAATCTCTTTTTGTCATAGCGTTGCAAAGATCATTGTCTTGTAATCTTCGTCTTGGCTCCTTGAGAATATGAGAGTCGTCAGATTGTAACTCCCGATGTTGATTATGAAGGCTGTTGAAGTAGAGCTCTCATCGGTTGTCGTGAAGGTCGTCAGATTGTAACCTTCAGCGATCTACGTGAAAGTCTTCAAATTGTAGCCTTCTGGAAGTCGTCAGATTGTAACTTCCATCATCAGTGCGCAGGTCTCACGGTCGACCGCGGTGGTCGACCGAATCTCAGTCCCGAGAGTAAAAAGACTTACAGTCAACCTCGGTGGACCACGTCGGTCGACCGCCACCAGATCCGAAGACTACCAGGATTCGTGCACGTTGGCGGTCGACCGCGGCGGTCGACCGCTGATCTGTCTGTCTTCTACCTGCTGATTTTCACCTGTTTACTGTAATTCTTCAGAAGATAATTTGCAGCTATCTCTTCTTAGTAATCAAACAAAAACATTTGATCTAAAGATACGCATCTCTCTTGAGCCGGTTGTTGGAGTTGTGGTGATTGGACTGTGCAAACCGACGCAAAAATTATATGTTATATAGAAGTGTAAATCTGTAATTCTACACATATCTTCTACACATATATCTTCTTAAAATTGTAGCTTTATCGGAAAAAAGAAAGAAACCCTAGTACAGCTAGGGACCCAGATAAATTGCCGAACTATGTAAAATCTCTCTCCTGTGATATTTTTGTGTCTTTCTCGTTCTCTCTCTTGGATGTAGGGTTTATATTCCTAACGCCGGTAATCACATAATTTAGAATTAGGTAATAGCATCATTGTCAGCTGATTGCAGAAAGATAATTTGCAGCAGCCTCGTTTTTGGATCGAGTGTTAGCAGACCCACTCAAATTGAGTGGGCGGTTCACTTTATCTTTTATATCTATACAAGTTTTTTTTTGAAAAGAAATCATTATATACAAGTTTTAAGATAAGTTAATTAATCCATAACTCAAATAAGGATAAAGTTAGACTTTGATCTCTACTCTATATAAGCCTGCACAAACACAAGAAAATGCACATAAATATAGAAGTCTTCTCCTCCTCATTAATATCTTGTTTATGTGTTCGTAGCGGGAATGATATGATAATTGTGCAAAGATGAAGGTAGGTGACAATTCTATGGACCACAGAAACAGGTAAATCTCAAATCGAGCATTTTATGATTAATGTTATTTTTTACTTTGAATTCAAAACTCACCAACCCTATTACTATTTCACGCACCCCATCACTATTCCACCAACCTCATTCACTATTACACCAATCTTTTTGAAGCTATAAATACCTATGAAGATGAGAGGTAAATGCATTAGAACAGAGAGAAGAAAGAGAGAGTTGAAGAGAAAAGAAAAGAGAGTTTTCTTTGAGTGTTCTCTTCTTTGTGTGAGTTTGGAGAGATATTAGAGAGTGATCTCCTATATAATCTTCTTTTTTATGATTAGTGAAGTTCTCTACTGTTCTCACCCATGGACGTAGGGCATGCTGATCGAACCACGTTAAATCCTTGTGTGATGTTCTCTGTCTCTACTGTGATTACATAGTATTGTGTTATTATTCACTTTGTATAGACATCTTTTGTGTCTTTGTAGCCCCCGCGACAACAATTAATAGTCAACAATATCGATAATGAGACAATACGGCTGAAAAGGATATGAAAAATGATAAAGTAATTAGATGTTTTACCAGTTTGACCAATACAGTCGTTCATCTATCCACGTGAGCTCAAATCCATGTATAGTTTCAGAACTCTCGTGAATGTAGAAGGAAGATTTTAGTAGTTGTGAGAGCAATATTTCAGCAACCATTTTGGTTGTTTATTTTGCTAAATAAAATCAGAAAAATTGGCGAAATCAAAATTTAGGTGTCAGATATTATGTCTATTGTCTTGGACTATACAAAGAGTTTCACTGTGAATTTTCCCCCTACCGATTTTAACCCGAGGACTGAAATTCCTTTTGGGTTAAATGCAGATAGACCACACGTGTTATCACCAAATTAAACTTACTAGTTACTACCATTATAGTTCTATTGTTGCACATGGATCCCATGAAAAAGTTTTGTTGTTGCAGATGAATGTCTTGGATAAAAATCTATTGTTGCAGAAAGATTCCCTAAAAAGGATCAAAATTTTTCACTCCGGGATACATCTATAACAAAAATATAGTGTAGGAAGTCTATCCGCAATTAACCTTTTTTTTCCTAGCAATTGTAGAATTATAGGCCCCAAGTAGATCTTCTGCATCTCAAATATGAGAAGCTGACTTAATAACGAGAGAGATTTTGTATTATATGGTAAGATTTTTGAATGCATATCCTCTCCAATTAGGCGGTAATTGGAGAGAGTCCAATTCCTCTATTCCCCATCATTTATTTCTAATTTAATCAATAAGATAATGCCGCATGGGATTGACACAATTAAACTAGTGGTTTTGAAAACTACCTTTGTGTATTCGGTATATATCATTTAATTTTTAACAAAATCATGTTCCAAGTGTCTTTGATTTTAATCATAAGTTTGAAAACAACCTAGAGGGGGGGGGGGTGAATAGGGTTTATGCTAATCTTATTAGATATTAATGCCGATTAAAACTTACTAACAAATATATCCTAGCAAGATAGATATTCGATTGAATTAAAGCAATGATATATATGCAAAAGGGCAAAATAAACAAGAAACAATATAAACTAATAGTGGACACAAAGAGCAAATCAAACACAATAATATGATCACGGAGTTTGGTCCTTCCGACTTACGTCTCCGCTCTCCACTCCCGGGGAGAATCCACTATCACGACACATCCGGTTTGGAAACCGGAATTTCTCTACACACTCGGTTTTTTAGTTCACTGAAAACTCTACAAGACACTTATAATGTACATACACAAACTACAACCTCAAGTGTTGGTCCTCACGTATCGCCTCCCTCAAGTGCTCGGCTTTACTACCTCTCTCTAGGCTTTACTACTGACGTCACTCCTCTTGGTATCAACTACGTCCTCACCACACACTCCTCTCGGTGTAAATGTGTATTACAAAGTGATACTCTCACAATAAGGCTCAATTACAAGATTTATTCACTATAATAGATGAGAATACAATTTAGGTTCACTCTCAAGGTTACACTCACCACAACCCCAAATTATACAATATGTGAAAATATTTAAGCCCATGGTTGTGTGTGCAAGCAATGAGAAAATCAAATATAAACTCAAATAAATCTAGCAAATATGAATACAACAATTGAAGAATAAACAAGCTAGATATATGACTTTAGAAACACTTCTCTAATGACAAGAGAGAGGGATTGGAAGATTGAAAGCCTAAACTGAAATTGATCTCCTCTTCTTGTAAAACAATCTTCACAAAACTGATTTTGTAAACAACCACTTAAAACAAACTTAAAACTCTTTTTAAACTTGTTTTAAAACATTCTCTAGTTAAAAAATGAAATGGTATACGGTATATATAGGATGAAGAAACAAAGCTCAAAACCCAAGCGAAATCCAGCAAAAAGACAAAAAAAAACAGAAATTGGAAAAATAACCGTTACAGGCCATCAGTTGACTGACGGGTTTTATCAGTCGACTGAAAAGCTGACCGGTGTAGGAATTTTCCAGCTCATCAGTCGACTGACAAACTTATCAGTCGACTGATGAACTCATCAGTCGATTGGTCAGTCAACCAACATAAAAACAGAAACTATTGACTATTCCAGGCGTTTTCTTCAGTCGACTGACCACTTGCATCAGTCGACTGATAACACATTATCAGCTTGATTTGAATAGTAAAATTGATTTTCAAACTTCTTTTAAAAATAACAAATAAAATCAGAAAAATGTAAAACTTTGGGGAATGCTTGTAAACATAAAAATAAACATGTTACAAAAATTGGTTTTTAAATAGTACTTCTCATTTGTGAAATCTCATCATTTTTCAAAATCACATAAGTATGAACATGTTAAAAACTTGATTTTGCCAAAATGACTTAAACAAAACTTTGAAACACTTTAAAATGAATTTATAGACTAATACAAGATATGAAAATAGTGTAAATAAATCTTCAATCCATAAACATAATGTTTTACAAATTCAATAGAATATGAAACACATAAATGTGAAAATGAAGATATATATTGCTTCATATCTATATAGCTAAACCAAAACAACTTATCCACATAGAAAACAAATAAGTATTATATATCTATTTGTTTGCAAAAACTTTTGTGGATAAAACACATAAACCATTAAATTGTGTGTGTATAATATCGAGCTTAAGGTATTAACACACAAAATATAAACCCTAAACTAATTTACCCAAGCTTGTGATCTTCAACGAACCTCTATCTTGGAAACATGGATGAAGCTTGAACTTGGATCTTTAATCTTGAATTGTGAGGCTTCAACCACTATTCCGCCAACCTTCACTGGATATGATCGTTGAAGCGCAATTCCATCCAACCTCCAACTGGATATTTGTGTAGATTATCTAACAAAATAAATGCAAACATTTGACACATATTGTTAGGAA
Source organism: Asparagus officinalis (assembly GCF_001876935.1). Lineage (NCBI taxonomy): Eukaryota > Viridiplantae > Streptophyta > Magnoliopsida > Asparagales > Asparagaceae > Asparagus > Asparagus officinalis. The sequence continues at coordinate 49,107,996 of NC_033797.1, read as the reverse complement.
TTGTTTGTGATTATCAAAACAAGATTAGGGAGTAGGCTCATAAACATGAGATCTAATAAGGCTAACAAAGTTTATTATATGCATTGCTCGTTTCTAATTCAATAATATTTTTAGCAACTCATATTCATGCAAAGTCAATAACCAACAAATAGAAAATTTAAGAAATTAAAATTTGATGCATAATAAAAAAGTTATAAATAAATACATTTAAAAAATCTAATGAGTGTTCCTGTACACACATTAATAAATGGTTCGGATCTTGTTCCTAAGTGTTCCTATACGCACATTGACAAAAAAAAAATCAGACGCATGAATATAAGAGTTATAAATAATTGTAAATAATTCAAATTTGAGAGAGAGTTATTAGTTGACATCTGATTGGAGAGGTTAATTAGAAAGTTGTTTGTAGAAATATTTGAATTTATTACAAATTAAATAATATTACCAAATTCATCATGATGATTATAGAAACCACAAGTTTAATTGTAGTAATTATATGTGACATTATATTGTCTTTTGATTTAAAGATATATGAGGGGGATTAGAGGAATTAAACCCTCTCCAATTACCATCTAATTGGAGATGATCCGAATCCAAGATTTTTCTTAGAAAATTACAATGCCAAATCTGGAATCAAATCAAAATCTTTCCCATTCTCTCAGGGGCTGTTTGGTTGGTTTCCTGGAATTTAAGAAAAGGAAATCTTTGTTATTTTTTTATTAAAATATTATTTTTATTCATTTCTATCCCTAAAACTCACCCTGAAAAAAAGAAAATCTACACACTTTTATCAATAAAATATTATTTTTATCCACCAACTCATCACATCTCATCTCCTTTCTTACTTTTAAAAATAAATCAAAATCACATCATTCAACTCACCTCATCTCATCTTTAAAAATCACCCACATCATCCAATAATATGGTGACAACTCATCTCATCTAATTAACATTTCATTTCCATCCATTTCCTCAAAAAAAAAAAAAAAATCAAGGAAATTGATTTTCTTAAGTGTGAGTCACCCCATCCAATAATATAACGACAACTCATATCATCTCATATATTTTCTTATTTTAAAGAATGAACCAAACACAAGAAAAATACCTATTATAGGAAATATGTTTCTTATAATACATTTTCTTATTTTTTTAACCAACCAAACAACCCCAAAACAAGTTTTCTTAAAAAAATCAGTTACATCATCCAATAATATGGTGACAACTCATCTCATCTCATCTCCTATTCTTTGATTTCCTTTTTTTTATCCAACCAAATAACTATAATACAAGTTTTCCTATTTTTTGATTTCACACTTTTTTTAGGCAAATAAACAGCCCCTAGAAGAATAATTCAGGGAACAAATAGTCACTGGTGGAAAAAAAAGAAGAAGAAGTAAAGATGCATTGAAATCAAGAAGAAGGGATGAGAGTGGTAGAGAGTGTTCTGTTATCTCTGGCCGCAGTAAATATTCGGAATTCGGATTGTACTGCCGCCGAGAAACAAGGGATCGGTCTTTTTCTTTTAATTGGGTCCCACCCACGTACAAAATAAACAAGGCTCGCATCGACAACCCGCCAGAGAACACAAGGACAACGGGGGACCCCCTGCACGCGGTCAACTGAGCACAGTTCCACACGACAAAACTCATGTCATTTTCTCTCTCTAAACAAAAAAGCAGAATAAAAAGAAAAGGGGAAACAGAGAGCGAATGGCTCAGAGATTCATGCAAAATTTATCTACCGAAATCATTAATTATAATTCTTCCTCTACATTTTGAAAGAAATAAATGACAAGAGAACCAGAATCAAAGCAAAGATTACGCTTGAATGCTTCTCCAGCTCCTTCCTCTGGCTCCGCCGCCTTTCCCCTCGCCGTACTCCCCTCCCTTCTCTGCGGCTGTCTCAGCTGCTACTCCCTTTATACGTTAAGTGCTATTACTACTTAATAATTCGTAATAATAGTGATATATATTATTATTATATATTATTACTTATGGGGTCAATCTCTGATGACTGATCGATTACAGGAGCTGCCTGTCGACTTTAATTTAATTAAATGGCATCAGCCCGACCATGATAAAAGGGCTCTCTGTTTTTCCGATTTGTTAATTATTTCATATTAAGACTTTCCGCGAAACTTTTGCAAATTAAAGGGACTCTACTTTATTTAAACCCGTCCTGTGCAACGCAGTGATATTGTATGTGGAACGCCTTATTGCAAATTTATCGTCTATAGAAAGAACTGATTTAAAAGAGCCATCATCTTGATTTTTTTTCTTTCCCACTTTCCTTCTCTTTTTTGCGCTTTTTCAGGAATCGCTTGATAATTTAATGCTTTTTGATGAGATATGTCACTACCCACCTTTTTCTATAATTTCTTATGTCTTACAAAATCACTTGGAAGTACAATTGAGTGTAATTATAAACTTCTTACTATTTTATCGTGGCCGAATCAGAATTTTATGAGGTTACTTCTATTTAATCCGCTCTGAAAGCATTTAAAAACCGAATGTGATGCGGAATCGGGTTATATATATATTTTAACAATAATAAAACTAAATATATATATATATATATATAATATATCATATTATATATATAATATATAACTTATTTTTTTATTTTTATTCTTACCCTTGCTCAGCAGTCCTGCGTGCGTTGGTGCACGTAAACTTTCTTTGCAGCAGCGGGAACGTAGCATCGCGAACGAGGACTACCAAAATCCGTAAGAGAAAATGGGATAGGGAATTAAAGAGAAAAAAAGATTTTTAAAAATTAGATCATAGGGCCACAACCGGAACCGCACCCTTGGCCACACCCTTCAACAGTGGACGCCGTCAACGCACCCACACCCATCCACCATCCTGCTGCTCCCCTAGCGTCTCCTGCCTCCGCCTCCCTCCTCCGCCGCCCCTCCCGACCTCGCCCGCCCGCCAAGAACCGCCGCTCCTGCCTCCCCTTCTGCCGGCTTACACCACCGCGACCTCCAGCCCGCTGAGGCCCCTCGCATCTCGCGCAAACGCTCGACAGGCGCCCGCGGCACGCGCGAATGAGGAGTCGTGATCGTGGGGGGCAGAAGTTCGTACGTCGTACCCTCTACTACGCGTGCGCGCCCCAGGGCGATTTCACGCTGTGGGGGCTGCTTGCTAGACTCTGAGGAGGACCGCGGGATGGGTGCGACGTGGACATGATTTCGCTTGTATGGCACCGGGCCCCATGAATCGAGAGGGGGCAGTTAGCGAATGGCAGCAGCGGGGATCCGCGGGGCCCTGCCGCCCGCGCCGCCGCTGTTTAGGTATTGCACCACCAAGGACGGCCTCCGATATTCACCTTCCCGGATATGGATCCTTTTGGTGGTACGTCAAAGCCAGCCATTTTAGAAACTATTGGTGCAAAAGATCGAGCCGGCGTTTCGAATTTATTGTCAAAAACATCGATCATAGTTTACTGGTCGATTTGGCGAAATAAATTTACGATACTTCACGGGACTTGAAGCCTGTTAAGCTTTTAAAGCGCTATTGTTATATATGAAAGTAAGTGTTGGTCTTTTGTACATAACAAAACTTCACGGGAACTTCGTGAAGTTCGTAACTTTTTTATTATTATCAAATCGACCAGTTTAGGCCGACGTCTGGTGCTATTGATTCCTGACGTCATGTAGCATGAAGATCACTAAAATGTTCGGATAGGACCAAAAGTAAACATAAAATAACTCTACTCGGACGAAGCATATTCAGAAAGGGAGAATGATCCATAAGACAACTTGAATAAAGGAATAGATTTACGTTACTTTATAAAACTTTCAGGAACTACCCCTGTTTGGATGAAAATAAAACTTGCTTCTCATTTCGGAGACATTAGACTCTGCTGCAATCGATCGGGTAATAAAAGAATGAAGAGAACATTAATATTGAACGTTCTACACAAATCATCCACCAATATATATTTTTAATGCTCCTTTTAAGCTGTCTACAATAAAAACTTCATACATGCTAATCGTTTTTCTGACATTTTTAGCGAATTGCAGAGCAGACCCCTTGTCGTCATCTATTTTTGAACCTTAACATACACATCTATTTTATTGTCACACGATGAGACCCTTTCGGGAAACTAGATTCTTATAGAACAATTTTCAAAACCGGACTGATTTTTTTTTTTTTTGCAAAACCGACTGTTTTTTTTTTTATTTATCAAAATCGACCGGATGTTGTGATAGCTGGCTAATAATATCCTAAATAGTCGCGGGTTTTTTTTTTTTTTTTTTTATTTTTTTTTTTTATTTTTTATTTTTTTTTATTTTTTGTTTTTTTTTGAGCAACACACCGACTATTTAGGAACAGGTGTAAACAACCTAATTAAAGGTTATAGCAGGTTAATCGCTATCCTAAATAGTCGGGTCCAAACGCCCGACATTTAGGATAAGTGATTAGGCCTGCTAATCAGCAAACGGCGGTCCGATTTTTGATAAAAAAAAAAGACAGTCGTTTTGAAAAAAAAACAAAATTCAGTGTTGAAAATTGCTCCCATTCCTTCCCTCTTAGAGTACTATATTGTTACTAAATACAGATTAAATGATCTCCTCCAGGTAAACGAGTCAAAAGTTTCATAGCTCGCGCATCGATCTCGCGATCAACATAAAATTAGATCGGGAAGTTAGCTCAAAACCGCGAACAACCATACAAGGTGAGTGTCGCGATCAACCCTTTCTATAATTGCGCTCATAATACATGATTGCTTAGCGAAGGCCTGAGATAGAACTAAAATCTTGGAAGAAGAGTTCGAAAAGTACAACTTGTCTCAAATCCCATACATGGAAGCAGAAGAAGGCCACAGCTTATTGGAGAAGGAAATCCTATACTGCTCCGATACGACGGAATTGTTAACTGTAACGACACGAAATGTGGGGCCCAAATTATGCGAGTTAAAAACAGGCCTGATTTATGTCCCAGCAAACTTGCTTATTGCGGCACAATATAAACTTAAGATCCTATTTGAAAGGACTGCATAAATTTTCATTAGCGTGCAGGAATTGGTGAAGAACACGACAGGTTTAAGAAATCAGAACTGCGGCAGATCCAATGGATAATCAGTAAGACAGCTTCGACCGTGCCTGAGTGCATGAACTTCATTGCATGTAGACCCCCCTAACTCACTTGTTTTGCAGTTAATGCCCCTGTGTTTCGTCCTTCGAACTGAAATTTGACCAGGCTCTGTGGTGAACTTATGAGTCTGAGGGTGAAAGGGTCAAAAAACATTTAACCCCGTGCTGGTGTCTGTTATTTTTTTTTGTTTGTTTTGTTTGGGGGTGTGGGGGGGGGGGGTATCGTAAGGCTTGTTTGACCTGCACGAGAAACATACAGGCAGCATTTGAAAACATTTACTACGGGGTCTGGTTTTTTTTGTAGGCGGGGGTGGGGTGTTTGGGGTTCCTAATATCCTGCAAGCGATGAATCTACAGGCAATATTTAAAACAGTGAGACAGGTTGTGCAGAAAAAACTTTTGTTTCTGTTTGTTCAAGCACGATGATCTTTTGGCATCATTGCAGCTACAAGATCTACGCTGAAGCGTTTTGCTTGGTCAGTGAGCCTGAATATATTCTTGCTTGTGGGTCTCTTTCCCTGATTATAGATTCACAAATCAGGAAGACTTCTTGACTCGTGTCTGTTCCCAAAAGAAACTAGCTGGCCTATAAAGTGCCGACAACCTATTCACAATATAAAAGATACAGTTGACTTGGGTAACCAACACCATCGAGTAATATCCTTTGACACTCTTTCCTATAACTCTAACAGATTTTTTTTCATAAATTGTCACAGTAAACCCTCATGTCAATCCGAATTAAATAGGATACGCTAAATCTGATTGCATACCAAATCGCGATTCACTACGAATATACTCAACAAATCTAAAACATTGTCTAATACCAATTCATGCTAAATATCGCAAATAAGCGGTTCCATCGGATGGAGGCTTAACACTATCATGACATAGAATCAAGGATAAATGTATGGGGTCACCCGTAAATTAGTGGATCATATAGTTTTAGCTTGGAGAAGTGAATTCTAAAATTTCGTACAAACAATAAAGTTCTAGTTTATAATAAACATGTTTTGTGTAGTTCAGTCAAAAGCTTGCACCACATAATATCTCCTTTAGCTTTTGTTTCGTAACATCCGTCGATCCCAATATGATACGCAGGCAGAAGCTGTAGGGAAAAAAGGCGCAAAACTTAATGGAAACTGGCATGGATTCTGAGTTTATGATTATATAGTCACTTATTGTGGAGTATCCAAATTGCAGACTTCAAGCCGCCCCCCACTAAATGCTCAGAGGTTGTATGAATCGTT
>NC_033797.1:49086003-49101623 GCF_001876935.1 Asparagus officinalis | reverse complement strand
GCCACGCGGTCACTGAGCTACCGTTCCCACACGACAAACTCATGTGTCATTTTCTCTCTCTCAAGAACAAAAAAAAAGAAAAAAAAGAAAAGGGGGAAACAGAGAGACGATCCTCACGACGATTCAATTCAATTTACTACCAAATCAATTTAATTATTAATTCTCCTCTACCATTTGAAATAAATAAATTGACAATGAGACCCCAAGTAATCAAATGCAAAGATTAACGCTTGAATGGCTTCCTCCAGCTTCCTCCTCTGGCTCCGCCGCTTCCCCCTCGCCGTCCTCCTCCTCCTCTTCTCTGCGGCTGTCCTCATCGCTGCCTACTCCCTTTATACGGTTAGTGCTATTTTACTTACTTAATAATTCGTAATAATAGTGATATTATTATTATTATTATTATTATTATTATTTTATGGGTTAATCTCTGATTGGCTGATCGATTACAGGAGCTCCTGTCCGACTTTATTAATTAATGCAGCAGCCGATTATCAAAGGGCTCCTGTTTTTTCGATTTGTTAATTATTTCATATTTAAGCTTTCTCCGAGAACTTTTTGCAATCTAAAGGGGACTCTACTTTAATTTAAACTCTGTTTGAACTTGTGGATATTTTTGTTGCTGGAAATGCTATTGCAATTTTTCGTCGAGCTGAAAGAACGCATTAAAAGCAGCATATTTGATGGTTTTTTTTTCTTTCCCTTTCCTTCTTTTTTTTTTCCTTTTTCAGGAATCGCGTTGATATTTTTAAATGCTTTTTTTGGATGAGATTGTCACTACCCCACCCCTCTTTTTCTATAAATTTCTTTTATGTCGTTAACAAATCATTGGAAGTACAATTTGAGTGTAATATTTACTTCTTCTATTTTATCGTGGCCGAAATCAGGATTTATGGAGCGTTATCTTCTTATTTTAATCCGCTCTGGAAAGCATTTAAAAACCGAATGTGATGCGGAATCGGGTTATATTTATATATTTTAACATAATAAAACTAATATATATTATATATATATATATAATTATAATATTATATATATATATATACTATTTTTTTATTTTTATTCTTACCCTTGCTCAGCGTCTCTGCGTGCGTTTGGTGCACGTAACTTTCTGTTGCAGGCGGCGGGAACGTAGCATCGCGAACGAGGACTACCAAAATCCGTAAGAGAAAATGGGATAGGGAATTAAAGAGAAAAAAAGATTTTTAAAAATTAGATCATAGGGCCACAACCGGAACCGCACCCTTGGCCACACCCTTCAACAGTGGACGCCGTCAACGCACCCACACCCATCCACCATCCTGCTGCTCCCCTAGCGTCTCCTGCCTCCGCCTCCCTCCTCCGCCGCCCCTCCCGACCTCGCCCGCCCGCCAAGAACCGCCGCTCCTGCCTCCCCTTCTGCCGGCTTACACCACCGCGACCTCCAGCCCGCTGAGGCCCCTCGCATCTCGCGCAAACGCTCGACAGGCGCCCGCGGCACGCGCGAATGAGGAGTCGTGATCGTGGGGGGCAGAAGTTCGTACGTCGTACCCTCTACTACGCGTGCGCGCCCCAGGGCGATTTCACGCTGTGGGGGCTGCTTGCTAGACTCTGAGGAGGACCGCGGGATGGGTGCGACGTGGACATGATTTCGCTTGTATGGCACCGGGCCCCATGAATCGAGAGGGGGCAGTTAGCGAATGGCAGCAGCGGGGATCCGCGGGGCCCTGCCGCCCGCGCCGCCGCTGTTTAGGTATTGCACCACCAAGGAGCATCTCGATATCCCGTTCCCGGATTGGTCCTTTTGGGGGTGGTACGTCAAAGCCAAGCCATTTTAGAAACTTAATTGCAAAAATCGACCCGTTTCGAATTTAATTGTCAAAAAATCGATCTAGTTTCTGGGTCGATTTTGGCGAAATAATTTACGAAACTTCACGGGACTTGAAGTCCTGTTAAGTTTAAGCGCATTGTTATTTATGAAAGTAAGGTGGTGTTTTGTACATAACAAAACTTCACGGGACTTCGTGAAGTTTCGTAACTTTTTTTTATTATTATCAAATCGATCCAGTTTTAGCCGACCGTCGTTCTTATTGATTCGATCATGTACAATGAAGATCACTAAATGTGTCGGATAGGACCAAAAGTAAGACATAAATAACTTACTCGGAAGCAATTCAGAAAGGGAGATGATTCATAAGAAACTTGAATGAAAGAATATGATTTACTTACTTATAAAACTTTCAGTGACACTAACCCTGTTTGGATGAAAATAGAACTTGCTTCCTCTATTTCGGAGAATTAGACTCTGCTGCAATCGATCGGTAGATAAAAGAATGAAGAGGAACTTTAATATTGAACTGTTTTACACAAACTCATCCACCAATAATTTTTTTTAATGCTTCCTTTTTAACTGGTCTAACAATAAAGCTTCATACATTGACTACGTTTTCTGACATTTTTTAAGCGTTAATTGCAGACAGACCCCTTTGTAGCATCTATTTTTTGAACTAACTTACACATCTAGTTTTATTGTCACAGATAGACCCTTTCGGGAAAACTATCGATTCCTTTAGAACAATTTTTCAAAACGGACTGATTTTTTTTTTTTTTTCAAAACCGACTGTTTTTTTTTTATTTATCAAAATCGACCCGGTTTTGTGATTAGGCTGCTAATCACTATCCTAAATAGTCGGGGTTGGCAACCCCGACTATTTAGGAGGGTGTTAAACCCTAATTAAAGGGTGATTAGCAGGTTAATCACTATCCTAAATAGTCGGGGTTGCCAACCCCGACTATTTAGGATAGTGATTAGCCTGCTAATCACAAAACCGGGTCGATTTTGAAAAAAAAAAAAAAACAGTCGGTTTTGAAAAAAAAAAAAAAATTTCAGTCGGTTTTGAAAAATTGTTCATTCCTTTACCCTCTAGAGGTCTATTTGTTACTAAATAAATTAATGATCTCTCTAAGGGTAAAAGAGTCAAAAAGTTTTCACTCGCGGATCGATCTGCATGCAACCATAAAATTAGATGGGAAGTTAGCTCAAAACCGCGACAACACAAGGGATGTGTCCGCGATTAACCCCTTTCTAAATTGCCTCTTAAGTAGCATGTTGCTTACGTAGGCCTGAGATAAACATAAAATCTTGGGAAGAAGAGTTCAAAAGTATCAAGCTTGGTTCTCAATCCATGACATGGAAGCAGAAGGAGGCCACAGCTTATTGGAAAGGAAATCCCTATACTGCTCCGATACGAGGAACTTTGTTAACTTGTAACGACACGAAGATGTGGGGCGCCCAAATTATGCGCCAGGTAATACACAGGCCTGGATTTATGTCCCAGCAACTTGCTTATTTGCGGCACAATATAAACTTAGATCCTTATTTGAAAGGACTGCATATATTTTCTTGCGTTGCAGGACTGGGGTGAAGAAGCACGAGCAGGTTTTAAGAAATCAGAACTCGGGAACCAATGTGATCATCGGTAAGACAGCTTCGACTGTGGCCTGAGTGCATGAATTTCATTGCATGTAGACCCCTCCTAACATCACTGTTTTTGCAGTTAGTGCCCCTGTAGTTTCGTCCTTCGTGAAAATTTGACAGGCCTGTGGGTGAACTTAGTGAGCCTGAGGGTGAAAGGGTCAAAAACATTTAACCCCGGTTGGGCTGGTTGTTGTTTTTTTTTTTGTTTTGTTTTTCCTGCAACGATGAAACTACAGGGGCAGCATTTTGAAAACATTTACTACGGGGGTCTGGTTTTTTTTGTTGGAGGGGGGTGGGGGGGTGTTGGGGGGTTCTATATATCTGCAACGATGAAACTACAGGGGCAATATTTTGAAAACAGTGAGTACAGGTCTGTGCAGAAATAAACTTTTGTTTATGTTTTTTGTTTCAAGTCACCAATGATCCTTTTGCATCATTTGCAGCTACAAGATCTACGCTGAAGGTTTTGCTTGGTCAGTGAGCCTATATTCTTGCTTGTGGGTCTCTTTCCCTGATTATAGATTCACAAATCAGGAAGACTTCTTCGTGGTCTTGTTCCCAAAGAGAACTACTGGCCTATAAGTGCCGACAACCTATGTCAAAATATTAAAGATACAGTTGATTGGGGTAACCAACATCCATCCGAGGTAATATCCTTTTGACTCTTTCCTATACTCTTAACAATTTCTTTTTTATGAAAATTTCACAGTAAACCTCATGTCAATCCGAATTACATAGGATACGCTAATCTGTGATTCATACCAATCCGATTCACTACGAATATATCAACAAATCTAAACATTTGTCTAAACCATTCATCTAACTATCGCAAAATATGAGAGGTTCCATCGGATGGATGGCTTAACATATCATGACATATGAATCAAGATAAATGGTATGGGTCACCCGTTAAATTAGTGGATCATATAGTTTTAGTTGGAGAAGTGAATTCTAAAGTTTCTACGAACAATAAAGTTCTAGTTTGATAGTGAAACAAGTGTTTTTGTGTAGTTCAGTCAAAGCTTGCACCATAAGTATCTCCTTTAGATTTTGTTTCGTTAAACATCGTCGATCCAAACTGGACATGGATCGAGTTTATGATTATATGTATCACCTTATTGTGGAGTACTCCAAATTGCAGGACTTCAAGCCAGCCCCTCCACCAAATGCTCAAGAGGTTTGTATGGAATCGGTTCTTTGTTTAGCGGATGATAAGCAGAAGCAATTCCTAGAGAGGTCGTACGCCTCTCCTGCAACTTATGTGCCTTGTGCTCTTTCTCTGCCTTAAAAGATACATCTTCGCAAGATTTTTGGCAGAATACAGGAGAAAATATCCATCGACGTGAGAGATCGAGACCAGTGGAGATAGCTGCACTGCGTTTCTTGAGTAATTGCATGATGACCAAATTATGGCTCTTTTTGGATACTATGTAGAACTGTATAAAGAAGATGCCTCCTGCAATTAATAGATGATTCTTTGAAACAAAGTCAAAAGCATAGTGTAGCTACATAACGTTTTTTTTTCTTTTTTTAATTTTTTGTCGCACCTAATCAAAGACCATAGAACAACACAAAGCTCATTTTCACTCTTCTTTTGCAAATAGGTGACAGTTCCTGCTTGATGCCATACGATTCTAGCCTAAATCTACAATTAGTTCTCCGCCCGCTTCAGTCATGCTTCCGGTGACCAGTTTAGCGATGCCAAGTGATACTTTAATGATAGAGAAATAGGAGCCAATTATAGAAAATCTTAGGATCAACCCTGATCATAATACAATACATGCGAAAACAGGATTGGAATCCTCTACTAATGAGGAGCTTTCTAATATCTTCTAATGAAATTTTGGCCTTTGATTTATCAATCAAAGGCCAAGATCTCCTCATGAGCAAAAGTAGAGGGAGGATAAGGATAAGATCTTGGCCTTTGATTGATAAATCAAAGGCTAAGATCTCTTTATTAGTAGATATTAGTAGAGGATCCATTAATAGAGGATCCCAATCCGCGAAAACATTATCATAGAGTGCTCCAATAACTGGTACATATGCCATCCATCCTAATACGTAGAAAGCAAAACAATAATTTTTTTTTCAAATACCAGGTAAGGTATTGCTGCATCAAAAACTTTCTAAACACCAAACATAACATAATCAACTTAACATATTACAATTACCACTGCTATTACAGAATCATTATTACAAGACAACCCAATAACTGGGGAACGAATTAGAAGCAATCAAATGATCCATACAAACATCTGAAACTTTTTCACTCTCAGAAAAGACTAGCGTGAACCTGAAAAAGTACAACTAGCAACTCATGTTCTCCGTCTTAGACGCCCAAGACGAAGAGCTCAAAAGCATCAGAAGCATAGCATACATGGCAAAACATGATTCACCCTCTCTTTCAAATACTATTGCAATGTAGATTACAAGAACGCATCCTTCTCGAGCAGCTTGAGAACCTCATCCTGGTTGTTGAGCTTGGCAACATCAATAGGAGTCTTCCCATCCAAGTTTTGCAGAGTGCTGCAACACAATAACTTGAATGTAACCATCATAGAGGTGAAAGCTTAGCAAGGTTAATACAAAGAGAAGTTGATGACTCACACTGCTGCACCATTCTCTAATAGAAGAGCTACGCATTCCTTGTGCCCATAACCTGCAGCATAGTGAAGAGCAGTGTTTTTGTTCTTATCCAGCGCATCAACAGAAGCTCCAGCCTCCAAGAGGACTTGAGCACATTTCACCTGACAAGAAGAAACAATATTTTTAATGGAAGAAAAACCCATGGGAGTCATGATCTCCCTTCAATGAAAGTAAAATACACACTTGGAAATCCATTTCAATCATATAGTCTTGTTAAGGTCTCCTGTATCCTTTTTTGTTGGATATACCCAGTTCCACTGTTACAAATATCCCTGATATAGCCGATATATCCTTCTATAAGGTTTTTCGCAAAATGATATGATCTCAATATCCTACACCGCTTTTTTTAGTAATTTTTGGGCGATATCTCCCGACATAGCCGCTATGCCAGCCGATATGTTGGACAATGTCCTTTTATATGGCTTGTCGTTGTCGCAATACAATATAGTTTTGCAAAATTTCTGTGACTTCTTTAAGCAAAAATTTCAGTCATGTGAAACTTTTTAGCAAATTCAAGTAGGCTCTTTTCCCTAAGTTTTTACAATTGGTTAGTGATTTTAAACATATATTATTTACACTTCTGTATGCTTATATTTTATTAAGTATGTTTAGATCATATTTTACGATATTATATTATATATGCAAATCATTCGATATGGCACTCGATATTTATTACATATCCCCTAGATTTATCGGATAACCACAATCTGATATGGATTTTGGCCGTTCGATATTATCTCAATATCCGATATTTAAAACCTTGCCCGTTCCTTCAACATCCATAAAATTGTGGTACAGTTTAGACAATAGATAAAACTACAGAGATATGCAGATAACCAAATCACTTACATTCAGAGAAACATATCAAGTTGATAACATGCATATCTAATTATCTACATGCATATAGTAGGTATAGTTATTCTCAGTAAGTGGTTTTATACCAGTGTTATTACTGTCATCTGAATAAGTGACAGTGGCAAAATTCTAGTGAAAACATGTCAACAAAAACCGTGAAGTGGACATGGAACAAGCTAAAGCCTAATAAGGTAATTTCATGGAATTGCAGATGTGACAACTTGCTTTGAAATTGAACCCAGATACAAAAGTATGTGAAGAGGTTAGGTATTGGGTACCAAAAGTCGTCACAACTCAAACCCTTCTTCACCATCTCAAAAGTTTGACGTATGGGTAATCAAATATCATAATGTAGCAAAAACTTGCACCACTCTGTACAAAGACAATACTACGGAGATATATTCGTTGCTTATACTCACATTTCCATACACATGTGTATATCAAACAGTCATAAGCTCGAAGTTGAAGCATGACTACTAGTTCTCAAGAAGAAATTGAAAATAAACTTCTCATACCTCCCCATAGCCACATGCAAAATGCAAAGCTCTTCTTCCTTCAGAGTCTTCTTCATCCTTGTCAGCTCCAGCAGCAAGGGCACTTTTTAAGCCCTGTTTGAAACATAAGCAACATTACAATCTACCATCAGCCAGATACGATAGCATGTATCCCACAGATGTGAGAGCATAAAACATGCAGATTTGGGAGTACCAAGTAGTTTAGAGGATATTAGTAGCACTACTTAGACGCAAAATAATAGATTGCGAGTACCAAACATATTTCTTGGGGGTGTTTGTTCGCATGCAAGAGAAAAATAACAGTGTAAAAGTGACTCGCTTCCAACACTTAGGTGTTTGTTTGAATTCAAGTTGTTGTGAAAGTTAAATGTAAGAAAGTTGCCAGGAATTTAATGCAATTTTGACTTCTGCTAAAAAATGTTGAGGTCACATGAAAAGTGAAAAGAAATGAAGACCACTTTCAATTAAATGACTTTAACTATATTTATTAATAAATTCTAATTTGTCACATCATCTTCACATCATACTTTCAACAATAATTTGGTTTCTCAAAGAAACATTGTATTTCACTTGTATGTTGACGTGGATGTGAAAGTCATTTGCAAAAAATAGATCATAAGCACCCCATATACTGAAAAGCAGTCTGGTCCAAACTTATATTGAGCTTATCTTGTTTAGAGATCATATCTGCTGGCAGAAACTGCAAACTAAAATCCTACTATGCAAATTTAGAATAAATACAAAAAGCTTTCTGTTGAATTTTTCAATGAACAAACATAATGCCAACGTGGTGCTTACCAATAAATAATGAATAAATTGAACTGGTTAAACATAAAAGGATGTGTCAACTCCCTCAACATCAAATCATCACATGATATCAAAAGTTAAATTTCAGGAAGTTGATGATTTCCAAAAGATGCTACAATGTGTTCACAGACGCAGCTGGCAATAATATCACGGTGGATGGATGTGTACTTATGCAGGAGGGGAGTGGATGTGATGGCATTTAGCATTCTGACAATATTATGACCTATTTAACACTACTGATGATTAGAAACAACATGGACATGCATGTAAGCCGAGTCTGGGAAATTACATACACAGAAATTTTAGAAATATAGGAAGATAATGGTTAACCATGAATCTTGAAAGGGTTTGGCTGCGAGGTTAATCTTAGCCGATCATGATCACATAATGAACTGGGTTGGGCTCATCTCTACCCTGATTGGGCTCATCTCTATTTTAATTTGGCTCACCTCTATCCTAACTAATACATGCTCTGCTGAAAATTAAAGCCACAAACTGCCTAATGATGATCTCGAGTATAACCAAATTAAGACATCCTGTCAAATTGTCATACCAAAAAGATTATGATTCTTATTACAATGAAAGAAGCTATAAAACAATTCAAACATCATACTCCCTTTAAAAGTATGAGTTCGAAAAAATCTTTCTATGGTCAATATCGCCCTTCACTATTTTAAATATTTCATTTAAATCTTAATCTATCCTAATCATAATTATATCCTATCCTAATCCTATGTGAGGTATTTATAGCTTAACAATTTAAAAAATAATATTAATAAAATATATAAAACATCTTCATTGTATTAGTTTGTTAAGATAAAGAAATTATACGTAGCTAACGTACTATAATACATAAAGTATTAAAAAAACCTAAAAAGTTTTAAAATTGCACAAAATACCCTAAAAAGTTTAAAATTATAAAAACTATCCTGACGTCTAAAAACTTAAAACAACAAACATGAAATCAAGAAATAAACAACAATTTGTGAAGAATTTAAAATTTGTAGTTAACATCTCAATATCTCAAAAATTATAGAAACACTCTCAAAAGTTCAAATTACAAACAAGCACCTGAAATTCTAAAATTTCAAAACTTACAAACAACATAGATGAATTCAAGGGATTAACATAACGCACCTAAAAATTTCTGACTTTTCAAAACTTAAAACAACAAACATGAAATCAAGAAATTAATAGCAACCTCCCAAGAATTTAAAAATTTTTAATTAACACCCTCAATGTCCCAAAAATTATAGAAACACACTTAAAAGTTTAAATTATAAAAAACAACCCCGAAAATTTAAAAATTTTAAAATTTACAAATAACAAAATATGAATTAAAGAGATTACACTCATGCACCTAAAAATTTAAAATTTGCTGAAATTAACCTCAAAGTTACAAAAATTATAGAAAAAACACTTTCAAAATTTAAAAATCATAAAAAGCTCTAAATTTTTAAAATTTATAACCACTACACATCAAATCTAAAAACTATTGGTAGACCACTGAAATTTAAATTTTTAAAAAATTAATCTACAGTTTTAACAATTGTAAAAAGCATTCTCAAAATTTTAGAGTTGTAAGAAATATCGTGACATTTAAAAATTATCACCGATACATGAAACATAGAAGTTACAACTGCCAAACTTAAAAATAATTTTTAAAAAATGCTCCTAAAGTTTTAAAAATTACAAATCACACCCTCAAAGTTTCAAACCATGAAAAAGGCTAAAATTTTAAATTTTGGCAAAGAAAAGTGTAGTTGTTAGGTATTCTTTCATTACTATATATATATATAATTTCCAATTTAGGGTTTACTATCCCTTTTCAACATCTAAAGATAGTCTAAATTGATAGTGGTAAACAAAAGCAATAAGAATTGATTAAAAATGTCAGATTAGGGAATAAAAATTTTAAAAATTATCATTACCATATAAATTAAAGCAACTGCATAAAAGTTTACTAATAAGTTAGAGCAGCAAAACATATTAGTAACATTAATTGATAGATGTTTAAATCCATAAAAATGATAAAAGACTATAATATAATAGCTTGGCATTAATTGATTAAAATTTCGAAACATTAATATCTGATATTAATAATATTTATAGAGTAAAAGAATACAATGAATTAGGTATGGAGATACTATTAGAATGTTCAGAGATATCCTTCAAAAGAATCAACCTATTTCCATTACAAATGGGAAAGTGACGAAAATAAATCTACAATTCAAAAAACATCCATGAATCATTTGAATTGGCATTAACATAAGACATGTCTATTAAAGAAGCACCAATTGAGTTACATTAAAGAATAATTTAATAATTTTATCCCAATCAAAGAAGAGTTGTCTATAGAAGATATAAGAAACATTAGTAAGCATTCATAAATTTCATACTTTGCTCTTCAAATACTAAAGAAATTAAATATTAAGATTATAATCTAAGGCAAATTAGCAATACAAATGCAAGTATTTAGTTTAAATCTTTGTGAAAAATAACAAGAATAGAGCAAATGTAATATTATTGACGTAATAAAAATTCTTATTGGATGTATATCGGAGGAATTCGTTGTAGAGCAAAAAGAGATAACTCTTAATCTTATTAAGTAATAAATTAGAAACACAAAGAATTTCATATATATGAGATTAATATTTATTCTCATTGAAATAAAAAAAATCAAAGTATGTATTTTAAGAAGTTTGAATTGAACATCAGAAATACATTTAACTTCTTTGTGAAGTTAAACGACCAGATAAAAGATTAACGAGCCCAAGAAAGATAAGAGCACAAAAAATACAGGTCTAAACTGATGTCACAATCGAGTAGATGATGAAGACACTACTCTAGAATTGACCGGGAAAAAGATAAAAATGAGGAAGGATTGATTTTAGATTATAAAAAAAATAGAAAGAATAAAAGATAATATTTTTTAAATATTTTATAGAATAGTTTAATTATTTTGAGTGAATTTAGAAATCTTTAGAAGGGAGTTTCATGAGGGCTTGTGCAGATGCTTTTATCATATGAAAGTATACTAGAGTTAGCATTAATCTTTAATTTATAATTTCTTATGAAGTCTATCAATGATTAGGAACAAACTTCATATTCTCTTTTATCTTTAATTTATAATTTCTTATGAAGTCTATCAATGATTAGGAACAAACTTCATATTCTCTTTTGTATTGTTTTAGTATACTTTTAACCAATCATTTTGCCTTATTGGTTTTAAATATTCACCTTCATTGTATAATATTATTTTAATATTTTTTACTTTTGTAACACTGTATTTTCTCAAGTAAAACTTGGTATCATGTCAGTCAAAATAATATGAAAATTTAAATTAGATTCAAATTATATTTACTTTCTATCAATTCAAATATCAACATGAAAATTTAAATTAGGTGTAGCCCATTTAAACAAACATCAATTAAAATAAATAATCACAATATTAAAGTTTAGAGACAAAAGTGAGCATAAACTATTAAAGTGGAACTGAGGAACAAATTTTAGTTCGAAAATAATCTAAAAATACTTAATCATGGTATTTAACCACGTGCATTGCACGTATATAAAACCTAGTACATCCAAAAGCCATACACACATGCATGCATGGATAAATAGACAGAGACATGCAGACTTATCATGCCTACACACATAGACTGACACACGCACGCTTATCTTGTGGAGTGAAATAGGTGGGGAGACTCGTCACAATAGCATGGATGAGATTCTGCCTATCTATACTGGGTACTTTCTATTGAGCTATGTGCCATAGAAAAAAGAGAAAAAAACAGTTGCAATAAGACAGAAATAGAGTTCTCTTTATGTCCAGTGTAGAATTCATCTTTCATACGCCCCATGGAATAAATCAAAGTGTATCCTAAAGACAACTAAACTTGGTACATGCATACTAGTTAGAGAATACTCATACCTCAACATCTCCAACACTAGTAGTGTGATGAACAACTGACTCATCCTCATATCCTGCTTCCTCTTCTCCTTCTTCAGGTCCAGAAAGTTCTGTTGATGATGCAGCCTCACCTGATGTGGGCATCCCCATTGCTTGGCCTAGCTTTTGAAGAACTTCAGGGTCATTCCAATACCTAAGACAAATTAATAAAGAAATATAAGATAAAGATGCACCTATGACATAGAAATCAATAATACATTATCATCTGTTACTTCATCATTGCAGGAAGACCTCCAGTCTCTATTTCATCAAGAATTGGCTTCAGAGATGGATCTTCCTTCATGCGTGCCATCCTTTCTTCGATCTGTTCTTTATGAGGTGGATTAGCAAAACTCTCAAGCATACTAGCCATAGAAGAATCCTACAAGTTAACAATGAGTTTGATTAGTAAAATATTTCAAGCACATTAGCCATAACACAATCCTCACAAGTACAATAACTGCATTAGTTAAAAAAACCATCATCCTCATATTAACATTTCAAAGATTGTGCATATCACAATAAAAATACTACCTGCATCAGAGCACTTCCAAGTCGTTCTGCCATTGTCATGAACTGAGGGTTTTGCATGACCTTTTGCATGGTAGAAATATATTGTTGGGTGTCCACTGGAGGGACCCCATCCGGCCCCACACTTTGAACACTTTTCTGAAGCTGCTCTGCCATCTGGTTAAACACAGGATCCTTTGCTATCTGCTCTGCCAAGTCTTTTATTGATGGATCCTGTACATAATGTCAGGCCAAAACAAATTTAAACTCAATACTTTCATCTAGAACCCTATGCAAATAGTTGTTCTAGACCATAGAACTCAAAAAGAAAAGAACAAGGAGAAAAAAGGTCGAAAAAGGCAAAGATACTAAATAGAGCCAAAACTAGTTTGAGAAAAATGTCATATAAATCATGCATACTACAAAGAGGAGCGAGAGAGATGATCACCTTACATTGTTCATCTGACAATATGAGCAAACAGATGATTGCAACTATTCAAGTTTATGTTAGCACCTAACAACAGTATCACAATGAATTGCACCATATTTTTTATCTGAGAAGAGAGTTGATTGACCCGAGAATTAACTAAGGGTTTGTGTACTGCTCCTCAAGCAAAAATATGGAGAGACAGTAGAGCTAATTTTTAGATCAAAACTCGCTTCGGACAAGAGAGGGAAGAATGAGCGGAGAAGCAAATAACTGCAGCAACCTGATCCTAAAGCAAAAGTAGTGGTAGGATTTAGTACAGATGTTAAATCTACTCATTAGGATCGCGCATGCTAGCACATGAAGTATAGTTGCACGCCACCTGTTAGAGCCTCCATAAAGACAAGTTTATATATATAGAATAGAAAGGTAAAGGTAACGGATACAAGCCTATAAATACGGTAGATAGGTAACAGATACAAGTCCATAAATCCTACCGTATCCATGTGCCACCCTTATACATCTCTTTTATTTCAAAAATAGCTTTGAAGAAAAAGGCGCCATTTCCACAGAAAAGGATCTTTAGCATAAAAAATATATTATAAGAAATTGGTGGCATGACATGGTCCGCATTAGAAATGTCTGCAATCATTGAGATTAACACAGAAAGATGAATAGTGCCTACTAAAGCAACGCGATAAGTATGCATCTTTGATAGATCTAACACGAAGAGGCCAATGCTTTATTCATCATGATCTAAGCACAATGTTAGCCTCAATAAACTAATGAAGCCCCTCCATTACTGACATACATTAAGTAACCACAGGATTATCACCCATCATTCACTCTAACATATTTTCAAGTCTGTGTGCTCCTGCACAATATCTGATTGTTCACCTCAGCTTTTAAACTATTTCTACTTAGGTGCACACACTATCACAAACCGAAAGTGAAACCAAATGCATAGGACCAAAGCACTAGAATGCCAAACTATTGTGTCAGATCTTGTTTTAACTCTCACTGTTACCTGTATCCTACATGGTTATATCTCATCTTTCAAACACAGTACAGAAATTCTTCGATCAAGACAGATAACGGAAATTCAAGTTAGTGTATCGTAATCCGTAAATCAATGACAGGTAAATAAACCTCAACCTATGTTCAGCTATGAAAACAACAAGAATCCAATGATAGTCGTCCATAAATCCCTGTAATGGTTAACCCGCACAAAAGATGGTCTTTAAAGTGGAATGTACAGATCACGTGTCAACCAAAATCTGGGTAACATAAAATCATCTAAGTAAGTCGTTTCCAATATTCTTAAATAAGTTAACTGCATAAGGGTAGAAGAAATCGATTATTGCAATACGTGCTATGTATAAACCTGTCACTGGGCCACTGCATATGGCCTATGTAGCACGGACACGGATCCGACACGGCTATTCGACACGCCGACACGAGGCAAATCATAAAAAATACATAGGATACGTGTGTTCGACACGTGTGTCCGACACGACACGAGGCAAATCATAAAAAATACATAGGATACGTGTGTTCGACACGTGTGTCCGACACGGACACGACACGACACGGCTGACACGTGTGTCCGACACGGACACGACACGACACGGCTTCATGTTATGCGTGTCCGTGCTTCATAGCATATGGCTATAAAATAAAGCCGCATGGTAAATCAATGCAGTTGGTATGAAGAATCATCACGTACATTTTTCGACATAGTCCCGCCAAGGAATTTTCTCCAGAGAGGAAGGATAATTTATTGAATATTTCATAAAAGACGAATGAAATGACAAATCCAAAAATAAATTCATACAATTGACTGCACCATCAAAAGTTTCACTAATAAAAACACACGCATCCTAACCCAATAAGCAAGTTTCAAGCAACAATCGATATACAAAATGGGTTCTTCCCTGTGTTATGTGTTCATCAAAATGGTAGGGTCATTCAAAAGAAATGGCTCCAACTTTGCAATCATCCGCTCCTTTTCTCTGATCGCAAACTTTCATAAAGTAAAACACTAATTATCCACCTTTTTAGATGTTAATTCTGCTCTACTGCTAATTTGCCAGTAAGGATCAACTATATTGTACCGAAACCTTACATTGTGTTTGGATGGAGGATAGAGAAGGGAAGGGGAAGAGAAATTTTATTTTAACCTTGTTTGGGAGTTTTCTTGGGAGGGTAGAGAGGGGAAATGGAGGAGAAAAACGGGGGAAAATCGTTCCCCCTATATTCTGGAGGTAGAAAAGGGAAGGGGAAATTGAGAATTTTTTTTTTTGATATGTTAACACGGTTTTGCCCTCCATCCAAATAAATCAATGGCCATGATTTAATCAAAAACCCTAACTCTTTTGCATACATCCGCTTCATTTCTCCCAGTTTTTCTGTTTTTTCATTCGCTGCTCCTTTCTCTGTGGTCTCTCTCTCCAT
>NC_033797.1:49067661-49085989 GCF_001876935.1 Asparagus officinalis | reverse complement strand
CCAATCTAGCGCCTTTAAGCTCCGCCATCTCCTCCAGCTTTGTCGACATCGCCGACCGCTTCAGGTTTTATTTTTTCTGTTTTTAATTTTTTTTATTTTATGTATTTTTCAGTAACATCATCATGTTCAAGTAAGAATCTTTGATCACTCTCTTCGGTAGCATCATCATGTTCAAGTAAGAATCTTGGGTAAATTTTTCTGATTTGACTAAAATGTTTTTAGCTTAAGCATATATTTGGATGTAACCTCTTTGTCATCTGAAAATTCTGTTTTTTCAGTTATATTTTGAGGTAGAAAGTAGAAAATTAGAAGTTAATATTTGAATAAATTGAAAATGTAGTATTGCACAGAAACCCTTTGTCAGTTGCAACAATTTATCATTTTGTTAATATTGAGGTTGAAAGTTGAAAATTTGAATAATGCCTGGAATAAGTTGAAGCCTAGAACTTTAAGCTAAGTGCTATCAATAAATTAGATTTGATTTTATTTATTTTTGGAAAAAAGGAAAATTTGGAGGAATTATTTACGTGTATGCGATTAAATGAAAGACTGATTTTGATAAATTTATGTTCAAAGACTCGAAGAGATTGAATCTCTTTGATCTGTCTTGCTATCATTTTCTACTTTGTGTTAATGCGTTGGTAATCATGGTCTTTTATGTAGCTTTTTGTGGTGTTTGACTTTTATGGAAAAAAACCTTTATAAGAATTGTATGAGTAAAGTAGATATTTGCTTTCTCAAATCTGGCTAATTCATATTAGCTTACAAGGAAGTCGTGCTATGTTCTTTATGATTGCTAGAAATCAATTGCATAATAAGCTAATTTGGTGTACTGTAATAAGAACTTCTAAATTTATCATTAGTTTCTAATTGATTAAGGATTCTTAATTTTCTATCCTAATTGTATTATTTTCATCTCCTCACATAGATAATGGATGAAGCATGGATCAAATTTCAACATGCATGCAATTGTGCAATTGGGTATGTTCTTAAGACAAAATAGAAAGAGATTAAATAGTGAACGACAAGAGCCTGGAGAAGTAACTGATATGGTGCGAAAAATATTATCACAAAGGGTTGTATGTAGGGGAATGATCCGGATGAATCCACCGGTTTTTCATCAATTATGTGGAATATTAGAGAGAGATGACGGGCTTAAACGAACTCAAAGAGTTACTATTTTTACCAATTATGTGGAATATTAGAGAGGGATGACAGGCTTAAATGAACTCAAAGTTACTACTGAGGAACAAATTGCAAAATTTTTGTATATATTGGGACATAATATAACTACTCGTGAGGTTAGTAAGATATTTGGTCGATCTGAAGAGAGTGTGAGTCGTCATTTTCATATTGTTCTAAGAGCTATGATAGAGTTGGAAGAGATATTTTAGTACAACTCAATAGATCACAAATTCCTCCAGATATACTCAATAATCCAAATTTTGATCCATATTTCAAGGTGATGATAAATTCCACAATTTCTTATCTTTGTGTAGGTTGTTAAAATTAGAATTTAACTAATTAATTCCAATATTGTCAGCATTGTGTTGGAGCAATAGATGGAACACACATCCGAGTAATTAATCCCTATATTGTCAGGATTGTGTTGGAGCAATAGATGGAACATACATCCGAATAAATGTTTCTCCTACTGACGCTCCTATATATCGTGGTAGGAAAGACCGTCCGATACAAACTGTATTGGCTGCCTACACCTTTGACTTGAAATTCACTTATGTCTTACCTAGGTGAGCAAGCATTGCATCTGATTCCAGAATTTAAAAAAAATGCTTTACAACGACAATTTCCCCTTAAAGTCCCTCAAGGTAATTATTAATTCTAAATAAGCTACTAAGGACAATGAAACTTTTTTCCATGATAAGGTACTAATGACAGAAACTTTTTTTAGGAAAATATTATCTCGCTGATGGCGGATACATATTAAGAAGTGGAATAGTTCTACCCTATAGAGGGGGGAACACTACCATTCGAATGAGTATTCAAGAAATCCACCAAGGACTCAACATGAGCTATTTAACCTAAGATATGCGACGCTTCGCAATACCATTGAAAGAGTATTTGGCGTACTAAATAAAAGATTTCCCATCATAGCGAGCTCAATTGAACCGAATTATAGTGTTAAAACAAAAAATCAAATCATTTTAGCTTGTTATATTTTGCACAATTTTTCAAAGGGTACCGACCCAGATGATGATTTTCCTGAAGGGAAAGAAGAGGTGATAATGACAACCCATGGATGAAGATAATGTGAACGATGATGAAGATGTTCATAAAGGGGAGTGTTTAAGAGATTTCATTACAACTTCTATGTGGCAAGATTATAATGCATGACTAATGTAATAGATATTTTGTGTTGTAATCTCTATTAGTCATGAACTTGATAATTGTTAGACTAATGTTTCTTATTTGTGTTGTGTTTGACGATTGTAAGACTTGTTTTCTATTTATATTGTACTTAATGAATGTAAGACTAAAGTCCGTTAATACTTTATTTTTGTTGCATGGCTGGACTTATTTGTCTTTCGTGATAATAATATAATCTATCATTTAAATTTTTTCAAAGATTTGTGAATAATTTTCTTGTATATTTGCTAACATTATTGTGTAAATAGGAATGTTCTTGTATATTTTCTAACATTATTGTGTAAATTAGGAATGTAAAAAAGAAGCTCTATAGATGATGATTCTTCTAGAGGAAGAAATCATCTCTCTTTGGTGTGGAATTTTGCTATAGACGAGAAGTTAATTGAAACTCTTTTGCATCAAGATGTGATTGGAAACCGAATCAATACCATGTTTACAACAACGGCTTATAATCAAATAGTGGTTGAAATCCAAGAAATATTTCTCGATAAGCCAATTGATAGGGATAAAGTGAAAAATCATGTAATATATATGAAGTCAAAATGGGCAGCTTGTTATGACTTGTTTAAGAATGCGGGCAACGACTTTGCTTGGAACCGAAACACTAATATGTGGAGTGCGGAACCAGAATTAGGGGATCGACTAATTCAGGTAATGAAAAAAAATTAATGCTGAGAATACATCATGATTACTTAACTATGATATTGTCATTTCTAGTTCATATTTAATGCTGAATGCTATCAGGATACACCTACTGTTGTTGCAAATTGATCATAGTAGAGATATCAGTTTTGAAATAACTCTATTTTTAGTGTATCGGACCTAACCAAAACTCAAAAAACAGTGTTTCAGTCAGGCTGAAACACTGAAAAGAGAGAGTTTGCCATAAGGGAAGTCAGCTGGCGGATAGAAAAACTTATCTTTTTGATCATGGACTTTAAGCTTGTATTGAGGAGCTACCCTTCAAATTCTCCAGTCAATAAAAGTCCAAAGGCAAAGGTGACAAGGATTTCTGTGTGGTACCTCTTAACGGAATATACACTCATATGCCAAAAATTTATCTTTGAACACAGTCCACGCTTGATAGTATATATCTCCAACTTTTTCCTTTTTGTATTAACTGAATAAAAGTGCAAGTTCTCTGAATTGTTTTGATTCTATTCCCTGTATGTGCAAATGTCCTCATAATTTATTGCTTGATGTGTCCTCATAATTTATTACTTGATGTTGAGTGTGTTGATGCTCTTGCCTGATTTTCTTTTCCATGAATGCAATCTCAACAATATTTGTGCCTAACAAGAGGTTTTAATGTTAATATACATGGAAATATACAAGATGGGAGTTTCAGTCAGGCTGAAACACTGAAAGTTGAAACTCAACTTTCAGTGTTTCAGCCTGACTGAAACTCAAAAAACAGTGTTTCAGTCAGGCTGAAACACTGAAAAGAGAGTTTCAGCACTATTTTCAGTGTTTCAACCTGAATGAAACTCAAAAAATAGTGTTTCAGTCATGTTGAAAACTCCAGACAGTGCCTTGACAAATTGTGATTATGCTAACATCATCCAAGCTTACCAATCATTTTATTTGGAATTTATTTTCAGGCTCATCCAGAAATTGCTGAATGGAGGACCAAGGCTATTAAAAAATTATGATAAATTACTTTTGCTTTTTGCAGCTGATAGAGCAACAGGAGAGCACGGCGAAACTGCAGCTGAGATAAGAGAGAGAAGGTGAGCTTGTACTGAAACTAATGAGGTTGAGGTTGATTTTACAATTGATAGCATTGATGAAATGGTTTCTAGGGAGGAAATTATCTTGGAGAGTTTTGATGGTAATCAAGAAGCACTTGATAAAGAAGACATTCGTGGGGCTACAACAGAGACTAGGCCAACGGCAAATTCACTAAAGAAGAGCAGGGAGTCAAAGGAGGATGCTAGTGCTGAAAAAATTTATAATGGCATAGAAAAAGTGGCTGAGGTGATGCTTGGAAGTGCTGGGATATTCAACAAGGCTCGGGAAAAGACCATAATGGAAGTGGATGATCTTTGGAGTCTCTTGGTTGAGATTGGGGTCAAAGACGAACACGTTGTATATATTCCTACTTAATTCTCCAAAGAATATAAGGGGAATACTTAAATATCCAAAGATAGGCAGAAGTAAATACTCATGAGGAAGATGCGTAGGGAATCTATGCCACCTCCGCCTCATTATTAGCTTTCTACCTACTCATCTTTAATATTTTGGTTTTTAACTTTTGCTAGATGCCTTTGAGTATTTGGTGGCAATTGTAACTTCTTGTCACTTTTTGGTTATTGTAGGGCAATTGCATACTTGTTGTTGCCGAATTATGGATGTTTATGGCAAACTTGGTTGGAACATTGGTGGCCGACTTTTGTTAAACACATGCGGCAAAATTGGTTGGAAAATTGGTGTTTCATGTTTTGATAAGATACATTGTGTTTTTTAATTAATTTATATTGTGTGTATTGTTTTGATAAGATCATGTGGTATTAATAGAAGAACAAAGCACTATCCCTTTCGTGTTTATAAATTTCATGAGCTTATGTTATATGCAAAGTTTAAAACGAATGCTGACCAATGAGGATTAAATTTGACACAGTTTTGTTTTTCTATACACTATATTTCCCTCTGCCACTTTTTTGCATATAGTTTTAGTTCATAATAGAATACAATCCTCCTAATTCAAGAATATGGGTTCTTTCCCTGCCCGTAATTCACTGTTATTTTGGCTTACTTCTCTGGTTCTGTTGTCTACAGGTTAGATTGGATCCATCAAGGTCATTAAGCAAAAGGAAGCATTGAGTTGTTGCTGAGATCCTTCGGAAGGTTAAAGTCTAAAACCCCCTGCCCTTCATAACTCCAGCTCCCATTGAGCTTGATGTTAGTTTGTTTTGAAAGGAAGTTCTTATGAGCTTGTATATTGGAAATATGTAATGCATTAATAATAATAATGATGATGATGATGATGATGATGACGACGATGGACAACCAATTTCTAAGTATGATACTTTTATTTTCTTTTTTATCATTTATTAGTTGGCAAAATGTTTTAACAACATGTAAGGTCATTTGTGTAAATATATATATATATATTCTCTTCTTTCCTTCCCTCCAATAGTACTCCCAAACAAGTTAAATTAAGTTCACATTCGTTCACCTTACTCAACTCCCAAACAACATATTACAATTCCCTTTCCTTTCTTTACCTTCCCTTTCCCTAGCTTATCTTCCCTTCCAATAAGCAGGTTTCAAGCCACAATCGACATACAAAATAGGTTTTTCCCCGTGCTACGTGTTCATCAAAATGGTCGGGTCATTCAAGGGAAATGCCTCCAACTTTGCAATCATCCACTCCTTTTCGCTGATCGCAAACTTTCATGAAGTAAAGCACTAATTATCCACCTTTTGGTTGTCAATTCTGCTCTACTGCTAATTTGCCAGTAAGGGTCAGCTATATCGTACCAAAACCTTAAATAATCAAATTTATCTTGCAAATTTTCAATGAATCAAGAGAGAGAGAGCTTTTACCCTGAGCAGATCAGTCATGGAGGAAAAATCGAAAGGGTTTGGTGGAAACCCAGAAGCAGCTGGCCTCTGCCGTCCCTGCGCAGACGATGCCTCGCTCTTCGGGCTCTTGTTCTCCGACGAGCTAGACTTATCATCTACAAACAAAACAAACAAAAGCCCTAATTTTAACTAGCAGGAGAGAGAAAACACAGATCTAAACGCCTAGCCGCTAGGGTTTCCGCTCTGAGATCACCTTGATTTCCCGAAGACATGATGAGTACCGGCGACCCCTAGTTCAACGAGTTAGCGATTCGTTGCTTTGGAATTGGGGAATTGAGTTGAGCGGGGGTTTTGGGGGTTCGGAGGGGGGATTAAGATAAAGGGATAAGAGGCGTGAGGTGAGGGCCAAATTTCATAGATCGGGTCGGATTCCCTTTCTGTTAATGGAGTTTACTCACTTCACCCGACCCCCGCGGTTCATTAAAACAGTAAATACAGTATAGGGGTCTGTTTTGGGTTGGAACGGGTTTGTGGGTGCTGCGTGGTGCGTGGGGGTTGGGGTGGTGGTGGGGTGGGGGTGGATGGGGGGGGAGTAGGCTAAGAGCCCAATACGAATGTGTTTTCATGAACCCTGCATTCTTGGTCGTAAAGAAACTCTACAACTTAGCAACCATAAAATATAGGTCATGTTATCGAAAGATGGATAGCCTGGAGATTTATCCCGTATACGTAAACATTTGATATTGAATACTTCGATGACGCGTACTACTTGGGCAATGTATGCATAGAGAATATGGATAATTACATTCAGGTACACTGAAGTATTGATGTAATTACATAGATAACCTTGGAGTTTGCATATCTACAAGGATAAGCCCAAGATTAGTGATTGCATTTATACAGGTGATCTTAGAGCCTGTTTATTTGTTTCCTTCTCAAAATTACTTGTGTAGATGCAAATCAAAGGTTACTCTTGTAAATATGCAGACTCCAGAATTACTAGCGTAATTAAAGGCACCTGAATATTATTAATTTGATAGAATACAATTTATTGAGCTCTGGAAAAAAAAAATCAATGAATGAGATATAGGAGACACTAGCCATGACCAGTGCACAATAACAGAGTATCTAACAAACGAGTTCACTACCACAACTATATCATTGTTCTCAAAGATCGAAAGTTCTGTATTTACTGTTCTTTATAGTCATTGAGGCAAATTTAAAGCAATTTGCACACTCTGCCTGCAATAATGAGTGGATACGGTATACACATATACAAACATCGTTCTCGATAAATACATTGACAGTTAACTGATAGCTAAAACCTACAACCTCTCTAGCACCAAAACTTTCTCCCTTGCAACTTCAGAACCAGCTCCATATGTCAGAAAACTCAATCACTAGGGGGTGAAACAAAGTTACGCTCGTATGGCCCTTCCTGAAAAGAAATTTCAAAAATCTCCAAAAGGAAATAGAAAGAACAAATAGCCCCAAAGGTACATAACCCTTTTAGCTGGTTTACATAACCCATTAGCTTATTCTGTGTAATCCAATGTTAAGATCAGATGATATAGACGTGAGAATTGGGACTGAACGATGCCACACAGCTTTAAAAACTCGTCTCTGGTGTGCTTGCACTGACTGCGAGGGATTCGAACCATTATATCTGATGTCAAAAATATGGATGATGGGGTCAGCTGATCCCGAAGATAAATAAAGGCCATCAGGAGACCAAGCCTGACTGATCAAGGCAGATTGAGACTCACTGCTCTGCTTCCATCCAAAAGCGTGAATCTCGGTATTTTGCCTGACTCTATAATCATACAACCGGAGCTGTTTGCCTTGTTGCCTGCAAAAAACCGAGAACTTTGAGCAGACTAAAATGCACCTATAAAAAAGACGACAGTCAATAAATAGAAGCAAATATGAATAAGACAATTAGATGGTCTTCAAGATTCACCTGTAATTCTAGTTAATTCCAGTATGTCAAAATGGCAAAAGAGAATATGAATTGAACTCTTCAAGGTCTATTTTTGGTGATAGACAACAAAAAATAGGGGGAATCACGAAAAGTTGTTCAAGTGATAGATGTAATTACCAATATACATAGTCTTAATGTTTAAAGGTTATAAAGTTTAGAAGAAAGTAAGCTGCCTTTAAAAGGTTTAGAAGAAAGTAAGCTGGCAGTATTAGGACAGATGAATGACCTTTTGAGTATCAGATACTTAACTATATTAAAAGACATCAAAAGGAAACTGTAACACTCTTTTTATATGAAACTGTCTGTGGAGGGATATCTTGGAAAGTTTGAAACAAAGAAATCTCTTTTATTTGAGAAAATGTTCCTGCAAAAGATACATATCTACTCCTCTATACAAATGGGAGAATCCAAGATTCACTGTTCATACTACAGTAAATATTAATACAGCATTATTACTGTAGCACATGGGATACTGTAGTGTTTTAAAAGAAAAATTGTTGTGCCAGAGCTGTGTCTGGACTGGAAGGTAACAGTAAAAAAAAGAGTACAGCATAAATTAAAGCAAAAGATTTACTGATAAAGTAAAACTTGATAAAAGTAAAAGAGGGTACATTTCATAAAACCCCTTATGAACTTTTAAGGGCTTTGCACAGAACTTTATAAATCAGAAATTAAAAAACCCCCTCTAAACTACTAAAAAGAATGTCATAAATGACGTTAATCTGTAGAGCAGTAACTTTGAATTATGACAAACCAAAATTTCTGAAGAAAAAAATTGAATAAAGAACATTTCTGTGGGAGAACAAGACACGAATCAGGTTCGCTTTTAGACTTTTAACTGAACATGTTATTGCTGTCTACGAGATTTTCCAATATTTCAGGGGTCTTTAGTACAATTTTGAAAGTTCATGTGACTCCTTTAATTTATGAAGTCCCGGTGGATTGTGCAAGATGCCCCAAAGTTCATGGGGGTTTTGTGAAATTTACCAGAAAAAATTGCATGAGTTTTAGAAAGAGAAACTATTGTGTTCTTACATTGGCCAGAAAGCTCAGTCACTTACCCTGTTTGCACCATGAACATATTGAAATCCGACGGGTTTGGTAGCACACTCATGCATTTGGTATCAATCTGATGTTTGAATTCAGCTGTTTCAGCCAACAAGTCAAACCCAACAATCCTTTTATCTGCACCAACAGACAATATAACCTTGTTTCGCTGCAATCCAGCGACTCCCATAACTGCAGAAGAATGCTGGTTTCTATGTAAGGTCTTTGGTTTCCATGAATTTTCCTTCTCATTCCAAAGTATTACTGCATGATCGCACCCACCAGTAGCAAAGCATAGATCTACCCATGGCATGAAAGTTATACTATTGATAATACCCTTGAGATGAGGCTTTTCTTCCAAGAAAACAACTTTTTTCTGTTCACACGAAACCATATGGAGGAAATAGGTTAAGGGAATATTTGAGTAAAGATGAATTGTGCAAGCATTCTGCATGTGCAAGTGCAAGTGAGAGAAGTTTGAATTAGCTAACTGGTGAAGTTTGTCTCCTTCAAAAGTAAGATTGAGATAATGCTGAAAGAACGAGAGGGGGAAATTTTATAAAAAAACTTCTGTATCTTTAAACTAAGGATAGCAATTGGTTTCCAATTTTTATGGACCTGTTAGCTAAATGAAAGTGTAAATTCATAGCCTCATAGGACCACTGATATATAAGGGTATAGCAAAGATACAGTTTTGCTTTTAGTTTTCTTTTGGGTTTTTTTCTTTGGGCAGGGATTTTTTGGTTGATATTTTTTTTTTTTTTTTTTTATTTTTATTTTTTTTTTTTTTTTTAATTTTTTTTTTGGGGGGACCGGGGGGGGGGGGGGGGCTGCGGCGGATCTGCTAACTAGAATTTACTGATGAATAGTGAAAAGCCCTATTCAATTGTGTGGATAGTGGCAATACCAAGAGCTGTTCTCTCTTTTTGCTTGGGGCATTATAAACTCATCAATATGGGAAATATTAATAAAAGTAAAAAGAATAATGGGAACATGATGTTTTTAATAAAAGCAAGAGGAATAATTAGGAGGAAAAAAAGGTCATCTTATATACTTATATTCTTTTATCATAGTGCAATATCTTGTGCCCCTGAAAAAGGAAGACACATAAACTTCAGGTCCTCTTCTTTCTTTGTTCCTTGTTAGCGGTTGTCCGCTCCACTTGTACATTTCAACTAGCATCATTATATGTCTTTGCTTGGTGCAGAGCAAATGTTAATCAGAGAACACACTGGTCGCTTAGGTTGTCATGTGCACATGACAAAGGTTAAGGAGAACAAAATGAAAGCATCAGGTAGGGATCATAGACCGTGCAACATGATAGAAGCCCATGCTAAGGTTCTTGTTGTCTTCAAGATGATAATAAGATATGACACTATGATATGACACAATGGAAGTCTACATTAAGGACTATACTTTAGTTCAAGATGACAAACGGGTCCGTATTCTGGCACTACTAAACATTAGATGGTGAGTGATAAAGCTGAAACAGGCCTTATGTAACACAATGAGTTGAAAAGTTAGGATTTTAAGTGACATGAAGGCACTAAATGACGGTGCATTGCCTTAGGTCAGGTGTATACGGATAAGGCAAGGCAACATAATCTGACATGGACAGGGCTATTGGCAATCTTGAAAAAATTAAAGAAATAAGACGTCAAATATACATATTCTGACTCGAACCTTTTATTCACATGGACACAAACTGCATGACCAGCAAAATGTCCTCCTAGTCAATAGGGCTACCTTCTTTTCGAAGCCCCTCACTTTAAACAGTTAGCCTGGATGGGAATTTCACACCAAATGAAGGTTTGAGTTTAGGTAAATGACCAGTTAAAAAATTCTTATAAATATTTCATGGAGCCTCTTGCGTCATACTCAACTCCATTTTGATGGGAATAGGATCAAATTGTAACGATGACAATGATCTATATACTGTTTTCCCTCTGAGCCATTTACATTCATAAAAATATGAAATAAAAAGAGTTAATAAAACTTTATTATGAAAATCTGGCTCACATATGTTTAGTCTATGAAGCACGGATACTCCCCCAGAGGCCACGAATCCGTGTCTGACACGAATCAGACACGGATTCGTGCACGACACGTGCAAGACACGTGTCGGACACGGTCAATCCGTGTCCGACACGGGTCAACGGTCAAACCAAGGGGGGACACGGTCAAGGACGGCTGGACACGGCTTGGATTCGCGGAACAAAAAAAAACGCCAAAGACAACCCGAAACCCAAACCCAAAAGGCCAAAACTAAACCCTAATGTTCACTTACCTCAGTCCCGCCGCTCTCTCACTCATCTTCATCCATCGATCTCTTCTATCGGATCCCGTGCTCGTCCTCGCCTTCCTCGCCCTCGCCGAGATTAGATCTCGTGCTCCACCCGTCGCTCGTCCTGTCGCTGCTCTCGTGCTCCTCGGATATCGGCTCCACCCGTCCTCTTCTCCACCCATCGTTTTTCTTTTTTTTATAGTTCTTTTTGGAACTTTAGCAGTCCCGATCTCTGTTTTTAACCCCACTGTCGTTTGCTCTCCTTTATTTCTCTCTCTTTGAATAGTCTCTTGACTAACTCGTTTTTCTAGGGTTACTAAATACTTTTACGGCATAGTAGCCCATATTTTTAGGCTATTAATACTTTACTGTGATACTAATTCATTTTTAGGGTTATTAAATATTCTTATAGCTATTGCTCTAATTTAATAATGCATATTTTGACTAGTACTCATCTTCCTAGGTACATCACTTATTTCTACGGCTATATTTTAAACTTCAATACTGTAGGCTCATATTCTGGAAGACAGTAATGACTTTACCAGCTATCTTTTCTAACTTCACTAGTGCATGCGTCTGCCCAACTTGTTAGAAGACTACTTTTTAACCATCCTTAATAGTTAATACACTGGTGCCTTAATTTCTTATAAAATATTCAGTTACTTTTTATTAGAGTTTAGAAGTGAGAAATGACAACTTATATATATGTTTGAATAATTGAATCAGACGACCAGATGATTTAAGGCCTGAGCACCTACAAGAAAGTTAGGGCTGACGAGAAAATAAAAGGACATTTAGTTCAATTTTCCATGTGAATTTGCAAGTCACCCGAGCTATATGTAGATTTTTATGATAATGTTGACCACCTTAAATTACCACTTAGCAATGACTTCTCCGTCAAAAAAGAAGAATCTCTTATATCAAATCCAAAACTAATGCTGATGAAATAGAAAACTTGTAAAACATTTCTTACATCTCCTGAATGCTTCAGATTCAAAATTGATATCTGAGAATCGCCACCATCAGCACTGTACACAGCAAATAGGCTATCTCCATCAGGGTGCCATGTAATATCTTCAGGCCATCTCCTTTGCTTTAGGGACATACAATCAGTTGTGCTTAATAATGATGCGCTATGCCTGTATTTAGCAAATATTAATTTAGAAACAAATCAAGTTAAGCTCCGTAAGCCAGTGAAGTTATGCATCATAAGTCAATCAAGAAGACAAAAAGGTTTGGAGGATAACTACCAAAAAGTTACTTAACAAGCAAGCAAGCCCAGTAAATTGCACTCCTTTCTCTTAAGCTTTTTAGGCTGTCATCTATGAACAAACGTTACAAGTTAGATCCTTGTCTTTTTTCTCTTTGCTTTCTGCTATCTAATAATCATTCGGTTAGCAGTTTCTTCTGCTACTCTCTTTGTTCTTGATCATAGGGTACATAATAATTTAAGCTGAAATCATAATGATTTCATCAACAAAATATTTAGATATGTGTTTCCATAAGAATGGCATATAACTAGGTAACATGCTTCTTCCAAATTGTCCCCACCTACTCCTAATCCCCATAGTTACTCCAGATTCCCAGAATAATCATTCCACATTACACCAAATAAAAGACAGGTGCAGAACCTGTAAAATTTTTGCATTATGACTCGAGAAAAACTGCTTTAATAATGTAATTTGGTATTCCCAATGAAACCACAAAATATATTGTCAAGGATTGAAAAGAATACCCTTCAGACTGCAGTTCCCACAAGTTCACAACTCCATCCAAAGCACTGCAAAATCATATATGGAAACAAACAAATTAGACCCAGAGCAAAACACCACAGTTACTGATTTGCAAAACAATTCCTGTTATGTTTTTTCTGAAGAAAATTCAAAAAAGAGTGAAATGTTGAATACACAAGCTCATAAATCTAATAATGACAGTAGAGTATACTACAAGTAGAACTAGAAATAAAGTAATCATTGCATTGTGACTTTCCGCATCCACGAGATTACTCCAGCCAGAAACAGTGGAAAGTGTTTTTCAATGTAACTTTTATCATAGCGAAAAATAACGAGGCACTAAGCACATGTAAGAATTGAAGATATTGCTCCATAATTTTCTAAATATTCTAGCCGAATAATTTAAAGAACTTTTAAGTTTTTACTTTCATACTAATTAGAAGTTAGAACCGCATATGAGAATGAAGTTGATATAAATGATGGCATTTCTCAATTTTCTAACGAACTAATTCAAATGGTTTCAAAATTTAAGAGTTCATTAATAATTCTTTGAACTAAATAGCATTAGTACTTGACCATTCCAGTGCAAATGAGAAAAGAACATTTGTTATTTCTCCCTCTATATATTTGCACTTTTACCAATTGTTTGCAAAAGGAAAAACCTCAAATGAAACCACATTAGTTTCTCATCAAGTTTCTAAATCCCTTTATAATCTTTTTGTAATCACCTTTTTCTAATAGGTATATTTGGAATAATTTTATCCAAACATAGTGACACGGTCGGTTTTCATGACCTTACATAACCAGTCCATTTATCAAGTGAGCCAATATTTACAGTTCCCTTACTCAAGTAATAATTCATCATAACCGCATGTGTTGCACCTCTCAACCACTATCAACGAAAGGACCTGCTTCTAACCCAAGCTACAAAACTAGATAGCAAATCTACAGAATATTATATGTAGGATTTAAGTAAGTGGTTAACAGCTTCACTTCTCAACTGGCAGTACTACACCATGATATCATATCAATTCATAAATGTTGTATTATCCACAAAATTTATGCATATAATTTCTGAAAATATTAAGTTTTTCTCCTTAGTTCTTGCTTACTTCAAGGGCATTTCTCAACTGGCAGTACTACACCATGACATCATATCAATTCATAAACGTTTCATTATCCTCAAAATTCATGCATATAATTTCTTATTAAGTTTTTCTCCTTAGGTTTTGCTTACTTCAAGGGCATTTCTCACTTTCAGCTGAGCTTGAACATAATACTGCATATTGATATGCTCTAGAATTTTGGCACCCAGAGATTACTACTTTCAA
Organism: Asparagus officinalis; assembly: GCF_001876935.1. Classification (NCBI taxonomy): domain Eukaryota; kingdom Viridiplantae; phylum Streptophyta; class Magnoliopsida; order Asparagales; family Asparagaceae; genus Asparagus; species Asparagus officinalis. Next base: position 49,071,697 of record NC_033797.1, on the reverse strand, counting down.
AATCTTGCAGATTGCTGATCTTTGCCATGCCATTGAGCTAACAATGGGTCTAAATGTCCAGTAATTTCAAATATGTTTAAAGAATCTATCTTGCCTCTGATCGTGCATGAGCCATGATATTCCAATTTATTGTGATTACCAATAGTACAAGCAACAAAGTGCCCCAAAACGAATGCAACCAGATCTTAGAAACGTCAAAATAGAGTACTTCATTTTTTCCAATGCAGCAGCATAGTGAACATGTGCTGCCTACTGGTTCTTCCTCCATCCTTCCTCTGTCTTCCTTTCTTTCAATTGTGGTTCTTACTCTTAATCTTGTTTCGATCTAAATTTTGCGATCTATAAATGTCACACTGAGTTACATGTCATTTAATTTCTAGATGAATGAAATTTGTGCAGTCTGTTACGAAAATTTATAACCGATTGGGTACACCTAATTTTAAAAAAAAATATCTTCACTATGAAAAAGTGCATGGGTTGAAAAGTTATTACAAGCATCGACATTTTAGACACAATGTCAGTATTAGTGATCGCTTTGCAGGCTCGTATATTGACACATACAAAACTTCAAATCTAATAACAATAGTTTTGAGAGGTATGTAGCAACTTTATCTATGCTTATATTATGTGGCTTAATAGTTTGATGACGTTTACATTTCTAATCATAACACTTCAAAAATCCTGGTCTTATTAGGCCCCCACTTCCTGATAGAACCTCATATTTGACTCGATCATCAGATTATAAGTTCAATCAATACTGGACCAGACCGGAATATGGTTGCATGGTGTATGGGCTTGGTAAGTTTCACAAATAATGCCTACCAATACCTTAGTTTTGCTCTTAAAAATAGTTCGTAGAACGGAGCGCCCAATATAAGTCATGCATAATTGCCTTATGAGTCTCATCTTATCTCATTGAATATTGCGCTACACTACGCAGTCGGAATATTCTACTCTATATGTATTTCCGTGAAGGATAAACTCTTGGAACCTAATCCAAATGACCTGATAACAGGAAAGCCTACCATCATAACCATCTCTTCATTCAAAACCCACTTCAACAAGTCAATGTCATTTACTGATTCCTAATGCAGATTCTCTGGATCTTTGATTGTCTAATCAACTAACAACACATGTTTATGCAAAGTAAAGGGTAAATAATTGACACGGAAGACGTCTATAGTTACTTGAGTTTTGTGCGTCATGCAAAATTGATAAAAGTTCTGGTAATAGAAAGAACAATTCAGGCATTTTTCTGACACGATTCAATTCCCTTATAGTCTAGTCCATCAAGGAGCAATAAATGCTTAATCTAACACCCAATAATTCACACTTCCACTTCAAACATGAATATTGGGCCTTTAGACATCAGCTTGCCTAAAAACAAAGTATTATCCACATTACAAATATCCCTAACTTCCAACCTTAGGAGTCCAGGAACTCATACAAAAACGCTTCTGTTCTCAATAGAGGTATGGTTCATGTGGAAGATGTCTTTAGGAGAGAAAAAGACAACGATGTCTAAATAAGGAATTGTGAGAACATCTAGGTTCTCCAATAGTCAGTAGTTGCGTCTGCATTCATAGTGAAGGAAGGTGAGAACATGTTTTCCCTTTAACAAAGTATGTAGCCTAGCTTTACGCTAATACGATCCAAAACATATACAACCAAGAGTTATCCTAGAATATTTCTCCAATATGTAAATGATCATCATTCAAATCATCATTTTTGGGATGATGATAGCAGAAAGTAGAGACATTTATTTATAGTAAGTAACATGAAATTCATTATTATCAGAGCAAAAAGTAAATCATTTACGTATTCTAAAATACCTTGTGACAAACATTTGGTCATTGACAGGACTCGGAGCAAGACATCTCAGCTTCCTCTTATGCTGGCTTGAAATGTGTGTGCTGCCCTGGAAGCTAATTGTGCACGGGGATGAGCAGCTGCATACACTAGGGATCAACAACTGGTGCTCTCTCTTCTCTGTAACCCAAGCACACCAAGAATCAAATAAAATAAGAAGACTTAGGGTGTGTTTGGTAATCAAAGCGATTTTATTGTAGTATTTTTGTAAAAAACACCATGTCATGGTGTTTTTTTCAAACATGTTTTGAAAACATCATTTATAGTTATTATTTATATAGCGGCGACGGCCGGCCGACGGGCGGCAGCGACGGGCGATCGGTGGCGGGACGACGGGCGGCGGCGGATGACGGGCCGGCGACCGGCTGGCCAACCGGCAGCGACCGGCGGGCGAACGACGGGGTGAGGCGGCGGCCGGCGGGGTGGCAGTGGGGTGGCGGCGCGCCGCAAGCGGGTGGGCGGAGGGTGGCGGGCGGCCGACGGGCAACGAGGCGATGGCGGCGGCCACGGCCGGCGAAGTCGGGCGGGCCTGTGGGCGGCGACGGCTTAGATGAAAAAACGAAATCTCAAAACACATTTTTGGTGTTTTAAAAAAAATATTTATTTTTTGGATTTTGTAAAGGGTCAAGTCAAAAAATCGCCCCGGTTGCCAAACGCGTTTCATTGTTTTTTTTTAAAATAAAAATGACAAAAACGTCACGGTTGCCAAACGCTCCCTTAATATTTCCCAAAACAAGTTCAATTTTAAAGATTGAGTTTGATGTGGTTCATTGAATCAAATCAAGATGATTATAGTGTGTGTTTTGAATTGCTAACATACTACATGACCAATAGCATGAGTCACAGAAATCAGAAATATTACGATGAACTAGCGGACATACTCTAAGAAATAAGACAAAAAATGAGTGCATTCATCAAAGAGGTGGCTACTATTGAGGATACAATGAGAGAGTTTCATTTGAGATGGTTTGTTCTTGTGCAACAAGAGGCCATTAAATACACTAATTTGATAGGTGATAAAATTAAAATTTATACTATACCACTAAAACAATAACATAGTTATCACTTGGCATCTTATTTGAGATGGCTTGCTCTTGTGCAACAAGAGGCCATTAAATACACTAATTGGATAGGTGATAAAATTAAAATTTATTAACATAGTTATCACTTGGCATCTTATTAGAGTTGATACTTGACATCTTCTTAGAGAAATATTAGGTCATATTAGTAAAAGGGTAAATTACACTAAACCCCTAAGGACTTTCAGCATTTTGGAGCAAACCCCCAATAACTTTCAAAAACGCACTGAACCCTCAATAATGTTTGCAGAAACCCCCACTATCTTTTGGGTAAATTACACTAAACTCCCAATACCTTACAAAATGCTTTTTTAATGTTGTGTTTTGGTTTTAATTTATGGAGGTTATCCGCAACATGCGGAAACTCATTGGGGGCTTTCTACAATTTCAAAAAGTTATTGAGGGTTTAGTGCTATTTTGAAAGTTGTTGGGGGTTTACTGCAAACTGCTAAAATTTCTTGGGGGTTTAATGTAATTTATCCTTAGTAAAATACTATATACATTAATAGTATATAAAACTAACTCAGTAAAATGAATTATTCAAATTTCTCAACCATGGTTCATAACCCCTGATTACATACATTATGCATAACCTCCAAATCAATACCCCCAATTACATACAGTACGCATAACCCCCAAATAAATTCCCTCATGACTTAAATTGATTATAGTATTATAACCATTAATCCCCATTCAAACCCATTCAAATGTCCTAACTCATAACCCATTTCTCTATTATATAATTTATTAGATGCAACATATATATATATATATATACAGAGTAAAATTATGAAAATAGCTTTGAGAGGTAAAAAGACAATTTAGAATACTCAGATGAATAATGTAATTACAATATAATACTGTATACTTTATGTTATAAATATAAATTATACTCTTATAAACTCTGTTTTTCCCCTCTCCTAAAAAAGATATTCTACACATAGAAATAGAAATTTGTATTCAATTCAGAATGAATGTACTTTAATTGGTGCAAAAAGTTCATGAACCCATTAATTTGTCAATGTACAAGAAATACTCAATTTTATGAGAAAATGACCTGGTCTTCTTCATTTTTTATTCATCCATTC
>NC_033797.1:49065528-49067651 GCF_001876935.1 Asparagus officinalis | reverse complement strand
CTACCCATCTTAACATCTCAATGTACCACCATCCTTGACGTCTCCTCCTTAACAAAAAACCAAATCTCCGGTAACCATACCTCAGCCACATAAGCATCAATCGGCTAGCCACCGTGGTCAATGTGCTTGGTCTCAGCACCGGGAGTGAGGTAACTTGGGTGCAGCGCAAGCCCTGTGATGTCTACTACCATCAGTTCGCAGATGGGACTGCTGGTGGCAGTCATCACATGGCTTGCATTGCACCCAAGTGACTTCACTGCCCGTGTCAAGAACCAAGTACATCGGCCCAATCCTCACACAGCCGAGGTACGGTCACTGGCGTTGGTGACTTCTCGCTCAGGTTTTGCTAAGCCGTAGGTGACGATAAGGGTTGGCGGTGGTTCCGGCCTAAAGAAAATTATTGGTTAAAATCTTAGGAAGAAAATTACGAAATTTTGATTACCAAGCACTCTCGTTGCCCTCTTTTTCTCATTACACTGCGGCAGCGAAACCCTACTTCTCGTCTCTTGCTTCCGTTTATCCAAGACAGTCGGACGAGCCTTCGGCCGTGGTGGGGGATCCAACGGAGTCAGATTCTTGGGTTTCACGCCCGAATATAAGCTGTGCGGGACGAGGCGGCGCGGGCTGCTGCTGCTGAGGAGGCTTGGTGATGAGGCGGCAGCACTGGCGGCGGACGCGCTGTGATCGGAGGCGAACGAGCAGGGTCTGCGACTCTCTCAATCTCCTCTCTGAAGCTTCAAGCTGCAATTTTCTTGTCAAAAATCGCTCCAAGATCAAACCTTTACGATCTTGATTGGATTAAATCGGTACCTGGGTTATGTAATAAGCGACGCGCTGCTTGTTGTGCTCGACCTCACGGGTTCTGTGGGCAATTAGCGCGAGAAGAGCCTCCTCGTGATCCTCGGTGGACAATGGCGATTCGTCTTCTTGCTGTTGTACGGGTTTTTCGCCGGTGATGGGTTCGTCGGCGATGGGGTCTTCGAGTTTAGGTTTCTTGAGGGGGAAATGATGATGATGGTGATGATGAGAGTCCATTGAGTATGGGGTCTTCGAGTTTAGGTTTCTTGAGGGGGAAATGATGATGATGGTGATGATGAGAGTCCATTGAGTAATCGAATGGAGAAGTTTAAGAGGTTGAGGGGGAAATGATGATGATGGTGATGATGAGAGTCCATTGAGTAATCGAATGGAGAAGTTTAAGAGGAAGAAGCGCCGCCTGCGTTTAATTTGATGTGAGCAACGGCTACTGTATGGTAGTGATTTTTTTTGGCGAGGTTTAGTTGAGAGGGAGATCAAAACTGAGGGCTTTATAAATTTCGCATTTGATAAGGGTTATTTACATTTAGGGTTTTTTTGCATATATGTACACCTCTCAAATATTCCAGATTTGCAAATTTATCCCTCAAATCTTGGTATCGGCTCTGCTTTAGCTTTTCTACTCCTCTAACTTAACAACGCTGAATTTTAAACAAGGCGATGTCAAATTTTACAATAGTTTCCAACATTTTTGCAACGTTCCCATTCTAAGGCTAAAAAGTGTTAAGTGAGAAGCGTAGAAAAAATCAATGTGAGAGAATTGGGGGCTGATTTTACAAATACCATGATTGAGGGATAAATTTACAAATATAAACGCTTTGAGAGGTAATATGCAAAAACCTCTTACATTTATGTTTTTTTTTTGGGAAGCATTTTACATATACCTCTTTCTATTATTTAACAAAGAGACTTTCCTCACAGCCCATGGCAAAAAAAACTCAGGAAATCTCCTTATGATTTATAATAAGTTTTAAAATATAAAAATAACAAACATGAAGGAGAAGAGAAAAAAATCAAAATGCTACATTTTTAATTCCATTCTTCGTCTCGACATCCTCAATGGCTCATTTATTAACCTCACTAACCCATTAATATTCCCGCTTAATTGCCTATTAACTTCGCAGTCCCTTCAACTTTCCCATCACTTATCATTTTAAAAAATAAAAATTAAAGTAATTTCGGACGCTTCTACAAGGATCCCAAATAGGGGACCCAAAGGGGGGACAGGTGAGTTGTCCCCCTCCGATTGGATGATGCACTGAACAGTGTATCATCCAACCGGAGGGGGACAGCTCACCTGTCCCTCC
>NC_033797.1:49039362-49065511 GCF_001876935.1 Asparagus officinalis | reverse complement strand
CCTATATACCCCTCAATTCTTATAATTTGGGTATTTGGGTTAGTATAACCTTCACATATACTCAACGTTGGATGCTTCCCCTCTCTCCTCCTCGGTGAAACTAAAAATCCCTCAGCATGAACCCTCTCTCCTTCTAGCCAAATCCTTTTCTGCCGATATTTTGGCATGGAGGAGGATGAAGAACCGACATTGGACATTGAAGGTGTGCATAGTTCTGCAGCCTGGAACAATACTTCAAGTGGATCTCAGTAACATCTCTTCCTTCTTGGTAATTAAGTTCAGCTTGGACCAATATCTATTTTGATACATATTCTCTAGCGATTCTTTGATTCATTTTGATGATAATTTTGAGGGCATACATGCGATGTTATGTTACTGGAACTTCACAAATTCATGTGCATTTTTTTATTCACAAATTTATGTATTTGTTTATCTATATACTAAAGCTATCGGGGGTTAGTGCTATAGCTTGACACTATTCATTCTACAGCACTATAGCTTATTGTTAAAATAGACAATAAGTAACTTTTGCTTACAAACCCAATGTTCAACCCAATTTGCTTATAAGTCCATCACTTCAAAAATCCATCTCAAGTACATAATGCTCCGCAGGTTTGAAAACTTTATCATAAGTTCGAAATGCACCATCAACTCCAATAATATAATATAACAATATAATGAAGGATCATATAAAGAGCTTTTTTTTTTGCTATAAACCAAAAATTCCGTAATTTATTTTTAAATTCACTCACTTCATAATCGGTTTTTGACCATAAAAAACTCTAATAAATTAATTTTAAACTTAATTTATATTTTATAAATTTATTTTATCATAAGTTGCAACTATATTTTGGTTATTTAGCTATAAATCTTATCCTTATTTATTTTCAAACCTACCCATTACAAGGATTTTATTATTATAAATCTAAAGTATTAGATCTATTTATTTTTAAACTACACACATCGAAAATCACTCTTAGAAACTACACCAACCTATTTTTAAACTCAATTTGTGACGGTTTGTGCATATGGTTTAAATTGTTATATTCCACTTTGACTTATAATATTTCTTTTTCTAAGAGTCTAGGTGTACAATGTTTTAGACCAAATGCTTTAGCATTTTAGGGTTTTTTTTTCAAATTGCTACAATGCCGCAAATGATAGATGAGTTTTTTTTTCCTATAAGTTTAAAGTTTTATGCTCACTTATTTTTAAATTGACCCAGTTTAGAAAGTTTTTTTTCCTTAAAGCAAAGGTATCCTGATAGTCTTCCATACGTGTAAGTTGTTATATTTCAATTTAACATGTAAAATTTTATTCTAAGTGGTTAGGTTAGGGATTCTATCAGAACATCATATCCAATAGGGTAATTTATACCACTCATGGATAGTTAAATGGTTAGTTTGTGAACTATGGCTATTCTATTAATGGTGTAAACCACTCCGCTTTTATATGGGTGATTTTTGTAGAAATCTTACTGTTTTGGTACACCATGTATTTTATAAATCAAATACTTAACAATGTTGCATTTTTTTTCTATGCTAATGATGTGGCATCAAAAATATTGTTTGTGTATAAACTCAAAATTTTAACCAAACCTTTTAAACTTACTCTCTTCCTAAAAGGAGTTCTTGTGCATGCATACATCCAAAAATCTTGCATTCATTTATTATTAAAGACACTCACCTCCAAGATCACTCTTGAGATCCAAAGTACTTATTCGAACAAATCTTAAACTCACTTTACGTTTTCACCAACTCATCATATGTGAGTTTCTATATTTTGTTATAACTTTGTATACTTTCATTCTAAATCCAAAGTCATACTATTTCTTTTTAAACTCGCTCATTTCTAAAGCTATTCTTAACCACAAAATACTCAAAATTATTTTTAAATCTATTTTGTATTTCAACAATTTTGTATAATCTATTTTGTATTTCAACAGTTTTGTATATATTGTGAGTCGTTATATTTTTATTTTAAGTAGTCAGCTACAGTGTATTTTTTAACAAAATTTTTAATCCATCATTTACCTCTAAGCCCAACGTTCCCTCCATTTTTTGAGTCCACTCATATTCATGGTTATTTTTTTTTCTAAATGGTTAGGTGTACTATGTAACCAGGTGTCTTAACATTTATATTTTAGTTTTTTTTCCATGTTAATGTTGCAGCATAGTAAACTATAGATTTTTTTTAGCCTTATTTATTTTTAAACCCACTCACATTTAAAAAAAATTATCTCTAACCCAAAAGTTTTACCTTCATTTAGTTTTAGAGCCACACCTTCTAGATCACCTTGAATCTAACATAATTGAAAGAATTAATTTTAAACTATTGTATGCTTAGTTTTGTATCATTGTAAGATGATATGTTTTGTTTTAACTTACTATTTTATTCTAAGTATTAGGTGTACCATATTTTTTAGGCCAAATGTTGAAACTATATATTTTTATTGTTTTCAAGTCACGCGGGTCAATTTTGCTCGTTTATGTTTTATAATAGTCAGTATGATAAAATCAATTATGGAGAAAGAATGTTAAGAAGATTCGGTGCATGCATTTGCTTTTGCTTGTGAGAGAATTTTTGTAGCTATCCTATACAAATATAAAATATGAATAACAATTATTGCATTTCTTGGTGTGCACAAGCATTAATCAACTTGGTAAAAGCATGTTGCTTGCTTAGAGTAAATGTATAATATTTTCTACGTTTTGTGTTGTTGGTATCCAACTGTAGTTAATAATCCTGAAGTTATTTCCTATATTGTTTCCTAATCAATTTTTATTTTTATTTTTTGGATTTAGGTGTGAAAAAGTTGCTGTGACAGTCTTAAAATATGATGTGTATTGGAGGAGAATTCATTTGACAAATAGGAGAAAGTACAATTTTGAAAGGCCAAAACACTCAAATTAAAGTGGATGTGACTACATTACAAGATATTTTTTATATTCATAAAAGGGTAGTGTCATGGACTGCTAGGAGTAATCTAAAATTATCTACATTTATTATTGGCTCCAGTCCCAAATTGTTTTAAGTACTGAATAGCAATGAGAAGTTGAAACAATTACTCTGAAAATAGGGGCACAAGAAGAAGTAATTAAAACCTTTTATGTTAACAATCAATCTTTTGCCTCTATTATGTCCACGGTAACAAATTGATACCTTAGCATTCAACCATTAAAAATACTTCAACCCACTTGTAGAAGAGGATATCATTTTTTTTTATGACAATGAGAAGTTAAGGGAGAAGAGGAAGCACTATACCGCTGATCTTGAAAGGGTAGAAGAACAGGGAAAGAAAGAAAAAAGAGCTGTTAGTGTTTATATGTTGATTAAAACTATTAAAAGGCATTTTAGTCAAATTTTAACTCAATCTAATGAGTTAATAGGAAATTAATAAAATTTATAATGAATTAACCAACATTAAAAATAATTTAAATTGTATTAAGAATTTCTGTCAATAATTAAAAAAATCAAACTAGAATGTTATAATATAAACCTAAAAAATTTCTCCTCATGCTCTTTAATAGCCCTAATCCTCTTTCTTTCCTTTTTTGTTATTATTTAATCTGTAACTAAATTAAAATTAGAACAAAGTGAAATAGAAAGAGGTTCTCATACCTATAAAAACTAAAAGAATTTAACTTCAGTACTTAAAGATAATCAAATTAAAATGTTAAAAATTAAGTTATTCTTTTAAAGTATGAACCTCAAAATTTTATTCTCACAATCTTTAATATCACCAATCCTCTTTCACTATTTTTTTGTATTATTTTTACACCAATAAAACAAAATAGAACATAGCAAACTAGAAAAAGAGAGAGAGATTTCCAATCTTTGAAAAAAATAAGAAAAAACAAAGTTAGAATGCTAAAAGAATCAACATAGAAATTTCCTCTTGTGGAGGAGAACTTGGAAAAAGCAGTTTTTTGGTCATAAGTCGACTCATGCACAGGCATAAGTCGACTTATGGTAAGTCGACTTATGTTTGTGCATGAGTCGACTTACGATCTGCTCTGGATTGTTGATTTTGGGCTCTGGCAAGTCGACTTATCAGGTCTGATAAGTCGACTTATGATCTCTTCTCCAGTTGTCGTTTTTCGTTCTGCCAAGTCGACTTATGCAGACTGATAAGTTAACTTACGACGGGTTTTTTGTAAAGTTCAGGTTCCTATTTGCAGTCTGTTTGGGTTTCTGTTTTGGTATAAATACCAATACGATTTGAGGGTTTTGTAGGAGCGTTTTGGGGGATTTTGAGCACAAAAAGAGAGATCTTTCTGAGCTATTTGTTAGGGTTATTGGTTGAGAGGTTGAGAGATTTGTTGGTGAGATTAGTTGGTTCGTTTGAGCGATTTGTAATCTCAATTTGTACTCTCCTTCTCTATTAGTGGAAACCCTCCCCCTTCTTGCCCCGTGGACGTAGGCAATTGTCGAACCACGTTAAAATTTGTGTTTGGTTTGTGCATTGATATTTGGTTGTTTTTGGCCTTCTTGGATCGGCGTTTGTTTTGGTTCCTCGGCGCCGCCGTCAGCACAACAAGTGGTATCAGAGCTCAGGCTACGCTTGGGCTATTTGGAGGAGTAGATCGCTTTGGAAGTTCATATTGGGCTTCGTTTGGTGATAAAGGCGGGATCTTTTTGGAAAAAATCTCGTCTTTTTCAGTTTGGATATATTTCTCGTTTGTTTCCTTATTGGTTTGGTGGTGCTTTGAGGATTATGGCCGAGAAAGAAGGAGTTGTGGGCAGTACTTCCGACGTGAAGACCGTCCAAAGCTTGAATATCCACTCGATGAAGATTGACGTGGAAAAGTTCAATGGCACAAACAATTTTGGACTTTGGCGATGCGAAGTCATGGATGCGCTCAACGCGCAAAATTTGGAAGATACGTTAGAGTTGGTCGGGAAACCGGACAATATTGATGAGAAGGTTTGGAAAAAGATGAATCGAACGGCGTGTGGTGTGATTAGGTCTTGTCTCACTCAAGATCTAAAGTATGATGTGATCAATGAGACTTCTGCAAAGAAGATTTGGGAGATCCTTGAGAGCAAGTATTTGACCAAGAGTGTGGAGAATCGCTTGCATTTGAAGAGGAGGCTTTACCGCTTCCAGTTGAAGAAAGGAACCTCCATTGGTGATCACATGAACCACTACACGAAGCTTCTTGCGGATTTAACGAATGTAGATGTGGTGATTGAAGATGAGGACAAGGCGTTGTTGTTGTTGAGTTTCTTGCCCGATGAGGAATATGAGACCTTCGTTCTTACTCTTATTAATGGGAAGGCATCTCTTTCGTATAGTGAGGTCACCGCTGCATTTGTGAATTATCAGCTTCGAAAGAAGGATAAGGAAACTTCGATTGAGCCGGTAGCGGGGGCGTTGGTCGCAAGAGCAAAGGGCCCAAACCGTAGTGGGAGGTCGCAGTCTAGAGGGGCACATCTTGAAGTTCGTAAGAATCAGTGTGTCTTTTGCAAAGAGGATGGACATTGGAAAGCCGAATGCCCAAAGTTAGTTGATCGAGCCGGGAAGAATAAGGAAAAAGCTATTCAAGCTTCAGAGGCAAATGTTGTCAAGGCAAATGGCAACGATTCAGATTCGGATTCTTCGGGCTACGCGTTATCTGCATCGCCGTCAGTTTGTGTTGCCTACTCTACAGAGTGGATGTTGGATTCGGGGGCTACATACCACATTTGCCCTAGGAGGGATTAGTTCTCCAGCTTTCAGGAGTTGGAAAGAGGGGATTTCGTGCTCATGGGGAATGATCACAAATGCTCTATTGGTGGTATCGGTACCGTTCGGATCAGGATGAGTGACGGGGTGATTCGGGAGTTGGTTGGAGTGAGGTTCGTTCCTCAGTTGAAGAAGAACATCATTTCACTTGGAGCTTTGGAGGCAGCTGGCTATAGGGTGACCTTGGCGGATGCACGCTTGAAGGTTACATTTGGGTCCATGATTGTGATGAAGGGCGTCAGAAGAAGAAATTTGTATTATTTGCACGGAAGCACGGTGATTGATAGGGAAATGACGACTTCATCAGATTCGGCTAGACTGTGGCATTGTTTGGTGCTGGGGTATATGATTGGTAATACCGTGCATTGGTTGTTGAGGAGTGCTATGACCTGCAGATTGAAGTCCTGTGAGCACATTGGGATGAGCAAGACCGTGGTGGAGTTTGGCACTCCTATCCATCGAGCGAGGGGTCTTTTAGGAGGTGTTCAGTCAGGCATTTGGGGGCCTTCCAAGAAGGCATTATTAGGAGGTAATCGTATCTTGGTTTCCGCAGTTGATGATTGTTCTAGGTATTATTGGGTCGCGATCAGTTCCCGTTAGTGTAAAGTCCTAGAAGTCAACAACAGTTGGAAGAAGTGTATTGGCAGAAAGGTAACTCGTTGTTTCAGCTTTGGTAGGGGTCATTTCTTGCGTTTGTGCCGAGCTCACGGCAGTAGGAGACACTTCATTGGTGTGGAGACTTTGGGGCGACGAGATGAGATGACAGTTTCGATGGGTCGTTTCTTTCTGGAGGAGGATCGGCGTTGGATGTCGAGCATTGGCATTGGTTATTTGAGTCATCTTAGTCACAGGTCGCCGACTGCTGCATTAGGAGTTATTGGATCTGGTGGAGCTGATTCAGATTTTGGGTTGCATCGGATATTTGGATACCCAGCATTTGGTCACATTAAGGATGTGAGATTTGATCTGATTGCGCGTTTGGGGTTCGGAGGCTCAGTTGATTATCGTTTGGGAGCTTCTGATTTTGTTCTGAGCAGGTATGTCACTTTTGACTCTCGGCAGGGGGAGAGTGTTGATCAGGTTGTTTGGATATCGCAGCAGGTGGAGAGTGATGCTACTCCACGTTGGGTGGAGATTACTCCACGACTCTAGATCATACTGCGTCATTTGGGATTCCAGCTGAGGTGACACAGCTTGGGAATCATTTGATTTCGGATGCAGATGATGGATTGGTTTTGGATTCGGTTGCAGCTGGTGGACATGATTTGAATACGGCCATTGGTTCACCTCAGATGGAGGTGTTTGATTTGTATCAGTTTGGGGCCGCTATCAGTTGCAGATCCGTCGGCGATATTTTGAGGGCCTTTGGAGGCCGTTTGGGTGAACTACGTGAAGGCTTGATTCCTTGGGCAAAGGATACGTAGGCAGTCATTTTGATGCAGCCGATTTGGTGAGCGACATCGACATTTGGGGTGAGTGTTCGCACTCCCATTTGGGTCTCAACACGTGAGGCATTTGTTTGGTTGGTGTCGGCTTAGTTTTGGAAAAACTTCGCTGAGGTGGAGAATTGTGGAGGATAACTTGGAAAAAGCAGTTTTTTGGTCATAAGTCGACTCATGCACATGCATAAGTCGACTTATGGTAAGTCGACTTATGTTTGTGCATGAGTCGACTTACGATCTGCTCTGGATTGTTGATTTTGGGCTCTGGCAAGTCGACTTATTAGGTCTGATAAGTCGACTTATGATCTCTTCTCCAGTTGTCGTTTTTCGCTCTGCCAAGTCGACTTATGCAGACTGATAAGTTGACTTACGACGGGTTTTTTGGAAAGTTCAGGTTCCTATTTGCAGTCTGTTTGGGTTTCTATTTTGATATAAATACCAATACGATTTGAGGGTTTTGTAGGAGCGTTTTGGGGGATTTTGAGCACAAAAAAAGAGATCTTTCTGAGCTATTTGTTAGGGTTATTGGTTGAGAGGTTGAGAGATTTGTTGGTGAGATTAGTTTTAGGGTTATTGGTTGAGAGGTTGAGAGATTTGTTGGTGAGATTAGTTGGTTCGTTTGAGCGATTTGTAATCTCAATTTGTACTCTCCTTCTCTATTAGTGGAAACCCTCCCCCTTCTTGCCCCGTGGACGTAGGCAATTGCCGAACCACGTTAAAATTGGTGTTTGATTTGTGCATTGATATTTGGTTGTTTTTGACCTTCTTGGATCGGCGTTTGTTTTGGTTCCTCGGCGCCGCCGTCATCACAACACTTCTCACATTCATTGAAAATGAAAATATAGATTATTCTCTAAAAGAATGAACCCTAAAATTTTTTTCCGAGTATCTTTTATAGTCCAACCACCTTTATCTACTTTTTTGTGATTTGTTTCCTCTATAGCAAAATAAAGAATTAGAAAAAAGATAATGCGGAAATAATATGTGAAAATGAATATAGTAAAATAATTTTGTTTTACCGTACTTATTTGAATATTAAAACATTCAAGTTTCAAAATTCAAAAATTTTATTTTGAGCCAAAATATTATTTAGAAGCCAGATTCAAAGGTTTCTGAAACTTAACCGAACGACAAATATAATGCAATATTTATGATATCAAAAATTCTTTTTATCATGATTTTTGATAGTCTCAATCCTTTTGCTCTAATTTATCTGGTATTTATTCAAATGTAACAAAATAAAGTATTAGAAGAAATTAAAAGTCAAACCCAACCCAAACCCTAAACCCCAACCCTAGCCATAAACGTTCAACCAACCTAATGCCAAACCCCAACCTAACCATAATGCTAAAACAATATTTTATAAAAAAATAGAATAAGAAATATAAATACAATCAAACACGGATAAGTAATATACAAATAAGAACATTGGAGTACAACGAAGAATGGAAATATTATTTAAAAAATATAAAAAAGAATATAATATAACATAAACTTATACAAGTGTAGGGCCGCAAGAGGGGTAGTAAACAATTACACCAACACCCACAAGATCAACACAAGACAACCAATCTTCAAAACCCAAGTTACATCCGATAACTTTCACCAAGCATTACGAAATAGGCAGAGAAATAAAAGCATGCAAAGAACACATGATTTATACGTGGAAAACCTCTTTAATGTGAAGAGTAAAAACCACGGGACTGGAGGAGTCCACCACTTCTTCTCTTATTATGATAAGTTGAGGGTAAAAGAAACCCAAATCAGTCTCCCAAAGTTTCACAACCCACCAACAGAAACATACATAAGAGATTCATCATTTGAGGAACAAAAGTGAGAAATATCACCAAAACACAGAGGTTCTGTCCAGCTGCAATACTCGACGATCCGGAGCTCACATCGACGATCCAACCGTTCAGATTGAAGCCATATGTGTCCCCAACAAGCTGACTAAGTTTCAGCAAAATCGGACCATGATTGCGCCTTGATCGGACGACTTGATGAAGACTGGTCCTGAGAATCCGAACAGGGGCAGCCTCTCTCAAACCCTCTGATTTTTTTTTCTTTTTCTTCTGTGTGGAAGATGATCAGTCCCCAACAGCCCTCTTCTGACTTATTGGGATACAGCTGGCCCTCTCTCAAAGCTTCTCCAAGAAGCTACAAACCTTACTCATAGAATGAGGCACAACAAATAAGTAAGTTTTGGGCTTGCAAATTAATATTTGCCACAAAGTGGGCTGGACCCACAACAATCCCCCCCTCCAGCCCATCACGGGGGAAGACACGATCACCTCGATGATCACTTGAACATCATCCCCGCAAGCTTACTACAAAGCACAAGCTTGCTTCCGGGAACTACCTTTGTCAACATATCTGCACCATTCTTGTCAGTGTGAACTTTCTTCAGATTCATTTGCTTCTCTTCGATCACATCTCGCAACCAATGATATCTAACATCAATATGCTTGGTGCGAGCGTGATACATTGCATTCTTGCTCAAATCCATAGCACTCTGATTATCACAGAATACTACATACTCTGCGAGCGTGATACATTGCATTCTTGCTCAAATCCATAGCACTCTGATTATCACAGAATACTACATACTCACCTTGCTTCAAACCCAACTCTCGAAGGACTCTGATTATCACAGAATACTACATACTCACCTTGCTTCAAACCCAACTCTCGAAGGAACCTCTTAAGTCACAGCATCTCTTTGCTTGCTTCCACAGCTGCAATATACTCCGCCTCAGTGGTCGACAATGCTACACATTTTTGTAGCTTGGATTGCCAAGAAATGGCTCCCCCTGAAAAAGTAAACACATAACCTGAGGTAGATTTTCTGTTATCAAGATCACCTGCCATGTCTGCATCAGAATATCCTTCAAGAATAGGCTTGCCACCCCCAAAACACAAATTCAATTTGGAAGTGCCTCGCAGGTATCTGAAGATCCACTTCACTGCTTCCTAGTGAACTTTACCCGGGTTAGATAAGTATCTGCTCACTAAACCAACAGCATATACAATATCTGGCCTCGTACACACCATAGCATACATCAAGGAACCAACAGCAGAAGAGTAAGGAATAGATGACATAAATTTTTTCTCCTTCTCTGTTGTAGGACAACCTCTCTTGCTTGGCTTGAAATGAGTTGCTAGTGGTGTACTAACAGGCTTGGCATGCTTCATATTGAACCTTTCAAGCACCCATTAAATATATTTTTCTTATGATAACCATAATTTTCCAGCTTTTCTGTCACGAGCAATCTCCATGCCTAAGATTTGCTTTGCAGGGCCTAAGTCTTTCATGTCAAATGACTTGGACAAGTCTTTCTTCAAATTTTGAATCATCTCTGCATCTTGTCCAACTATTAGCATATCATCTACATATAAAAGAAGGATGATGAAATTACCACCTGGGAACTTTCTGAAATACACACAAGGATCGGCAGAAGTTCGTTTATAACCATTGCTTGTCATAAATGAATCAAATTTCCGATACCATTGCCTTGGTGCTTGTTTAAGCCCATAAAGACTCTTCTTCAACTTGCAAACAAGTTTCTCATTCCCTTTTTCTTCAAATCCTTCAGGTTGCTCCATGTAGATCTCTTCATGCAGGTCACCATGCAGGAAAGCAGTTTTTACATCAAGCTGCTCCAACTCCAAATCAAGACTTGCAGCTAAACCCAAAACAGTTCTGATAGAGGTCATCTTGACAACGGGAGAGAAGATCTCATCAAAGTCGATGCCCTTTTTCTGGTTGCATCCCTTAACCACCAATCTCGCTTTTCGCTTCACTATATTCTCACAATCTTTCTTGTTCTTGAACACCCATCTGTTTTTCAAGACTTTCTTGCCCTTGGGAGGCTTTGCTAGCTCATATGTTTCATTCTTTTGCAAGGAGTCCATCTCCTCCTTCATAGCATCGAGCCAAAGATTTTTCTCTTCAAGAGACAAGACTTCTTGATAGTTCTCCGGCTCCCCTTCATCAGTGACTAGAATAAACTCTGAACTTGGATATTTCGTTGAAGGTTTGCGCTCTCTGGTTGACCTTCGAACCGGTGTACCCTCCACTTGAGGGGTATGTTGCTCCCCCTGCTCATGAACCTCTTCACCATGAATTTCTTCCTCATGATGCTCTTCTTCATGAATTTCTTCATCATCTGATGAAGACCCAACAAGATCATCATCTTCATCATTTTCTGGTACATTACCATCTGGTTGTACCTCACCCTCATCACCATCAGGTGTCGCCTCAATAACATCATTTGTTGGCTGGTCAATAGAAGGAGCAGAAGAAAAAATATCAGTAGTATTAAAGGACAACTCTGGAGTAGAAGTGTACCTGGTACTCAGTGTTAGACCCTAGAGGGGGGTGATTAGGGTCTTATGCTAATCTAATCTGATTATATGCCAATTAAAACTAATGCTAATCTAATCTGATTATATGCCAATTAAAACTAATTAACAAGTTATCCTAGCAAGTATGAAATACAACAAGATATATGAGCTAGGATAAGCAATATGAACTAAGGGATATATCCTAGCAATGATATATACTATGAGATATATGCAAGGATATATAGTTAACACAAGGATAAACAAACTAAACTAGATAATGGGCAATATAATCAACAAGCAATATACAAAGGCGATATAAGATATGAATATAAAAAATAAGTGCGCCAATGCAATCACAGACAAACGATATGATTACGGAGTTCGGTCCCCACGACCTACGTCTCCGCTCCTCACCTCGAGGAGATCTCCACTATCACAACCGGGTTTTCTACGTTCACCCGAATAACGTTTACACCACACAATACAATCACTATGCAATCACACCTCACACACTAAGTGTTGGTCCTAGCCCGTGTCCTCCTCCTCAAGTGCTCGGTTATAACCTCTCCCTAGGCACGTCAACCGACGCCACTCCTCTTGGATTCGACCCCGTCTCTCACCACACACTTCTCTCGGTGTACAAGTGTATTACAAAGTATATCTCACAATAAGCTACAATATAAATTAAATGATTGTTCTCTAAATAAGGTGAGAACTCAATTAAGCACAATTCCTAGTCACAAACCCACAACCCTAAATTATACTATGAATGAAAATACAATAAGCTCAATAGGTTGTGTGTGAACAAATTATACTATGAATGAAAATACAATAAGCTCAATAGGTTGTGTGTGAACAAAGAGATAAAACAATATAAACTCAATATGAAATCTAGCTTATGAAATTAAGAACAAACTTATAAAATGCTAGAATTGAGTTTAAGGAAACTTCTCTATAGATATGACAAGAGAGAGGGAGAAGAATGAATGCTCAAACACCAAGGATGATCTCCACTTGCTCTTGTGAAATTTGCTCCACAGACTAAACTCTTGTAAATGCTTAAAAGTTTTTTAAACAAACACTAAAAACAAACTTAAACCCTTGATTAAAACTTTCTTAAACTTATTTTTAAAACTCTTTTAGATATATTAAAACTGAGGTATAAGGGGATATTTATAGCCTCCCAATACCTCAAACAAAAGCCCAAACCAAAAGACCAAAAACCCCTCCAACGGATACAAAAAAATAGCCGTTATGGGCATTCTGGGAGCTGGGCGGTCGACCGAACTTTTTTTCGGTCGACCGCTCGCACTGTACAAACCTGAAAAAGTTTCAGAGACATTTCCGGTCGACCGTTCCGATCGACCGGAGTTACTGTAGCAGTACGCAGCTGTTTTATAAAATCAATTTAAAATAGTAAATGAACTCCAAAAATTATAAAAATTTGTGGGAATGTTCTAGACATGTAGAATAACATGTAAGAGAAAGAATTTATAAAAAATCTTTTCCTAGTTGAGAGAAATAAATATTTGAACACAAATTTATAGTTTCTAAAAAAACTGTTAACATATACGATTTTGTAAAATCAATTGGCATAGTAAATCAACTCCAAAAATAGTAAAAACTGGAGAAAAGTTTCTAAACATGTAGATAAACATGTCAGAGAAAGAATTTTTCAAATATCGCTTCCCATTTGCAAAAACTCATCAGTTTTGTAAAACATGCACGAACATGTGTACGAATGAAAACGTGAATTTGTAAATTCCTTTAAACATAACAAATCAATTTCAAACTTGATGAAACTTTGAGAAATGTTTGAAAATGATATTTTGAACATGTTATAAAAAGAATTTTCTAATTTGCATTTCCCAATTGTGAAATCTCATTATTTTGCAAAAGTGTTCAAAACATGAAAAAAGTGATATACATGAAGTTTGATGTTTTGACATAAACAATGTTTTGAAACTTTGCACAATGATTATATAGACTTGATAAAATATGTATATGATAATTGTTAAGTCTATAAACTGAGAATATAATATTTGAGCTTAGAAACCAAATGTGTGTGTATATTATATTGAGCTTAGAGTATCTAACACACATAATATAAAACCTAAACTAAATATACCAAAGCTTGATCTTGATCTTCAATAGGCTTGACTTGATATATTTGCGGATGAAGCTTGAACTCGATCTTTAACTTGAATTTCATAAGCTTCACCGACATT
Source organism: Asparagus officinalis (assembly GCF_001876935.1). Lineage (NCBI taxonomy): Eukaryota > Viridiplantae > Streptophyta > Magnoliopsida > Asparagales > Asparagaceae > Asparagus > Asparagus officinalis. The sequence goes on along the minus strand of NC_033797.1, from coordinate 49,051,769 downwards.
CCGCCAACCTCCTTTGGATATGATCGTTGAAGCTCTATTCCATCCATCCTCCAACAACGTTGTTTGTCTACAATACATAGGAATGTATAAACACTAGACAAATAACATTAGTAGTAAATTATTTATAAATCATCATCAAAACAAGAAGGCCAACACTCAGAAGATCTGCACCCATCACGTGCTCAAAAAATACTACATCTCTGCTTCTTACTACCTTCTTCTTTTCTGGATCGTATAGTCTAAAACCATACTCTTCATCACCATACCCAACAAATACACACGGATTGGTCTTGGAATCAAGCTTTGATCTTTGCTCTTTCGGTACATGCATGTATGCCTTGCATCCAAAAACTCTCAGATGTGAATAAGTGGGGTTACATCCCTTCCATGCTCTCTCTGGAATGTCAAGACCAAGAGGAATTGATGGAGCTCGATTGATCAAATACACAGCACATTGGACTGCTTCACCCCAGAATGTCTTTGGAAGATTAGACATTCTAAGTATACATCTCACCTTCTCCACAATGGTTCTATTCATTCTCTCCGCAACTCCATTGTGTTGTGGTGTGCCGGGCTCCGTCTTCTCATGTCTTATGCCATGTTGTGAACAATAACTCTTGAATTCATTCGAGGTATACTCACCTCCATTGTCAGTTTGAAGACGCTTCAACTTTCTTTCTGTCTCCCTTTCTACCATGGCATGAAATTTCTGGAAGATCTCGAACACTTGGTTTTTTGTCTTCAACATGTAGACACAAGTCCTTCGAGTAGTATCATCAATGAAAGTGACAAAATATTTGTTGCCACCAAGAGACTGCACTTCAATGGGACCACAAACATCAGAGTGTACTAACTCCAATTTCTCTTGCTTTCTGGTAGACTTCCTAGAAAAGGAAGCCCTATGTTGCTTTCCTGCCAAACAATGATCACAAGGGTCAAGAGAAACAGTTTTATCAACAGGAATAAGAGATTTACCTGCTAATAATTTTATCCCCTTGTCACTCATGTGTCCCAATCTTTGATGCCACAGGTTAGGAGAATTCTTTTCTTCAACTACATTCAGCTCACCAGAACAAACATTCAAATATGTTTTATACAAAGAGCAACACAATTCGCCTCGAGCAACTATCATCGAACCCTTGGAGAGTTTCCAATTACCATCACCAAAGGTATGTCGAAAGCCTTCTTGATCAAGAACATTTGCAGATAATAAGTTAAGGCGTAAATCAGGAATATGGCGCACATTCTTTAATGTAAGCATGCACCCAACACTTGTCTTCACAAGAATATCACCTAACCCAACAATGCTTGCTGAGCTCTGGTTTCCCATCTTGACACTACCGAAGTCTCCAGCTTTGTAGTTCATGAAGTACTCCCTTTTGGGAATACAATGATATGAAGCTCCTGTATCTACAAGCCACTCTGTGTCTGAACCATCAACATGATGACATTCACTAAGCTCCTGTATCTACAAGCCACTCTGTGTCTGAACCATCAACATGATGACATTCACTAGTTGCACAAATCAAAGTGACCTCATCATCACTTTTAGAGGCGGTTGCTGCAGTATTTTTGTCATCTCCCTCCTTTTGTGAGTCTTGATTCTTACCTTGTTCTTTCTTTCAACGGTAGCAATACTTCTTGATATGACCAGATTTGTTGCAATAATGACATGTCCTAGTCTCCTTCCCATCTCTGGACTTGGACCTTCCCTTTGAGTTAGCACGGCCTTTGGGACCTCTACTCTTGCCTCTTCCTCTGTTCTCAACAACAAGAGCTTGTGAATTGTCAACTCCCATATCCTTTCTTCTTATTTATTCATTAAACATGCTTTCTTTAATCACATCCAAAGATAGCACACCATCCGGAGCAGAGTTACTAATAGTCACAACTAAGGTTTCCCAACTATCTGGCAAAGAGCTCAACAAGAACAAAGCCTGCAATTCATCATCAAGAACAATCTTCATAGTAGTCAACTTGTTAATGATATCTTGGAAATCACTAAGATGTTCTGACACGGACTTCCCACCTTTCAATTTTAAATTAACAAGTCTCTTGATTAATGAAGCTTTGTTATGTGTGGTCTTTCTTTCATAAAGACCTTCCAATTTCTTCCACAAATCATATGGGTCGAACTCTTGAGAGACATGATTGAAAATGCTAATATCAACCCATTGTCTAATAGTCCCCAAAGTTTTTCTTTTCAACTTTGCCCATTCCTTTTCTTCCATTTTTTTCTGATTTTTCTGGTTTAGAAGTACTACCATCTTGCTTTGTGATTGCTTCTATTGGGTCATATAAATCTTTGCAATATAACAAGTCCTCCATCATCGGCCTCCAGATGGAATAGTTGGTTGAAGTCAATTTAACCATGGAACTATTACTACTAGACTCCATGTTTATAACCTTGCTCTGATACCACTTGTAGGGCCGCAAGAGGGGTAGTAAACAATTACACTAACACCCACAAGATCAATACAAGACAACCAATCTTCAAAACCCAAGTTACATCCGATAACTTTCACCAAGCATTACGAAATAGGCAGAGAAATAAAAGCATGCAAAGAACACACGATTTATACGTGGAAAACCTCTTCAATGTGAAGAGTAAAAACCACGGGACTGGAGGAGTCCACCACTTCTTCTCTTATTATGATAAGTTGAGGGTAAAAGAAACCCAAATCAGTCTCACAAAGTTTCACAACCAACCAACAGGAACATACATAAGAGATTCATCATTTGAGGAACAAAAGTGAGAAATATCACCAAAACACAGAGGTTCTGTCCAGCTACAATACTCGACGATCCGGAGCTCACATCGACGATCCAACCGTTCAGATTGAAGCCCTATTTGTCCCCAACAAGCTGACCAAGTTTCAGCAAAATCGGACCATGATTGCACCTTGATCGGATGACTTGATGAAGACTGGTCCTGAGAATCCGAACAGGGGCATCCTCTCTCAAACCCTCTGATTTTTTTTCTCTTTTTCTTCTGTGTGGAAGATGATCAGTCCCCAACAGCCCTCTTCTGACTTATTGGGATACATCTGGCCCTCTCTCAAAGCTTCTCCAAGAAGCTACAAACCTTACTCATAGAATGGGCCACAACAAATAAGTCAGTTTTGGGCTTGCAAATTAATATTTGCCACAAAGTGGGCTGGACCCACAACAACAAGGTGGTTTTAAGGGATTGACAAAATAAACATACAAAAAAATTTAAATGCCTTCTTAATCTTGAAAAAATGAAAAAATTAATTTAAGAATTAAAATAAAGTAATTTGAAAGTCTCATTATAATGCTAAAAGAATTATTATCAAAAATTTCTTCTCACATTCATTGACAGCCTCTATTCTCTTTCTTTATTATTTTCTCATTTTCGTCTCTAACAAAACAAAGAATTATAACAAAGTAGAATAGAGAGATTTCCAATTTAAAAGAATTAATTTAATACGCTATGATTTTCCAATATAGAAATTACCTTATAAAAGAAGCGATCTTTGGAAAGACTAAAGTTTAGAGAAATCCATATAAAACCTATCATATATGCAATCATCAAATAAAATTAGGGTTTGTAAAAAAATAAACAGATAGAAGATAAATTCTTATGATTTTATAAATAAAAACTAAAAATGAAGGCAATGAGAGATAAAACCTCTTCTCTGATTCCTTTTCTCACATATTTTGTCATCGAGTGTAAATCTGTTTGAGGAACAACTAAAAAAAGTCAGATGTTAAATTTATTTGAGGTAACAACGAGTAATTGAAGAGAGAGGAGGGAGGGAGTGAGGGCAGGGCCGGGCCTGGGCTATGGCAGGGGGGCGCAACCGCACAGGGCCCCCGCTGAAAGGGGGCCCCAACATTTCATAGGGTCCATTAGTTTATTAAATTTTGTATGACCCAAAATCTGGCCCAATAATATTTATAAGCTAAAACTTAGTCATTGAATTGAAATATTGAATTGCCTTATTAATTGCATTATTGTCGTTTAAGTTGCCGAGAAGCACGGGATTGATTTAATCAATCAAACTAACTAATCCCTTCTATAAGGCTATAATGCAAATCTGGAGAGTGGACTCCTCTTTTTTTGCAACAAATTTTATTCAGCCGTTTGACATGTAATTTTTTAACCGTTTGATATTTAATTTTTACTCCTAACATTAAATAATTATTAATCTCTCTCCACTATATAAAGGGATTATATTTCATAGGATAATCAAGAAAAGTTTGTCTATTAAACTTCTCCATCTAAAATTTGTTCTCAAAGATACATTGCAATTATTTCATTGGCTATTTGGGCATTGTCATACACTTAATCAGGTGCTATTATTCCTTTTCTTTTTACTAAGTTATTTGATTGTAATTGTTTCTGTTATTTGTCTTAAATCTCATAGAATTGTTTAGTTATTTATTTAAAGAAAATGGCGCCTCGAAAATATTTATGCAGAAATGAAAAAAGAAAAAAGAAAAAAACGAGTAGAAGAACTAATAGAGTCACAAAAAGGAGCCATTGATAGATTTTTATCAAAAAGTTCTAACATTCCTGTAGTTAGTGGATCAAATGAAAATTTAAGTGATGAACATATTGTTTCAAGTGAAGATGTTAATGAGCAGTTAGGTGATGATCATGATCAGGGCCAATCTTTACCAAATTTTCATGATGATAATACTATGCAGAGTGAATTTAATAATGAAAATTTAGGTGATGATAGTCAATCTTTACCACATTTTGATATATATGAACCTAGTACTTAGAAAAATCTTGATAACAAAGCTAGAGACATTTTAGTTGAGAAGGGATTTGACAGAGAATTGAATATTGACTTTCCTTTAGACGGAGACCGTAGGCATTTTTCATATGCACATTATTCTAGAAAATTGAGTAATGGAGAAATAAGTGATCGAAAATGGTTGATTTACTCTAAACTCGTTGATAAAGTCTTTTGTTTTTGTTGTAAATTATTCAAATCTAATAGCAATACGACTTTATTGGCAAATGAAGGATTGAAAGATTGGAGTCATATTGGCAAGAGACTATCTGACCATGAAAATAGTATTGAGCATATGACTAATATGAGCTCTTGGAATGAGCTAAGATTAAGGTTGGGAAAAAAAATGAAACAATTGATAATGAGTTGCAAAAACAAATTATGATGGAAAAAGAACGATGGCGACAAGTTTTGATTAGAATAATAGCCGTCATAAAATGTCTTGCTAAGAATAATTTGGCTTTTCGAGGATCTAATGAGAAGCTTTATCAAAATAATAATGGTAATTTTTTGGGACTTATTGAGATGATTGCAGAATTTGATGTAGTAATGCAAGAGCATGTTAGACGTGTTCAAAATCATGAAGTTCATTATCATTATCTTAGCAACAAAATACAAAATGAGTTGATTTCTCGTTTAGGCCTTGCTGTTAGGAGCTCTATCATTAAGAAAATTAAAGAAGCAAAATATTTTTCTGTAATTCTTGATTGTACTCCAGATATAAGTCATCAAGAACAAATGGTCCTAGTTGTACGTTGTGTGAATATGTCCAGTAATCAAATAAAGATAGAAGAGTACTTCTTGGAATTTGTGAAGGTAGATGATACATCTGGACTGGGGCTCTTTAATGAATTGTTAAGTGTATTACAATTACTTGATCTTGATGTTGATGATATTAGAGGCCAATGTTATGATAATGGTTCTAACATGAAAGGTAAAACATCAAGGTGTTCAGAAAAGATTACTTGAAATTAATCTGAGAGCATTATATATGTCATGTGCTTGCCATAGTCTCAATCTTACTCTTAGTGATATGGCACATTCATGTGTTAAAGCTATCTCATTTTTTGGAGTTGTGCAACGTATATATTCATTATTTTCGAGTTCTACTAAGAGGTGGAAGATTTTAATTGATAATGTTCCTTCATTTACTGTGAAATCTTTGTGTAATACCCGTTGGGAGAGTAGAGTGAAAAGTGTAAAAGCCATTAGATTTCAAGCTCCTCACATAAGATTGGCTTTGTTAGAATTATATAAAACTTCAGAAGATGCGAAAACAAAGAGTGAAGCTGAAAGTTTGGTCACTGCAATTGAGAACTTTGAATTTTTACTTGGTATGATTATTTGGTATGATGTTTTGTTTGCTATTAACATGGTTAGCAAAAAATTACAAAATAAAAATATGAATATTAACACTACTATGAATCAGGTGAGAGACGTGATGTTATATTTTGAAAATTTTAGAAATGATGGGTTTGAGAAGAGTTTGGATATTGCTAGAAGTGTTGCATTTAAAATTTTAGAAATGATGGGTTTGAGAAGAGTTTGGATATTGCTAGAAGTGTTGCATTTGATATGAATGCGGATCCTACATTTCCAGCAAAACGTCGTATCATTAGGAAAAAAACAACCTGGTGAAACTGATCATGATGAAGAAATACAATCCACAGAGGAGTCTTTTAGAGTTAATTATTTTTTAATTGTTGTGGATATGACAATCAATTCATTAAAAGAGAGATTTGAACAACTAAAGACATTTGAAAGTATTTTTGGGTTTTTATGTGATTCAGATACTTTGAAGTCATTGGATGATAGTAAATTAAGAAATTGTTGCAATCATCTTGAAAGTGTTTTATCTCATAATGATTCATCTGATATTGATCTTAATGATATGTTTTCTGAATTAAGAGTGCTACAAAAAACTTTACCAGAAGTGTCAATGACAGCAATCCAAATTTTGGAATTTGTTAAGCAAGCTGATTGTTATCCAAATGTTTCAATTGCCTATCGAATCTTATTAACTGTGCCTGTATCTGTAGCAACAGCGGAGAGAAGTTTTTCAAAATTGAAGTTGGTCAAAACCTACTTGCGTTCAACAATGGCACAAGAAAGATTGAACAATTTGGCTATTCTAAGCATCGAGAATGAGATGTTACAAGACATAGACGTTGATTGTATTATTAATGACTTTGCATCAAATAATGCTCAAAGAAATTGTTTTAAGTAATTTTGTAATCTTATATTCATTTCATTTCAATAAAATATCTTTGTTATAAATAGACAGTTTATCAGTTAAGGGCCCCATTTTTTTAATTTTGCCTAGGGCCCCAAAAATCTCAGGACCGGCCCTGAGTGAGGGAGGGATATGGACTGGGGGGAGACGATGATTATAACTGATATGCATGATAACCACTATTTGCCTAAATTTCATATAATCTTTTAAATGTATTTATTCATATTGTACCTAATATAAAATGCCTACCGCTTCGGTGCTCCATAGAGATTAGTTGGAGCAATGATGACATATCCGTAAATAAATTTCTTAAAAATAGCTCTCGCAATTCTAAGTAGATAGATTTGACGGTTATGAGGTGTTCCACACCCAAAATTGTAATTAACTATGGGTACAAATGTTATTTTAGAAAATATAATTTATGGGAGAAACAAAATTTATCATTAATTAGAATTCTTTAATTAACTATTAAAACCGAAGCTTTTCTCCGTACTTTCCATTAGAAGAAACCGGTTAGACTCCAAAAAATCTCGTGAAGAGAAAGAGAATGCCATGAAAGGTACCTCTTATTTTTCCTTTTTTAAAAAATTTAATTATATAGTATGATGTAGTTGTTAAGCCCTTAAATTTCTCGTTCTTCAAATCAGTAATCATTTGTTTTTCTATATAAAGATAGATTTTCTTTTGAAAATAGACTGCCTAGCGTGAGGAGGGTTCAATTGGTTTCTAATTAACCTCATTCGTGAGATTGAGAAGTAAATTTGATTGAATGGAAAAAATTTACAAACCGTGAAGGACATGTATTTTCTATCAGTATGCAAAAATAAGAGAAGCTACATGTAAGGAAATTCAACTGGTTCTTTTCTTTTTTTCCTTTTTTTTTCTTTTGTGCGGATGGAACTGAGACGTGAGATTGAGAAAGAGATTTTTGAAAGACTAAAATACCTTTTCTTATTTTAGCTAATTTGTTATTTTTGTCAATTTAAATTTTTTTAAAAAAAATCTATTTTTGGAGCACCGAAGCAAACCTCATATAAAATTTCCCTCTTGATTTTAAAATTCAAATTTTTTTCGTAAAATGGTTATCTATAATTTTAAAAAATGAGAATTTATAAACAATTTTATATATTAACAGTAACAATTCCAAAACTTGATTTATTAAATTATATATAGCTATTATTTAGGGCGATTTGATATCACAAAATTGTAGGGAGAATTCAAATTAAAAACTTATTATGAATTTCCTCCATATATGTAAATAAATATTAAATCATTCTTAATACCCTATAAATAAGTGATGACATGTATACTTCTTGGTTTGTTTAGCTTTTGGTTTGCAGTTAGATGAGGATGCTAGTTGTCTTTTTTTTGCGTGTTTAGAGGTCTTATGTGACATCTCTATTGTGTTTGAGGTGATTTGCTTTTGTTGTGTATGTGCGCGCGCGTGTCTGTTACACATACACACATACACACATACACAAACTTCGAACTCTAAACTTCTGAGTCTAAAAAGAAGAAAGGAAAAAAGAAAGCTATTGTTTAATTAGGAATGTATCAACTATTAGATTAACTAGTTTGTTAATTGGGTCACTTAATTCTTCTCATCCATGGGTCGGAGCGAGCATAAGGTCAGTTCGGTCAATTTTGAATTTTTTTTAACAAAATAAGATCGAGCTGCTCTATATTTGAAAGTGAATTGAACCGAACAAATTTAATTCGATCAATTATGTTCAGTCTATTTGGTTTGGACTTGGACCTAATTAAATTTAAAATGGTATTGTTTGATCTAAAAGAAATATGTATATCAAGAAACTTGTGAAAGAAAAATGTGAATTAGGGGATCGATATAAGAATGATGCAAATTGATTGAAATAATATGCAATTTAAGGAAAAAAGAGAATTAATTGTTGACTAATGAAAAGAAAGAATAACATTTTTTTAAACAATTGAGAGAGAGCAGTCGATTCGGTTTGGTAAGGGTTGAGATTTTCTGAAACTAACCATTCAGAATATATCTACAATTTGTTAGGACCGTTTCCATACAATTTCTCTTGTTTGAGTTGTAACAAATGTATATTTGAGTCTAATTTGTGTTTGAGATTATTTGTACATGTTTATGCATGTTAGAATCAATATTAAGAACAAACAGAAAATGTCTAAACTCAACAGTATATTTTTAGCTCTTTGGCCATCAATGAGCCAATTGCCCATCCTCGAGCAAATGCTCATCAATGAAATTGGAGCTGATTCATCTATTTCTAACCTTCTACTGATGGCAAAATATTACAAGAGAGCCTTCACTCATTGATGAACAACTTCATGATCATCGATTTCAATGCACTCTATTGATGCAGAAATTAGGCAGAAAGCATCTGCTCATTGATGAGCGGGTGACTTGTCGACTTGTCGATGAGGCAATGCCATTGATGAGGAAACACGATCATCGATGAGGCTAGCTCGAAAGCTCAGGTTTTGAGATTCAATCTCAGTCGTTCGATGTAGCCGAGATGCCTCCTCCCATATCTGGTTTAAAAAGGACATGGCCTAATTGAGAAAAAGAGAGAGAACAATTTCATAGTAGAAACGGCCGTAAGATCTTTTCAATCTTTTCAGTATCTTTCATTTCCAGAAATGTTCCCCAAATCTTTTTTTTTTCTTTCTGTAAATGTGTTTCCTTCCGTTGCAATTTTTATGCAATCCTTGACTATTGATTACATTCCCGTATCTTGTGTTTGAATATTTTACCAGCCTTTTTTTTTTTGTTTCCCTGAATATTCCTCTTATGGTGAGGGCAGTTTCGATCAGATCCTATCAAATGAGCATGTGAAATACTTGCAGATAATAAACCTACTGGCTACAGCATTCTATCAGAAAAAACATGGAAAAGTTAATGACCATTTCAAGCTAAAAAGCCCACAGCAGTCTTGGTGAAAATTGTTCACGGTTCATTGAAATTTAGCCTAAAAAATGTTATCTGACAACCTTATCCAGCAGAGCAACAGCTCAAATCATTATTATTTTTTTGTGAGATTTTTTTCTAAGCACATGCTTGGTCTTTTGTACATGCCAAACTCAATCAACTACTTCATCCTGAAGAACAGAATATAAGAAAATTTTGTCTATAACTTCGTATGTGTTTGTCGCAATTGTTGCATTGTGACAAACACCCCACCCACCACCCAAAAAAAAAAAGTTCAACTGTGCCCATGGACATCCACCAAGTTCTTAGAATGAATGAAGGAGATGGTGAAACCAGCTACGCGAATAACTCGTCACCTCAGGTATTTAAAATTTTCCTATCAGAAAATAACGTTATCTTTAATGTTTGATTTGTACAATTTGGATGAATTTAGAGATCACTGATGTTGAAGACGAAACCATACATTCGCAAATCGATTCAAGAGTTCTTCTCCTCTTGCAACATGAAGCCAAAGAGTCTCAGCGTCGCAAACTTGGGATGCGGTACGGGACCCAACTCCCTTGTGCCCGTGACGATTTTCCTGGACGTCGTGCACGACTGCTCGCAAAGATTTGGATGCCCCTGCCCAGAGCTCCAAGTATTCTTGAATGATCTCCCGAGTAACGACTTCAACACAATCTTCAAGAACATTCCTTCGTTCTATAAGAAGATCGTAGAAGGGAAAGGAGATGGGTTTTCTGGATTATGCTTAGTATCAGCAGTTCCTGGATCGTTCTACCGGAGGCTCTTCCAGAGTGAGAGCTTGCACTTTGTTTACTGTGCTAATAGCCTACATTGGATCTCCCAGGTACTTTTTTCAATGTGTTTTTCAGTAGTAAGTCATAACAAAAGGACATATATTTGAAAGAAGTTATTCCCCTATAAGGAAAAAGGAAATCAAATACGCCGCAACTAATACTAGTCGACATTTGATTGTGGTTGTTCAAGTACTCTTCTCTGCGAACAAGAAAAAGAAAAAGTTAATTGTGTCCATAGACCGCCTGTGCTATTGCCAAATTGAACTAATCATGCTTGTACCTTTTTTGTTGCGGATAGACTCCCAAGTGAAAACTAATTGATCCTTTTCAGGCTATCTATCAGCAACAACAAGTTTTCACTCAGGGGATCTATCTGCAACAATAGAACTTCAGGGGCAGTAAGTTACCATTTGGCGATACTACAGGCGGTGGGTCTATACACGATTAACCCAAAAAGGAAAACGAACATGAGAAATTTCTTCAATATGTTTGACATAGTAAATTTTTTTTCATGTTCCTCTTTACCCTGGGCGGGTCTATACACGATTAACCCAAAAAGGAAAACAAACATGAGAAATTTCTTCAATATGTTTGACATAGTAAAAAATTCTTCATGTCCCTCTTTACCCAGAGAGAGAGAGAGAGAGAGAGAGAGAGAGAGAGAGAGAGAGAGAGAGAGAGAGAGAGAGAGAGAGAGAGTTCTCAAATACTAGAACTAATGTGCAGGTTCAATGATATATAAAATCAAAGTTATGACAGATTTGCGCCTGTAGAATATGATAGAAAATTGTGAAAGCTTACAAACTATCCTTATTCCTTACCAAACTATCAACACACGCGCTGCTCTTTCCTAATTAAATCCTATCACTAACCATTTAATATTCATCTGGTTACATACAGCAAGAATTTTTATTATTAAACAGTCATTTTCAGTTTCTTTCTCCGACGGTTATGTCTTTAAGTTCTGTGTTCTCAGCACCAAAACCTCTTTAAAAGATCTGAGAAGTTTTCTATTTACCGCTAAAATATATTATTGACAAAACTGCTGATTTGAACAGGTCCCTCCATTGCTTAGTGAAATGACAGATATTAACAAGGGCAATATATGTTACGGGAAAAACAGTCCGTATATTGTATTTGAGGCGTATCTGTTGCAATTTCAACGAGATTTGACGCATTTTCTCAAATCAAGATCTGAGGAGATAATTGCTGGAGGGTGCATGGTTCTTGAGCTACCGGGGAGGAAAACCTTAGATCCTTACACAAATGAATGCTATTACCATTTTGACGATTTAGCTCTTGCTATGAGGGACTTAGTTGAAGAGGTAAACGACTAAATTCATAATCTCAATGTGTACGTTTTTTCCTGCTTCATGCATGAGATATATGTCATTAATACTGATCATTTTTAAACTTGGGGGATATAATGAAATTTCTTTCTTATCTTTGAACGAAAAAACTTATATGAAGGCATGCAAATTTTGTGTAGGGTATCATGGAAGAAGAGAAGATGAGTTCCTTCTGGTTGCCATACTACGCACCTCACATAGACGAATTCAAGGAAGTTATCAGAGCCGAAGGGTCCTTTAGAATCATCCGGTGTGAAGAAATATTGTGGTCTACCGCAGCTAATTTCTACGATAAAACGTTGAGAAAGATGATAGATCCGAACTTTGGCGCAAGGGTCGTGA
>NC_033797.1:49000348-49039347 GCF_001876935.1 Asparagus officinalis | reverse complement strand
TTCGGTCAAGAAATCATGGATAATTTGTTTGAGAAGTTGGATTGTCATTTGACGAAGAGTGGGAAACATGATATGACGTTTATCGTCGCTTTGCTCGCAAGAAAAGGATGATGAATAGTGCTTGTAAAAGCATAAAAAAGAATGATGCGCGTTTCTATTTGAATGGCAATGTGGAATATATGAACGTGTTTCTCGTTAAGGAGATGAACCAATGGAAATGTGGAATTAATAAGAGTGATATCATTGCCTCGAACTATTTCTTGTTGAGGTTGCCAAATTCCAACATTCTGATGTATGCATGTAACAGAAAGATTTAGATTGGCTCGAGACTTGATTCCGTTGTGATAAATATGGTTGCATTAGTAATAATTTTAAGAGGGCTATCCATTTTTATAATAAACCTTTTGTACTGGGGTGTTGTGTACTGGACCAGATTCGTTATGAAGAACTAACATATTCTTCTACTCATTAAACTGAAGAAATTATAGAAAAATTAATTTTTTTGGATAATGAGGTGGCCGGGAATCGAACCCAAGATAGTGAGAGCCATATTGGAACCTCCCAACCATCTTGGTCATCAACGGTGCTCGGAGAAAAATTAATTGGAAGGTGGGTGAGGGTCTTTTTTTTTCTTTTTTTTGAAGTGTTAAAGTAAGAGAGAGAGAGAGAATCTTGGGTAAATTTCCCTTGAATTGAATATTGAATATGCACATATATTTATACAAGTAGAGGAGTGTGAGGTTTGTTCTCCCAAGCAATGTGGGACTAAAACCCAACGAAAGAACTCCTTTCTCTTCTCTTTGGTTAAATCTTCTCACGGTTATAGCCAAAGTTGAAACTTCATTTCGATAAACGAAGAAATCTTTTTTCCAATTTAGATAACCAATCCTATAAAAGGCAAGTTTATCTAAATCTTTCAGATTCTCGGAGTGGAGATCCCACTTCTAGTTTCTTTTGCGCTGGAAATAGAATATAAAATTCTTCCTTTCCAGAATCAGGGAATAGAATATAAAATTCTTCCTTCCTTGTTTTCCGGGTTCGCCTTCACCCTAAAAGAAGACCGGGAAATAGAATATAAAATTCTTCCTTTCCCACACCAACCTTTTCCAAGAATTTATCAATCTAGGATTCATCCTAGGAAGTTTATCCCGAATCCTAAGATGAACAGGTAAGGCCTTTGTAAAGAAATCTGCAAGCTCGTCAGCGGATGAAACATGAGGAAGTAGAATTGTCTTGTCCTTGATAACTTGGTGACGGACAAAATGAGCGTCGATCTCAATATGTTTGGTCCTTTCATGAAATACTGGATTATTAGCAATCTGGATGGCACTCTTATTATCACAGTAGAGAGGAGTAGGATTCGTAACAGAAATGCCGAAATCACTGAGAAGGCGACGAAGATGAATAATCTCTTTAGCTGTTGTGTACATTGCACGATACTCCGCCTCAGTACTGGAAAGAGCAATAACATCTTGTATCTTACTTCGCCAGGAAATAAGGGAATCACCAAGAAATATACAATAACCTGTGGTAGACTTTCTGGTAGTGCCATGGAAAAAGATACCAGAGTTTGATTCTGGGGAATTTTATCCCAAAGCCTAAGTAGGGATAAGTCAGAATCTCAAACACGTTGCTGGGTAGCCTATTCCCATAACAATGGCGAAGTCTACATATTCGAAGTTGTAGCATCAAGTCTAAGGGAGTTCATTCCTTTAGCACAACGTGACATGCGGAACGGATTCCGACAATCCGCATTGGAGCACTAACAAATTGACTGACAATACCAACAGCATGAGAGATATATGGTCGAGAGATGCACAAATAGACCAACTAGCCAACAAGATGTCGATATCGGGTAGGATCAGATAGAGGCTCACCGTCAGTAGAGCAAAGTTTGATATTCTGCTGGAGTGGAGTATCGACAATTGCATTACCAGTTAGCTCAGCTTGATTTAGAATATCTGAGAGATACTTCTGTTGAGACAGTAATACACCCCGCGGGCCTTGAGAAATTTCTAGACCAAAAAATACCGAAGAGATCCAAGATCCTTCATGTGGAACTGTTGTTGCAACTGAGATTTTGCGTATTGTATACCTGCCATATCATCACCTATAATGATCATATCATCTACATAGATGAGTAATAAAACTCTACCGTGCGATGTAGTACGAACAAACAGAGAAGCATCTTGATGACTTTCTATAAAGCCCGCTTTGAGCACGACTTCGCGAAAACACTCAAACCAAGCGCGGGGTGCCTGCTTGAGACCATAAACAATACGGCGAAGGAGACATACATGTCCCGGAGGAATATTTGACCCTGGAGGCGGTTGCATATATACGGTCTCTGATAAAGAGCCATGAAGAAAAGCATTTTTGACATCCATCTGGTATAAGGGCCAACGATGAGCAGCAGCGACCGCAAGGAGAGTACGAACAGTGGGCATCTGAGCAACAGGAGCAAATGTCTCCTCATAATCAATACCTTGTTGCTGAGTAAAACCTCGAGCCACTAAACGAGCTTTTCGACGTTCAATGGTGCCATCAGAACGAAACTTGACCTTATAAACCCATTTACTGCCAACAAGAGAGATCCCAGGAGGACAGGGAACAACATTCCAGGTATGAGTTTGCTGAAAGGCTTGAAATTTCTCAGCCATAGCCTGTCGCCACTCTAGAATTTGAACTGCCTCTTGGAAGGACTTTAGCTCAACAATAGTATGAATGACAGCAAGAAAGTTATGAAGTAAAGACAGGTTGTCCAGCAACTGAGACCAGATGGATCATTTTGTGGAGTAATAGAGCCATACTGAGTAATGGATAATGGTTGTCCAGCAGCTGTGTAGATAGGAGGAAGAGAGGATGAAGTAAAGGCAGATGA
This sequence comes from Asparagus officinalis, assembly GCF_001876935.1. Lineage (NCBI taxonomy): Eukaryota > Viridiplantae > Streptophyta > Magnoliopsida > Asparagales > Asparagaceae > Asparagus > Asparagus officinalis. Next base: position 49,036,466 of record NC_033797.1, on the reverse strand, counting down.
TAAAAGTGAGGCATTACAAGTCATATGAAAGGAACAACCAGAGTCAAAAATCCAGAGATCATTCATACCAGAGACCGAAGGATTAGCTGAAGAACCAGTAAAATGCATACCAGAGAGTTGTGCAGCGGATGTAGAGGTGATATGTTGGAAAACATCAAGTTGACGGCGAAGACTTTCAATAGCTTGAATAGTAGAGTCTGAAGTAGTAGAAGGTATAGCATTGGCCAACAATCCTGGTGTACGAGAGGGTTGAGACTGAGGGGGTCGCCGACCACGACCAGTACCTGAGGAACGTAACTCAGGATGAAGCTTGAAGCATGTCTCAATACAGTGTCCTTCCTTCTTGCAATATTTGCAAGAGAGCTTAGATCGAGCCTGTGGAGAGGGAGCCTGTGGAGAAGTATGATTCATAACAGGAGCAGTGACAGGTAAAGACAAAACAGTCTTGAGTGAAGAGGTAGGAGTGTCTGTTGACAAATTGAGTCGTGCTGTCTGCTGTCGGGTCTCATAAGCAGTGAGAGCTCCCATAACTGAGGCCAAAGTCGGAAATTGAGGCTGATGAAGTAGTTGATCAGCCATAGTTGAATATTCAGGAAGGGACTGAAACAATTGATGCACCTCATGCCGTTCGTACCAGGCTAGCCAGTCTTCATATGTGGAATTACGTCCAGGAAGCATGGAGCGTAACTCTGTCCAAAAAGCTTGCATTTGTCCAAAATGGGACTGCAGAGATGAACTACCTTTGCGTTGTAGAGCAATGCGTTACAGAAGATATGCCTCCCGTGCACCCGAGCACTCAGTGAAACGTTCAGTGAGACGAGTCCACATGGCCCGAGCAGAGGGAAGCAAGCCAATCTCGACAGTGAGACCAGAGGCAACACAGCGAGTGAGATAATCCATAACACGAAATTCCTGCAATTGCCACTCTGAACTCTCCTTGACATAGAGAGCACGAGCAGTCTGAAGATTGACATTACCACTGCCAGAGGTAATAGTACTGGATGAAGCAACAGTGCTGATGGACGGTGGAACTGGTTCCGTACTGGTGAGATGATCAATCAAACCAGCGCCACGCAAGGCATTGGTGACAATGGTGGGCCACCCTGCCCAGTCACTTTGATCATTGATGGGCAAAGGTGGTTTGGGAATCTTCTCTGAAGGAGCCATAACAGCAATGTTGAGACGTTAAGATGTCGAGATGCCGTTACGGACTGCGAAATGGCAATGCCGTTCGTTTGAGGCCGAGAGACGGCTTGAAACGACGATGCCGTTAATTTGAGACCGATAGACGGTCTTGAAACGGTAATGCCGTTAAAATAGAACCCGAAGGTTAGAATAAAAACCCGAAGGTTTAAAATAGAACGCGAAACACGTTAAGAGGCCGCAAAGCGACAATGTCAAAATATCTGGCAGAAAAAAAACATTAAACGGCTGCAAAGCAATAAAGCCAAGATTTGGCAAAAGAACACAGAAGCGTTAAAAAATTTTTATTGGAAGGGAAATAGCCCTAGCTCTGATACCATGTTAAAGTAAGAGAGAGAGAATCTTGGGTAAATTTCCCTTGAATTAAATATTGAATATGCACATATATTTATACAAGTAGAGGAGTGTGATGTTTGTTCTCCCAAGCAATGTGGGACTAAAACCCACTACAATACACTATTATCAACAAGAAATGAGGATCCTCCAAAGGTAGATGGAAACCTCTCTGCATGAGTTAAACTGGCATTACAGAGAACATCTACATCAACTTTTCGAGACAACTCAGCTGGTGCACCACTCGATTCGTTTGCTTTGTAGGGGCACATGAATAATTGAAGGAAAACAACAACACACCCAATTTTCCTTCACTTTTTTTAGAATCAGACCCAAAGGATGAAGATAAAATTATTATCTTGCAATAACACAACAATTCCTTTGCAATGCGATTTCGTAATCTTTCGCGAATGAAATTCCCCATACGGTTGCAGAAACTTCAGTCTTGCTCCATCTTTATCACCATTGCTACATTGCTACTTGTTAGCATTAATGTAATACGATGTCAACGACAAAATGCACTAGTGTTTGTGTTGTATTTCACTACGCTGCATCCCTAAATACCTTCATTACGTACGCTCCCTCGCTGACTTTCTTTTTTTTTCTCGCCCCCTGGCTTACATGCTTGCAACTTGTTTTATTCTTTCTTACCACTTTTACTCATATAGTGGGGCGGATGGACGGCAAGGGTGGGTGTTTAGATGAAAGGGAGGATGGAGGGAGAGAGCGAGGGGAGACCGAGGAGGTAGAATAGTAGATAATTATTTTCTCTTGCAAATAGACCCCTGAGCGTTAAAAAAAAATTCAAAAATCCAATCAGGGATGTATATCTAATAAAACATTTCAAGGGTAATAGGTGGAAAACCTTTCGTAAAACGGGGGATGTTTCACAATTAACCCATAATAATGTTAGTAATGGTTCACCAGATCAAACAGATAACCCATGTGGAAAATAAGTGTATAACAGGTGACAATGAAACATTTGTGGAGAATTAATGGGGGCCATTGTGAGAACTTAAACTAGGGCAGTAAATGGCCTTAATTTTTAGTTGATGGAATAAATCTCTAGGCTGGTTTTGGGGGTGTAGATGAGGGGGAAAATAGCCTATATATGTATATGTATAGAGTGTCATTCTTTGTGAAGAAAGAGCACAACAAAATGAGAAACAACGCCCCATACACCGGATCCCCAAAAAACCCATCTTCTCTCCCCATTTTTGAGAAATAAAACCTCAAACAGTCATATTTTTCTATTATATCATCACATTCCCTAGAAGCAATTCATATGCACATAAAAGTTAGTTTACACAGCTATATATACCTCAGCGCTTCTGAAAAGAATCATCACTAGCCTTAGGTATTAGAATCTGAATTTAACACTATGGCATCTCTCTGCCACGGTCCTGTTCTATCCTCCATATATCTTATTCCCAACTGAGAGTAGGAAAAACAGCACGGAAAAAATTCTAAGAAAATTATCAATGCGAACAATACTTCCCTTCCATTTGGGCTCCACACGCATGCGAACAACACATGGAAAATATAGCGTTTTCATGTACATAAGCATATATAATATGTAAAGATGTGGGTGTATGTGTGCGTTCCCTTGTAAAATTTTTAGACGGATTTCCGTCTAGGTTGTTCAACCTAGACGTGTTAGGATACATACCAACAAGAACGGCTCAAACGGAGACGCAAAAACACACCCAAGCAGACACAAATTCAATCACAGTACTCACAGATATAACGTGGTTCACTCTTACGGAGCTACCCCACGGTGCAACGGCGTCGCCCAATTTCTTTATACTCCAAAAGAAAAGAATCAAAGAGAACACCCTCTCTTGATCAAGATACTCTCCAATATTTCTCACAAACTCTCTCTATGTTTTCTCTCTCTTACTCTTCTATAAGGGGAGTTGTTTCTTGAATGATTTTTCCTGAAGAGTTTTGGCCTTATTTACAGTGTTTGGGAAACACTATACACTAATAAAATATTATTGACGGGACCCACCATTAATAATATTTTATTGGTGGGACCCACCACTTTTTTATTTTTCTCAAAATTTACGGCCACCAATTTTCATTTGTCAAAGATGGTGTCTGTTTGACAATCTCCCACTTAAAAATTTGATTGAGTATCAATCATATCTTCACACCATTCTTGGTTGTATCATCCAGATGTCTTGTATCTTTAACGTCTTGTATGACACTCAACGTTCTCAACGGATACCGTATGAGGCTACACACAGTCTCACCTTCTCGAGCGGAACTGGTTTGGTTAGCATATCGGCTGGGTTGTACCTCGTATCAATCTTCACAAGCTTGAACTTGTTCCTGCTTTGTCATCTTCGTATGACATGGTACTTCACGTCAACATGCTTTGTCCGAGCATGGAATGCGTCATTTTCTGACATGTTAATGACACTCCGACTATCGCAGTAGATGAGGTATTTCTCAAATCTTACCCCAAGCTCGAGAATAAAAGCTTTCAACCATAGCAACTCCTTTGCTGCCTCTGCTGCAGACATGTACTCGGCTTCGGTTGTCGACATAGCTATAGTATCCTGTAACTTAGATCTTCAACTTATCGCTCCACCACCCAAGATGAAGATGTAGCCGCTCGTGCTCCTTCTCGAGTCTATGTCCCTGGTGTAGTCTGCATCACAAAAGCCCTCTAGCTACAAATCCACCCTGCCATACTAAAGACAACGGTCGGATGAGCATCTCAAGTAGCGTATAAGTCACTTGACCGCACCCCAGTGGTGCTTCCCCGGATTGCTTATGAAGCGGCTCACAACTCCCACTCCTTGTGCAATATCTGACCTTGTGCATACCATCGCATATATCAAACTCCCGATGACAGATGGGTATGGTATGTTAGCCATGAACTCATGTTCTTCAGCAGTCACTGGTGCTTGGGTCTTTGATAGCTTAAAATAGCTTGTAAACGGTGAGCCTATCAATTTAGCTTTCTCCATGCCAAACTTTTCAAGAATTTTCTCAATGTAGGCCTTCTAAGATAACCTCAGCCTCCGTGTTGATCTATCTCTGATGATCCTCATCCCAAGAATCTGGTTTGCTAGACCCAGATCCTTCATCTCGAAGTACTCGAAGAGACTCCTCTTGAGTTCTTCAATGCGGGCCAAGTTAAGCCCAACAATCAACATGAAGGAATGTTATCTTCACATCTATCTACTCTAGATGAAGATCTCGAACTGCCATAATGCTCAACACAGTCCGGATCATGGTCAACTTGACGACGGGAGCGAAAACGTCAGAATAGTCTATCCTTGTTTTCTGCTCATAGCCCTTCACTACAAGCCTCGCCTTGATGACCAGATAAATCCACCGATTGTGAAGAGCCTTTCGCCCTCTTGAAAGCTTTACGAGCCCCCAAGTCCCATTCTTCATCAATGATTTCATTTCTTCCTCCATGTCAGACTCCCACTCATCCCGAGCTTTGCCAGTCTGCTGTACCTCCTCATAGCTCTCTGGCTCACCACTGTCAGTCAGGAAAAGATAATTCATGGTGGAAAGGTACCTCTCTGATACCCTCAGATTTCTTAGAGCTTTACGAATTGCGATCAGCAACTTTGCTGGATCCTGCTGCTGTGCATCCGGCATGTTCTATTGGTCTCCGTCTACTATGCTAATTGGTATCTCACCACTGTCCTCACTGTCAGCAATACCTAGGAAAAGAGAGGGAGATAGCTGACTCCCACTTACCTCTTTGGTCTTGTACACCATATTCTCATGTAATACGATGTCACGACTGTGTACCACCTTGCGCACATCGTGATCCCAGAAATGATACACATACTCATCTCCTTCATAGCCGATGAAAGAGAGCTTCTTTTACTTTGGATCAAGCTTTGACCGGTCTGCAGGATTGGTCATGACATAGGCGTCACAACCAAATACTCGTAAGTGCTCTAGCTTCAGCTTCTCTCCGGTCTAAGCCTCTTCAGGTATCCTATAACTGAGAGCCGCGGATGGCCCACGGTTGATCAAGTACGTAACAAGATTGACAGCTTCGGTCCAAAAACTCTTGGGTAATCCGGAGTGGATCCTCATACTTTTGGCGCGCTCCAAGATAGTGCGATTCATACGCTCCGCCACTCTGTTATGCTGAGGTGTACTTGGGACGATCTCCAGTCTCCTAATCCCATAGGACTAGCAAAAGTTCTAGAACTCCTGGTTGCAATACTCACCTCCATTATCAGATTTTAGGTACTTCAGCTTATTACCTGTTTCGTTCTCCATAGACGCAAACCACTTCTTAAAGATGATAAAAACATCTGACTTGTGCTTCAAGAAGAACACCCACAGTTTTCTAGTAGCATCATCAATAAAAGTGACAAAGTAAAGAGAGTTGCCAACATATGAGACTTGCACAGGTCCCCACATGTCGGTGTGCACCGACTCTAATTTTTGTAGTTTTGGAGCCGGTCTGGTCTTCTTGAAGCTCACCTTCTTCTGTTTACCTAGGATGCAGTCATCATAGAAAGTCAGATCGATCTTGCTCAGACCCGGAAGCCTCTCTCCTGCGACCATAATCAGCATCCCCTTCTCGCTCATATGGCCAAGTCGCTGATGCCAAGTCATGTAGTCGGTGGATGATGATGATGCTTGTCCTGCGTCAAGCAAGTAGTCGATCTTCCTATTAGCGATGTAGAGAGACCCTTCGCGTTTGCCGTGTGCCATCACCAGGGCACCCTTGGATACCTTTTAGCTTCCTTGCTCGAAGGATACTCTATAATCGGAGTCGGTCAGTTGCCCGACTGATATAAGATTCCGCCTAAGATCCGGTACAAGCCGAATGTTGTTCAGCGTTAAGGTGGTCTCACCCTACATCTTGAGGGTACAATTTCCCTTCTCAAAAACCTTACAAGGTTGATCATCACGAAGATAGACTATACCTAAGTCTTTCTTCACAAACGATGAAAGCAGCTTTTGTTGTGAGGTTGAATGGAAAGATGCGCCAGAGTCCCACGCACCGCTTTTGTCTTCTAGGGATAGGAGAAGCGCATCCGAATCTGTTTCGTGCATGAGATTTTTTGCACCATCAGCCTGATCATCCCTTGCTAATGCTGGAACAGAAACTCTGCAGTCCCGTCTAAAGTGACCCTTTTTTCCACATTTGAAGCATTTCCCTTCACCGTAACCATTCGGGTTGGGCCCTTTAGACTTTCCTATAGACTTTGATCGGTCTCGTCATCCCCTACCCTTCTTCTGCACACGCCCTTGTGCCTTGACATGCAGAGCACTTCCACTGCTAGAGGCCTCAGCTCCTGAGACTTTGCGGCAAGATTCTTCATCCAGAATTATCCCAATCACCATGTCGAGCTTCATCTTGTCATTGCCATTAGCGTTGCTCACCGCCATTACCAAATTCTACCACGAATATGATAGACAAGAAAGTAGCAGAAAAGCTTAGATCTCATTGTCGAACTTGAGATCCACTACAACAAGTTGTTACACTACAACCTGAAATTCATTCAAGAAGTCTGCTACGCGAGCTTCTTGCTGCATCTTTAGATTGAATAGCTTCTTCATCAGGTACATCTTATTTGAAACAGACGGATTCTTATACAGCGCCTCCAAGGCCTCCATCAACTCCTTGGTGGTGGTCGCATGTGAGACGTTGTAAGTCACATGCTGGTGAAGGTTGAGCTTGATGGTGACAAGTGCTTTACGATCGAGCACCTTCCACTTATCGTCATCCATCTTCTCAGGTTTCCCCTCCACTCCTTGGAGGGGTAGAAAGAGATCCTTCTGGTACAAATAGTCTTCTATCCGCATCCTCCAATATCTAAAATTTTGGCCACCGAATTTCTCAATCCGAAGCTTATTGTCTTCAACTGTAGATCCTACGGCAAAAGATTTCGTCTTTTCTCGAACCGTAATTGTGAATAGTAATAGTACTTATGAATAGTACATACTCGTGAATAGTGTAGTACTCGTGAATAGTGCTCAGTGCCTTTAAAGAGTAAATGATAATCTAACTTATTTTCTAATGTTGAGGATCCACTTTTAGTGGCAGCCACAGAGCATACGATAAGAAGATATATGTACTCTAAGTCAGGCTCTGATACCAGTTGTTAGGATATACGTACCAACAAGAACGCCTCAAACGGAGACGCAAAAACACACCCAAGCAGACACAAATTCAGTCACAATACTCACAGATATAACGTGGTTCACTCTTACGAAGCTACTCCATGGTACAATGACAACGCCTAATTTCTTTATACTCCAAAAGAAAAGGATCAAACAGAACACCCTCTCTTGATCAAGATACTCTCCAAGATTTCTCACAAACTCTCTCTATGTTTTCTCTCTCTTACTATTCTATAAGAGAAGGTGTTTCTGTGATGATTTTTCCTAAAGAATTTTGACCTTATTTATAGTGCTTGGAAAATACTATGCACTAATAAAATATTATTGGTGAGATCCGCCACTAATAATATTTTATTGGTGGGACTCACCATCCTTTTATTTTTCTCAAAATTTGCGGCCACCAATTTTCATTTGTCAAAGATGGTGGCTGCCTGACATTCCTTTTGTCAAATATGGTGGCTGTCTGACAAGACGGATATCTATGCAACCTAGACGGTTTTTTCCGTCTAGATTGTGTGTTTTTCTACTAGTGAAAATTGTTAAGCTATTAATTTCTGATACTAGCTAGTGTCGTGATTAATGAAAGCAAGCTGATTTCATTCAATTAGAAAGGTCATTATGAAACACAATCTAGTAGTTATAGCAACTATTGCACATGAATGAGATTTTTCAGTTGGAGCTAGCTATTTTGATGTCAGTGAGCTCAGACTTAGGGCGCGTTTGGATGTTTTTTTGAAAACCTGCCATTTTTTTGAAAACCTACCATTTTTTGACAAAATGGCAGGTTTTCACCCCCAAAACCCTCTCAAAAACAAGCATCCAAACGCGCCCTTAATGATTTTCTCAATGAAAATGAGGTATTTAAGTGAAGAACGACGAGAGCCGACTGAATCATAGGCATGATATTTTGACAGCATAACAAGTAGAAAGAGAACCGGAGGGGGGGGATCAAAGAATATGACTTATACCAATTACAAACCGACTTTTTTTTTAATTACAAGCCAGTTCCTCTCATATCACATAATGAGATGAGCGCAGTTACCAAGTTCAATCAAATCAATGGTAAATTCGTAACTTTTGTTGGGCTTTTCTCAGGGTCTGATACTTTGGGGCATTAACACAAATACAGTGTGTATTTGAGGCTTATACACATGGGTTAGAATACAAGGGGGCGGGTCACATGAACTTTCTACTTTTGGAGCATGGACATATTTTTCCCTAAAATAAAACTAATCAACTGAATTTTTATTTTTATTTCATACTAATTCTAGTTTGTTATAGGACTGCCAAATTGATAGCATCTTTTTGATCATTGAAGAGTCCTTTTCAGCCTGATGTATATGCAACTATGCATAACTTCTCGATGATCACAAAAAAGCCTACAAAATAACAAAATGATGAAAGTTTTTCGACAGTAGATGCTCAATAATAGAATATACCAACGGGAGGTTATGTCCACTAATAAGCCAGTTCTTCACCTCACCTTAAATAATTGTTATCTTATTAATTAACAGTATTTGAGAGGAGGTTACACATAAGACTGCAACTAATTAAGGACATAACACAAAAAACAACTAGACGTAAGCCTCTAAACCCCATGCCTATACTCAATGCACACTATAATTAAGAATAAAAAATATGCCGTTTGCGCATAGCTGAGGATTCAGGGCCATTTTTTGTTTCTTTCTTCCTATTATTTTTTCGGCTGGCTTCTCTTCACATAAATTCAAACTCGAGATCAAAGATAACATCGATCAGATTCTTGGTATTTTCTTTGATTTGCTAGTAATTATAAGGACGACAACGAAAGAAAATGTGTTATATGAACTGATAAAAAAGATGAAAATGCCAATTTTCAAACTAACACCCTACGATTTAATTAAATTAATTAATCATTAATTAAATCCCAAAATATGACCAAATTTAAAGGAAACGTGTGAAAATTACCTACATATTAAAAAGGACATGAAAGAGAGTTTTCCCCCTTCTCATAACATCATTCTGATTGTTCAGACACACTTGATTTTCACATGCATTCCCAGATCTAATGGTACTACTTTAGGGGTTATTTGACAGAACCATTAGGGTTTACTAAAGTTTTGGGAGTTTATCTCAAAAACGTGTAAACTAATTAAAGGGAATTTGGTAACATTTACCCATAAAATGGGAATAGTATTAGATAAAAGGTTTTTTTTTCCAGATATTAGTTTCCAAGTCTCATCAATTTTTGACATAAATACATAAAACTTACTCCAACTTGGACCATATATCTGGTCAAAATCTTGTTAGTTTAACTGCAAATAAATGTAATAGCAATTAGTAATTTTGTTTTTCTATTTTACCCACATCGTAAAACCATATTCTTCTAATGATTATGAAGGCAACAATTGTATCCAAGCCCATTAAAGTTTATCATTAAACAAAAAAAATTCATTCATGAGCATATGATAACGGATGAGTTTAATGGGATTAGGAGTTGTTGACATTCTGACCAGTAGAAGTGGAGAGTTAAAGATAAGGATATAATAGGACAACAGACAAATAACTTAGCTTTATTAGAGTTAAAGTAACAAGAGTTAAACTAGCAAGACTAACTTTAGGTATTCCACATGTTTTGAGGACTTATTATGTAATGTCAGGCGTTTGGTCGAAAACAATATGTGAAAAAGCTGCATATTTTTCTATACTAGTTCTTGTGGACACGTCGTATTTTTTTGTTTATTTTATTATTATAAAATAAGTCACATTCGTTTTGAGTTAAAATCTATAAACATGTATTATTACATTTGTCATAAATTTTATTTAAACATTTTAAAAAATTTATGAAATAGATGATTAATTTTTAAAATTCCTTCGGGCTAAGAATAAACAACTAACAAGTTTGCAGTGGAAAATAGGGGAACGTAGTACATTCTTAAGAGTTATTAATCTTTATTTAGTTTGTTTATAATGATAAGATCTCATTATTAACTAACTACAAGGCTTAGTACATTATTTTTTTGTTGTTGGACGTTCAAGGCAGGCAGAGGACCCATGTGAGTCATCATCGCAATGAATGTTATACAATTTAAATACAAAGGAAAAAATGAGGGTTGATCAATGATGTAGCTGGTGAGGAGAATCTCCAGCAGCTTAATTTGGTATGTGGATTTAAAATAGATGGAGATGGACAAGGGCGGTTTTGAAAATAGTGGGTGCGTGTGGGTAATTAATATGGTTTTTATTTGTGTGGTTTTCTTTGTTCATTTTCAAAATATTTGTGGTCCTGTGGATATATATAACTATAACATTAACACTCTCTTTTGGTTTTGTGGAAGGGTTTGGGTGTTAAAAAAATTAAATTATCTAATACGGTTAAAGTAGGATTATATCAGTTAAGCACATACATAAAATTTGTTTTAACCAACATCCATGTGTAAATATTACAATTGGCATTAAGATTTAAGATATGTGTGAGATTTTCTTTGATTTTTATACAAACACTACATATTTAAATAATAATAGTATAGTTAAACTATGTGATTTGAAAAAAAAATCAAACATATAATATAAGTAATTGCTTTAAAATAATCTAATCTAATCTAATAAGAAGAAAATAGATGAAAGTGATGTGAAAATTGTTTTAATTTCATAATTCATAATTTTTAAACAATCTAATCTAATCTAATAATAAGAAAATAACAAAGACACACACCTGTTGAAGGAGGTGAAAGTGCTATGAAAATTATTGTATTTTCTGATCTAAAAAAAGAACAAACATATAATATAATTAGTTGCTTTAAAATAATCTAATCTAATCTAATAAGAAAAAAAATAACAAAGGTATATACATGTAGAAGGAGATGAAAGTGCTACGAAAATTATTGTAGTTTCTTGGCTTACAGACATTGGTATGTGATGTTGCATGTGAGAGGATAACAATTATAAATAGAATTCTATTTAAATAATAATAGTATAATTAAACTTTAAAACTATTTATGTAGTATTGTGAATTACTTGAATTGTAGTTGGTGAGAGATTACCACGTTGTGTCCTCATATCACAGCTGTTTGTTTTAATTTTCCTTTTTTATAATTTTCAAAATAATTTTGTCTCTTTAATTTATTTGGTGGATTTTGCAAATACCACGTCCACATTATGTATATTTGTAGGTCTGTCCTGTTTTGGTGTTGAACCTCTGGGACGGACATTATTTGTCTCACTAATTTGTTTGTTTTTTGCATATACGTCATTCATCTTGTATACATTTGTAAATTTGGCATTTAATAATTTCATTTATGTTTACATTTCAATTTAAAATATATCATTATCTTCATACTATGTATATCCAATAAGAATTCATCAATTTATCAACTTCCTCTTACGCGTTAGTATTTAAATTTTAAGGGTATTTTTGTCTACTAAAAGATTTTCCTGAGCTCGTACTTTAAAGGGAGTATATGATAAGCAAACTTGGATGTAGATGGTTTTCTATTCGGATTTAAAAATTTTGTTTTGATGATGTGGAATTATTTTTTATTTTTTAATTTTCTTTTTTTTCTGAAGCTTGTAGTTTTCTTCCCATAGATTTGCTGTTACTTTTACTGCAAAAGTTTCTAGAAAATGCAAATCTATTTGCCTTTACGGGGTGTTTGGTTCACTAGTGGGCAAGAATAGGATTAGAAATCTGGTTTTTATGGATTCCTACCTATTCCATAAAAAATTTTAAGACAAATTTATAGATTCATGGGAATTTTTTTTCTTTCTATGTTTGTTTCATAACATGAAAAGATGAAATCCAACTTTATAGAAACTCTCCAATTCCTAATCTTTAGTTTGGTTTGGAATGAGAAAATTTTGGGATAAAGGGTGAGTTCCAACGGCTAGTATACCATAATTATTCTTACCCGTTTGACAATATTTTCAAAACCAAAATACTGTAGCAACGGCTAGTTCCAACGGCTAGTTCCAAGGCCTTGGAGGCTATAAATTTGGCTTGAGGGCTTATAATGTCAATGTATCTTTTATTCTTACCATTTTTATAAATTATCATAGTTTGCAATTTGCCTCCTGGCATCAACTTGATATCAGAAGAATGCCCCAAAAATTTTGAAGTTTGGTGCGATTGCAATCTCCGAACACCCATGAAAGTATGCAAGAATGGTAAAAATAAGAGGAGGTGTTATTGGGGGTGTGCAAAATACCCAAATAAAGAATGAAAATTTTTCGAAGGGCTGATGAAAGAGGAGAAATAAGCAACCAAGGGAACCAAAATGTCAAAGAAAATAGATACGGAGATAAGTTTTTTTGAAATCAAAGAGGATGAAGAAAGAATTGAGACTTGTCAAAAATCAACTATTAGCTTGGAAAATTTCAGCAATTATACTAGCAATATTTTGTATTATTTTAATTATTATAAACTGCATATCATGTACTTATACTTGCAAAAACTATTGATATTATAATGAAAACTGTTATTGGAATTGAGTACCAATTCTAGTTGATATTGTACGGCTCAGGAATATATCAATTTGTCAAAATTGAATGCCCAACCTATAATATATAGGTTTATTGTAGATTGCATTCTAATGATGGATTGCCTCGCCTAGACATTGTCAATTCAATGTAGGTTGCAATCTCATCACATATTGCCTCATCTGAATATAATAAACACTGTAAGTTAGAATACATTCTTAGTAACCTCTACTCGTCATTACCAAATATCAACTATGGAGCACCACGTGCTCTAGAAATTTATCAACCGATAGCAACAAAACCGATAACAATATAACTGACTGCCAAAAATACATAGTCAAAGGAACATAGCCAGTGCAAAGGAGCTACACAAGCTCATGAATGAGATTCAAAACCGACAGCAACATAGCCAAACCAAAGGGAGCTACACAAGCTCATGAATGAGATTCAAAACCGACAGCAACATAGCCAAACCAAAGGGGCTACACAGGCTCCTGAATGACAGCAACAACGAGATTCAAAACCGACAGCAACATAGCCAAACCAAAGGGGCTACACAGGCTCCTGAATGACAGCAACAACACCCACCGACCAAGGCAACACAAGCTCATGAATAAGCTTCAAAACCGACATCAACATAGCCAAAGCAAAGGAGCAACACAAGAGTGAAACATAACAGTAAAAAAAGCAAAGTAAAGGAGCTGCACAAGCTCCATCTGACAACAACAAAACCGCACAAACTGAGGCAACACAAGCTCATGTATGAGCTTCAAAATCTACAGCAATAAACCCAAAGTAAATGAGTAATGTATGCTCAACCTGATAGCAATAAACCCAAAGCTGAGGAGCAACACAAGCTCCACCTGACAGCAACATAGCCAAAGCAAAGGAGCGATAAAAGCTCAAAACCTAAAGGCAATAAACTCAAAGCAAAGGAGCAACACAAGCTCCATCTGACAACAGCAAAATCGCACAAACCGAGGCAACACAAGCTCATGTATGAGCTTCAAAATCGACAGCAATAAACCCAAAGTAAATGAGTAATGTATGCTCCACGTGACAGCAACATAGCCAAAGCAAAGGAGCAACAAAAGCTCAAAACCTGAAGGTAATAAACCCAAAGCAAAGGAGCAACACAAGCTTCACCTGACAACAGCAAAACCGCACAAACCGAGGCAACATAAGCTCATGTATGAGCTTCAAAACCGATAGCAATAAACTCAAAGTAAATGAGCAACGTATGCTCCACTTATCAGAAACATAGCCAAAGCAAAGGAGTGACAAAAGCTCAAAACCCGAAGGCAATAAACCCAAAGCAAAGGAGCAACACAAGCTCCACGTGACAGCAGCAAAACCGCACAAACCGAGGCAACATAAGCTCATGTATGAACTTCAAAACCGACAGCAATAAACCCAAAGTAAATGAGCAACGTATGCTCCATTTATCAGCAACATAGCCAAAGCAAAGGAGTGACAAAAAGCTCAAACCCTGAAGGCAACAAACCCAAAGCAAAGAGCAACACAAGCTCCACCTGACAGCAGCAAAACCGCACAAACTGAGGCAACACAAGCTCATGTATGAGCTTCAAAACTGACAACAATAAACCCGAAGTAAATGAGCAACGTATGCTCCACCTGACAGCAACATAGTCAAAGCAAAGGAGCGACAAAAGCTCAAAACCTGAAGGCAATAAACCCAAAGCAAAGGACCAACACAAGCTCCACCTGACAACCAAAAACCCAAAGCAAAGGAGAAACAAATTAGCTCCACCTAACATCAAAATCAAATGAGCAACATTAAGAACTCATTGGTCATTCCTATCCATACTTACCTACATTAAAAGTAAAAAGTATCAATTCGTCAATTACATGACATCAAACTGGTTCTTCATAATAACAAGTATTGCAACATTAATAGTTTGTAAATAATAAAGCGATATATGCGCAACAACATATACTTGTGCACAAGAAAAATGCTCCATCAAAATGTGATCAAAACCCAACAAGTTATCTAACAGACCAACCTTGATTCTTAATCAGGTTGGTAATGTACCTCTGCTGACCTTCCTTGGCTTTTATAAAAACCTTCTAGCTTCGCGTTCATTGTCATATAAATGATCTAAAACTGATGCGGTATAAACATGTACCAAAAAGGTTGCAAGTGCACAACCGTGTCAAGTTATAGTATTTAAGATATCGATCCCACGAGGAAGGTGATTTTATAGGAGAAAATATGAAATCGGTTCTTATGTTGTGTGCGTGACAAATAGGAGTGATGAGTGAATGTGATTGTGAAGAGATTGAGATAGTGAAAATGGTGTGTAAATAGGTGCAAAGTGTAAGTGAGAGTGGATTTGACAAAGAATGAGTATGATCAATAAGGTGAGAAGGAAAAATGAATAAAATCAAGAAACAAAAAAAAAATCAAGAATGAAGAACAAAATTCTAGAATAAAAGAAAATGCAAGAAATTAAAAATGGTGGATTCAATTATAGATATGGGTAATCTACAATTGAACCCATTTCTTAAAAAAGGGTGATTCCCTAGAGGGTTCTAGCCTAAAGGCGAATCAAACAAAATAAAAATAAACAAAAAGAAAAACTAAACCCAAGAGGGTTCTAGCCTCAAGGTGAATAGTATAAGAAATTAAAATTTAACTACAAAGTAAATTGCAAAATCTAAACTACAAAATAAAATTGTAAGAATTAAATGCAAGAAAATAAATATATTCTATAAGCATGAAATAAATCTAAGGCAAGAGGGTTCTAGCCTCTTGGCTATTTAACAAGAAAATAAAATCTAAACTACAAGCATGGAAATAAATCTAAATTAATAAGCAATAAAAGAGAAAAAGAAAGAAATGCAAACCTTCAAATAATTCTCCATCTTCATCTTCATCTTCATCATCCAACAAAGAGAAGAAGAGAAAAATTTAAAGTGGTGAAAAAATTATTATTATTAATTGCAACTAAAGTTACAATTTTTGGAAGGCCTTCTCAATTAAGAGTAGCCCTCCTCTCCAAAAGGAGTTACAAAAATTTTCACACCTCTAACCCCTCACTCTCTACCCCTATTTATAGTAAACATCAGTGAATGAGAGCCATTGGATTGAAATCTTATCCAAAAACAACAAATTTCAGCCTTAGATTCGTAACAAGCTGCCCAGCGTATCGATGCAGGCATCGATACAGGCATCGATGCTGGCATCGATGTCGGTATCGATGCAGGCATCGATGCATGCCCTTCTCCTTTTGTTGTCCGCAGATTCTTCTTGTTGTTTGCTTTTGGGCTTTGGACATTGGGCTTTTCTTGGACTCTTGGGCTTGGGCTTTGATTTATCACTTCATTAAATACTTGAAAGAATTCATTGGGCTTCATGGCTTCATTTCTTCATTAATTATGGGCTTTTTGTTGAGAGATGAGGGTTTTGAGATTTATTCTTCATTAACCTGCAATTAAAGATAAAAACAATTATTAGTAGTATATTTATTCATGTAAAATAGATAATGAGGGTATAAAATTGTAATAAAATGTGATTATCAAATACCCTCACAACTAAACTTTTGCTTGTCCTCTAGCAAAGAAAAATAAAAATAAAATCCTAACTCATTTTCACAGGAATCGCGGTTGTATTTAGCGCATACAACAAGCCTTTAAACCCCTAGGTTACCCTAGTGGACGAGTTGTAGTCTCGTGAGGGTTTGCAGTGAATATACCCACAAAATTCGGTCAACTTGCCAAATTAAAGAAGTCAGTAAATAACTAAATTCACTTGATAACTTTTAGATAATCTAATTGGAGCCAGTTATCACTCAAGAAAACATTTTTATATATAACTCTAAGGTATATTTTTAAGAAAATCTTCTCATTGTAGCAATACAAATTGAAAATATGTAAATCAAGACACTTTGAAAGAATTATTTTCAACTCTAAGTTAAGCATGCAAAAATTTTATTATTTTAAATAAAAGTCCAAGTTAAGGCTTAAGTAAAGTATACTATTTTGAAAATCATTTCTTAAGAAATTTATTTAGAGTTATCATAAAAAGTGAACTTAAGTAAATAACCAACTAGGGATTAGAAAATTTTAAATTTATCAAATAAATCAATTATTACATAACTCTATCAATTTGGCAAGTGACGATATTTTTATAAATCTTTTTTAAGGAAAAGGAAAAAATGACAAAAATGCACTAAAATTGTAAAATAAAGAGAAAAAAATAACTAATTCCCACCCCCACACCTAAATTTTGCATTGTCCTCAATGTAAACTCTATGATGCATAAAGTAAAGCAGATAAGAAGTGAAGCACTTACATTTGGTTCGCTGATAAAAATTTACAATTACCTTTGGTCTGAGGAGGAGGAAATCAAACTTTTATTCTTTTTTTTTCCTTCTTTTTTTTTCTTTTTTTTTCTTTTTTTCTTTTTTTTAACAACTGAACAAAAAACTATCAAATGAGAGAAGAATAAATTCTTTTTATTATTCTAAAATAAACAAAATAAATAATGTAGAATAAAATATTCAACATGAAGAGTTCCTGTTCTACATTGAATCCTACCTTACTGTTGAAAATTCTTCCCCGGATTTTAAACAAAGTCAGAATGATATAATCAATAACGTGAATTTCCAAGCAATTTGGGGTGTTCAATAATTCTTGCACAAAGGTAAGGTAGGTATTATTGGTGTCATGCATTTTGTATTTCTTAATGAACTTAGACTCTTGTACTGTGAAGTTTTGTTTTCTATCAACCAATTCTTCTGTGAAGTTTTAGAAATTTGGTTGTTGATTATTCTCCAAGAATCTAAGTTCATCAAGAAAGAGTTCTTCAAAATTTAATTCAAAGCAGCACATGTTTAACACAGTTTTATTATTCTCAAGGACCTGATCTGCTTCTTCTAAAAATTCTAACTCTTCATCAAAAATTTCCTCAAAACTCAAATCAGACTCTTCTTCTTCTTCCTCTTCTTCTTCTCCTGATCTTTCCTGAATGTAATTTATTTCTAAAGGCTGATTATTTGATTGGTCCCCTGGATTAAAAATATTAAGATCAGCAGTTAAATTCCCAAAGGACGGCTTTATTTGACCAGTTCTACAGTTGATGAGAACATTAGAAGTGGCTAAGAACGGTCGTCCTAAGATGACAGATGTCTGTCCTTTGGGATTGGAAACAGGCTGTGTTTCCAAGACTACAAAATCTACTGGAAAAATAAAATCTCCAACCTTAATCAGAACATCCTCTAACTCACCCATAGGGACCTTAACAGATCTATCAGCCAACTGTAAGGTACATTTGGTTGGGTTCAGTACACCTAGACCCAATTGCTGGTAGACTGAATATGGAAGCAAATTGACACTGGCCCCTAAGTCTAAAAGCGCCTTATCAATGTGAGTATTACCAATGATACATGAAATTATGGGGGAACCTGGATTTTTACGTTTCAAAGGTATGGGATTTGACAGCATTTCACTGATATTGGCGGCTAAAAAGACTTTCTTTGGAACATTTATTCTCCTCTTCTTAGTGCATAATTCTTTTAAAAATTTAGCATAAGATAGAATTTGTTCAATTGTATCTAAAAGAGGAATATTGACCTTAACCTGCTTGAATGTTTCTAGGATCTTCTCTTCCTTAGGAGAGTGTTTCCTAAACCTGAGTCTATCTGGGAAGGGAGCAACCGGTCTAAACCTATCAAAAGCAGGCTCAGGTTCCGGTTCAGGTTCTTGATCATCTGAGGAGGGTGACTATTGAATAGTTCATCAGAAGGAGAAGGAGAAGGAATTTGTACAGGATCAAGAGTTTGACTTGGAGGAGTTCTCACTTGATTATCGACCTGTCTACCTGACCGAAGTGAATGGATTGCATTCACTTGAGCTTCATAGGATGAACTGCATCCTGTGTTATTAGGGTTGACCACGGGTTGACTCGAAAATTTTCCTTTCTCTCTTTCACTCACGGCACTAGCTAGTTGACTAAGTTGGGATTCTAATCTAGTTATAGCTTGAGCGTTGGAGTTGAGCATTTGTCCGGTTGATTGCATGAAGGAATTCAGCGTGCTAGACGTTTGAGTCAACATATTTGTGGTTTGAGTAGAGGCCTTAATTATGGTTTCTAAACCCCTTTCCAAAACATTGAGACGTTTATCCTGATCTGGATTATGAGGAGTCTGAATTACAGCTTGATGAAGAGGAGACTGATTTTGATACGGCAGATTGGGTTGTTGAAATTGTGAATGAGAATTGAATGGAACTGTGTTTCCCCTAGGAAAATGTTGGGTCGAAGCGGGAGTGATGAAGATGAGACTGATTTTGATACGGCAGATTAGGTTGTTGAAATTGTGAATGAGAATTGAACGGAATTGTGTTTCCCCTAGGAAAATGTTGGGTCGAAGTGGGAGTGAAGTTTTAAGTTCCGGGAGAATTTCCTTGATTCCATGCAAAGTTGGGATGATTTCTCCAACCTGGATTATAGGTTGGAGAAAATGGATCATTTCTAGGGTGCTAGAATGCAGCGTTTATCTGTTCTATTGCGTTGTTGTTTCCTAGGAGAGGGCATTCCTCTGAAACGTGGGTAGGAGACTGACAATTGTGACATCCTGGGAAAGAAACATGATTGAGTTGAGCGGGAGCTCGTTCCTTAATTTCTAAGGCTTCTAACCTCCGCAGAATTGTCGCCATCTTCGCTTCAGAAGCAATATTTGACTCCAAGGAAAGACCACTAGACTTAAAATGGGAAACTGATGAAACCCTGTTATCGCACTGTTCCCATTGCATTGTTTTTTCAGAAAGACTCTCCAAAAACTCCCAAGCTTCATCAGCATTTTTCCTCATAAAATCCCTGTGGCACATTGATTCTAAGGAAGTTTTTGCAGAATAATCTAATCCCTCATAAATTATTTGGCACAATCGCCATTTCTCTAAACCGTGATGAGGACATTGGATGAGAAGATCTTTAAATCGGTCAAAATACTTCCAAAAAGGTTCTCCCGGGATAATTTTAAAGTTTTGAATGCTGTTCCTAAGCTTTACCGTTTTATGAATAGGAAAAAATTTCTTAAGAAAAACGGTGACAAATTCATCCCAAGTTGAGATGGAATTTGTTGGTAAGCTGTACAGCCATTTTTTAGCTTTATCCTTAAGAGCAAATGGAATAAATCTAAGCTTAACCGCATCTTCATTTAATTCTCTCATTTTAATCATAATACACACTTCCTCAAATTCCGAAATAAAAATATATGCGTCTTCTGTTTCATTACCAAGGAATTTGGGAAGCATGTTTATGTATTGCGGTCTAAGCTCAAAACTTATTCCATTTGTTTCGGGGAGCCTAATGCATGAGGGGATTGCATTCCTAATGGGATAAGTTTTGAATGCTGTTCCTAATCTTTACCGTTTTATGAATAGGAAAAAATTTCTTAAGAAAAACGGTGACAAATTCATCCCAAGTTGAGATGGAATTTGTTGGTAAGCTGTACAGCCATTTTTTAGCTTTATCCTTAAGAGAAAATGGAATAAATCTAAGCTTAATCGCATCTTCATTTAATTCTCTCATTTTAATCATAATACACACTTCCTCAAATTCCAAAATAAAAATATATGCGTCTTCTGTTTCATTACCAAGGAATTTGGGAAGCATGTTTATGTATTGCGGCCTAAGCTCAAAACTTATTCCATTTTTTTCGGGGAGCCTAACGCATGAGGGGATTGCATTCCTAATGGGATAGCACATATCATGAAGAACGGGTGGATTAGGATGCTCCATTTCTATGATTGGTTCAAAGCAAATTAATCGATGTGTATTATCCCTAATCCACTGTTGCATACACCAAAATATTTTTTTATTTTTTTTTAAAGAAAAGAAAGAAAAATAGTTTTTTTTAGAAGATAAAGAAAAAAAATTCTAACTGAAACAAATCAAAACAATCACTTTTCAATCAACTCTAATTCTAGGGTTTAGCCTAACTCAACTAGACCAGCTCCTAACCAAAAACCCCTACAGTGGAAAGATCAAAGTTTTACCCTGGTAGTTAGCCAGGTAAGGATAGTACTAGAGGGTGATCAAAGATTAATTAAGTACCTCTTTCCTTGCGGAGCGCTTTACGCAACCCCTAAACCTTGCCTTAGACACCAACTAATCTGAGAAAACTTAAACCGGTTCACTTAAGGATTTCTTGTTCCTTATTGAGCTCGAATCCTTAGGGGCCAACGTCTAATGAGTTTTATTAGGCTTGGGTGGTGTAGTGAGGAATTAGTGATTTTTGGGCTAAGGAAAGGGTGATGAAATCCCTCACCTTATCTTGAGTTAATAATCAAACAAATGAGAATGGGGGATTTGTTTGAATTTATTATCTTGTTAGTAAATGTCAAAGTGGAGGATGAATTTTATTATGGTCAACAAAAAATAAAATCTCTTTTTTTTAAGTCCTAATTGTCTCTAATTGTGAAGAAGTAGCTAAAGGGTGGAATTAAAAACTAGAAAGAGGACTTACCCGAAAGCAAATCTTCAAATCCTAGCTCTCCAATCCGCGATCTTCAAGCTCCAAGCGTTTCCTTCACAAAAAACACACAAGTTAAAGAACCAAAATAATTAAAACCTACTTGGTGGAATTAAAAACTAGAAAAAGGACTTACCTGAAAGCAAATCTTCAAATCCTAGCTCTCCAATCCGCGATCTTCAAGCTCCAAGCATTTCCTTCACAAAAAACACACAAGTTAAAGAACCAAAATAATTAAAACCTACTTAAGCACCTTCCCCGGCAACGGCGCCAAAAACTTGATGCGGCATAAACATGTACCAAAAAGGTTGCAAGTGCACAACCGTGTCAAGTTATAGTATTTAAGATATCGATCCCACGAGGAAGGTGTTTTGTAGGAGAAAATATAAAATCGGTTCTTATGTTGTGTGCGTGACAAATAAGATTGATGAGTGAATATGATTGTAAAGAGATTGAGATAGTTAAAATGGTGTGTAAATAGGTGCAAATGTAAGTGAGAGTGGATTTGAAAAAGAATGAGTATGATCAATAAGGTGAGAAGGAAAAATGAATAAAAGAAACGAATAAAAAATCAAGAATGAAGAACAAAATTCTAGAATAAAAGAAAATACAAGAAATTAAAGATGGTGGATTCAATTATAGATATGGATAATCTAAAATTGAACCCACTTCTTAGAAAAGGGTGATTCCCTAGAGGGTTCTAGCCTAAAGGCGAATCAAACAAAATAAAAATAAACAAAAAGAAAAACTAAACCCAAGAGGGTTCTAGCCTCAAGGTGAATAGTATAAGAAATTAAAATCTAACTACAAAATAAAGTGCAAAATCTAAACTACAAAATAAAATTGCAAGAATTAAATGCAAGAAAATAAATCTACTCTATAAGCATGAAATAAATCTAAGGCAAGAGGGTTCTAGCCTCTTGGCTATTTAACAAGAAAATAAAATCTAAACTACAAGCATAGAAATAAATCTACACTAATAAGCAATAAAAAGGAAATAAAAGAGAAAAAGGAAAGAAAATGCAAACCTCTAAATAATTCTTCATCTCCATCTTCATCATCCAACAAAGAGAAGAAATATTTAAAGTGGTGAAAAAATTATTATTATTAATTGCAACTAAAGTTACAATTTTGGAAGGCCTTCTCAATTAAGAGTAGCCCTCCTCTCCAAAAGGAGTTACAAAAATTTTCACACCTCTAACCCCTCACTCTCTACCCCTATTTATAGTAAACATCAGTGAATGAGAGCCATTGGATCAAACTTGAGCCCCAAGACAAGCAAAATCAGCCATTGACGCGCGCTACAGTAATCTGGTATCGATGCAGGCATCGATGCAGGTATCGATGCCAGCATCGATGCCCACATCGATGCCAACAACGATGCCTACTATTTCCAAATTCTGATTTCACGGATAGCTTCGTCTCGTCGAGATAGGCGATTTTCATATATTATATGTTAAATTCCGCCTTCCGGATTAGGAGATATCGTCGTTTCTTTATGGCCAACCATTTTGAATATGATTTCTTTTCATATTGGATTTTTGATTTTCTCCGGCTTCTACAGGCTACTCGGCTTGATTCTGGGCTTGGGATTTTTGACTCTTGCTTGTGTTCTTCATTTAATTCATGGGTTTTTGTTAAGATAAGAGATCTTGGGCTTTATTCTTCACTAACCTGCAATTAAAGATAAAAAACAATTATTAGTGGTATATTTATTCATTAAAAATAAATAACGAGGGTATAAAATTATAATAAAATATGATTATCAAATACCCCCACACCTAAACTTTTGCTAGTCCTCTAGCAAAGAAAATAAAAAGAAAATCCTAACTCACTTTCGCAGGAATCGCGGTTGTATTTAGCGCATACAACAAGCCTTTAAACCCCTAGGTTACCCTAGTGGACGAGTTGTAGTCTCGTGAGGGTTTGCAGTGAATATACCCACAAAATTCGGTCAACTTGCCAAATTAAAGAAGTCAGTAAATAACTAAATTCACTTGATAACTTTTAGATAATCTAATTGGAGCCAGTTATCACTCAAGAAAACATTTTTATATATAACTCTAAGGTATATTTTTAAGAAAATCTTCTCATTGTAGCAATACAAAACCAAGCCAAACTTAGAAATTTAATTTAAAAGTTTTGAAAAGAACATGCTAACTCTTTGTTTTAAATAATTTTCAAGTTGCTTGATTTAAAATATTTTCCAAGACCATATATACAATTATAAAACATTTATTAGTTTTTTTTAATTTTTTTTTTTTTTAAACTCTTTCATCCTTGATGATTTTTTTTTCTACTTTAACGGGCTTTCTAAGTGACCATTTAACGAGTTTTGGGCCAATGGATCCCAACCCAAATGGGCTTAGGTCATTAAGTATGGAAATACTCCTTGGGCTTAATTACTCGGTCAGCTTAGGCTTAATAAGATAGAATCACCTTGAATTAAAGAGTTTTTTTTTCTTTTTGGTGCCCATTTTTCGCACTCTTCTTTTGCAATTTTTTTTTGTATATGTATATATATTTTGAAAATATGTAAATCAAGACACTTTGAAAAAAATTATTTTCAACTCTAAGTTAAGCATGCAAAAATTTTATTATTTTAAATAAAAGTCCAAGTTAAGGCTTAAGTAAAGTATACTACTTTGAAAATCATTTCTTAAGAAATTTATTTAGAGTTATCATAAAAGGTGAACTTAAGTAAATAACTAACTAGGGATTAGAAAATTTCAAATTTATCAAATAAATCAATTATTACATAACTCTATCAATTTGGCAAGTGACGATATTTTTATAATTTTTTTTAAAAAAGAAAAAGGAAAAAAAAATGTAGCTAAAAATGTAAAATAAAGAGAAAAAATAACTAATTCCCACCCCCACACCTAAATTTTGCATTGTCCTCAATGCAAACTCTATGATGCATAAAGTAAAGCAGATAAGAAGTGAAGCACTTACATTTGGTCGGCTGATAAAAATCTGCAATTACCTTTGGTCTGAGGAGGAGGAAATCAAACATTTATTCTTTTCTTTTTTTCTTTTTTTTTTTACAACTGAACAAGAAACTCTCAAATGAGAGAAGAATAAATTCTTTTTATTATTCTGAAATAAACAAAATAAACAATGTAGAATAAAATATTCAACATGAAGAGTTCATGTTCTACATTGAATCCTACCTTATTGCTGAAAATTCTCCCACGGATTTTAAATAAATTCAACATGATATAATCAACAATGTGCTGAAATTCTAAGCATTCCGGGGTGTTCAATGATTTTTGTGGCAATGGAAGGTAGGTATTATTGGTGTCATGCATATTGGACTTAGATTCTTGATTTGTGAATGTTTGTTCTCTAACAACCAATTTTTCTTTAACAATTTTCTCAACCCCAAGATTCATGGTTGATGTGTAAAAATTTGGTTGTTGTTTATTTTCCAAAAATCTTAGTTCATCAAGAAAGAGTTTTTCAAAATTCAGTTCAAAGCAACAATTGTCCAACACATTAAGCTGTCACCGTATTCAGGTTCGCTATCCGCCTCATTGCCACTTTCCAGTTCTTCCACCGGTGGCTGGTCGGGGTCCTGGTATAGCAGAGAATCCGCGAAGTAGTTCTCGACGCCCTTAAAGGGGTGTTTGTCGGCCACTACCGTTCTTACCCGCTCGTAGTCGTCCACGTACTTCAAACACTGGTGTAGCGTGGATGGAACGATCCGGTTGCCATGAATCCACGGACGCCCCAGGAGTATGTTGTAGGAGGGTTCAGCATCGATAACGTAGCACGTCACCTCCGTCTTCATGTCGCCTATCCGACATTTCAGGCGGATTTTGCCGAGTGGCCGAGTCCCTGTGGCGTTGAAGCCGAAGATGGTAGTCGAGGTCGAGGCTAGGCGCTTCGACGGTATCCCCAAATGTTTGATTAGCTTCAGGGGCACGATGCTCAGTGCGGACCCCGGGTCAACCTGGATCCGATCCACTTTCGCCGAGCCGACGTATCCTGTGAAGTACAGCGGCCGGTCATGGGACGTGTTCTTGATGAGCATGTCCTCGGGGGTGAAAGTGATGCAGGGGATCTGTCTCTCTGAGACTTGGCAGCAAGTTGTACAGCCCTGTTCGATCTCCGTTTCTTTTGAGAAATGGGTCGAGAACGCCTCTGCGTCAGCCAACGCCTCTTGTAGGGCTTCCCGGGTAGGCCTAGACAACCGGAGGAGGTCGTACACGGTGATTCGCGCGGGTATGCTTTTCAATTGCGCGAGCACGTTGAACCGGTAAGGCTGGCGGCTTGAACTTGGCTCCTCTGGATTGGGAGGGACTGCTGCAGCCGGCCTCGCGGGAAGTCCTGCTGGGTTTTCCGCCCTCGCGGGATATTGCTTCGCAAACTCCTTTCCGGCTCTCGTGGCGAAGACGTTGGTGTCTTCTTCAGAGTCGGTTAAGGCAGTCATCGCCGCGTCGTCTGTATCCAGGATGGCGGTGACAACGTTGCAATATTTCCTCTTAGCCTCCTTGGAAGGCTGTGCGGTCCATTGCTCGTCGTCGAGGAGGTCCGGATGGACCCACATCACTTGCCCTGATGGCAGAGTTTGTGGAACCAAACCCTTCTCCCGCTGGTTGTGAGGATCGTCGTTAGTGATCTTCAAAACCGCCTTGGGGATAGGAATTATCCCCGCCGGAGCTTGAACCTCCGGGAGACCCGTCCCAAAGCTCAAAGTGACCATGTTCGCCGTCACTTGCTTTTGGACCTTCTCTTTCTTCAAGACCCCCGCGTCGTAGAGGGCCTGGAGTTTGTCCTTGAGGACGTAGCACTTGGTTGTGTGATGCCCAAGGAATCTGTGATATGCACAGTAACTTGGGTCACCGGTTTTGTCCGCCTCCTCAGGCTTCGCGGCTTCTGGTAACTTAATTCGCCCACTCTTGAGTAGAGTGTCGAGAGTCGCCACTACCTGGTCTTCTTTGAAATCATATTGCCGCTGGGGGCGTGGTTCAAATTGCCTGGGTTTCGGCTTTTGAACGAACTTTGGCGCCGCGGCAGAGTCTACGGCCATAGCCTCTTTTCCCTTCGATCGAGGAGGGTTCTTTGGCGCCGCTGGTTCTGCTGCTCCCTTTTTGGACTGTGGCTCTTCGGCCTCCAGCCTCTTGATCATATTTTCAACTTGCTCGCCTTGGCGAACAAGTTCCTTCCAAGTCCGGGTTTCAACTGCCCCTATTTTGGACAGGATGTGGATTGACAGATTGTTGCGGCACATCTCAATCAGTGTCGCCTCGGAAACTTGGTCCCGACAGTGGACTGATCGATTTCGAAATCTCTTTACGAAGTCGTTAACTGACTCCGACTTACGCTGCTTCTCAGCGAGGAGAGTGGCCATTGACACTTCCGTGTCGTCGTCGAAGAAGCGGGCGAGGAAGAGCTTTTCGACGTCGGCCCATGCCTTGATGGAGCCAGGCTCCAGTTTGCGGAACCACTCAAAGGCCACCCCCTTGAGGGTACCTATGAATAGTCGGGTGAGAATGGCGTCGTTCCCGGTGAGGAATCCGGTCTGCGCCATGAAGTAATAGATATGTTGCGAGGGTGACCCCTTGCCATCGAACTGCACCAAACTGATTGGTTTGAACTTCGCCGGGTATGGGACCGTGTCCCATTCGATAGGGTAGGGACGTACCACCCCCAGCTTGTTCATGTTTTGCTGAAGCTTCAGCGCGTTCAGTTGGTCCTGGAACTCGTCGAATCTTTTGTCACGGGTGCTATCCGCGGTGTGCGACGTTCCTATCGATGTTTTGGAGGAGTAATCGGATTGTCGATCATCCTCCGTCTCAGCCGCTGGACGGTGAGGTGGTACCCATTCTTTATCCCTAGTCTGCCGGGGCAAGGGACGTTGGGTTCCCTTCTTTTTCTTCTTGCTCAGCAGTTGCTCCATCATCTCTCTTAGAGAGTCGATGGTCGCCTGCTGTGCCTCCAACTTTTGAGCCATTGTCTGCTCGTGGTTGGTATCGGTCATGTGCGCCCTCGCCTGCGCGTCTTGACTTGAGCGCGAGGTCTGGGATGTGGCCGCCGCCGAATGAACCTCATCTTCGCCGCAGGAGGGAGGTATTAGGGTGGAATAGTCAAACCCAATACTTACCCCCCGGCGACTACGGGTTCGCTGGAATATGCCTTCCTGTCGGCGTCGAGCGAACCGGGTGTTAGGTCTTAAGACGGAGTCCGAGTCTGGCGAGTCGGAGAGTACCGCCTTCCCTTTATCCGTCATGTTGACTGTGGCGGATGAGAGTTCCAGGTCGTCAGCAGCGCGTCTTTTCTGGTGACGGCGCCTTCGACGGGAGGGCCTCGGTCGAGAGGCCTGTTGAGAAAGCCTCTCAAATACCGAAGGTTTCGCCGTTCCAACGCATTGGCAGTCGGCGAGGACCGTGTGGATGAGTCTCTCGCAATGACACTGAGGATTCGCCTCGTGAATAGTGCGTTTGCGAGTCAAGAATTCTCTGAGGTCTTCTACGGGTGGTTGGTGACAACCCCGGGCCTCAGAAGAGTCGCTCTGGTGAGCTGACGAGAGATTTTTGGGCGCTCTCTCTGGCGCGTGTTGGGTGGAACGCCTTGGTGTTGGAGTCAGGCGATCTCGCCTTGACTGGCGAGTCTTCGCGTTTGAGCGAATTCCAGTATGTGGGCGAGTTTCGACCCCGTGTTTAGAAGAGCGGGTTCGGGAGGAACCGCCTATTTCCTTTCCTTTACGTTTATCCGCCAAATGATTATGGCGAGGCTCGCCAGCCTTCGAGGATTCGCCTACTTGGGTAAGCTCGTATGCTCGGTGTGGTTTGTTCGCATCAGGGATATGACCTGAGAAGCGAAGTCCTCCTGAGCGGATGGCTCTGCTGTCCTCGGTTGACGCTCCTGATTTGGAGGGCCTTCCGAGGTCGGGCAGCTTGCCTTCCTGTCTAGTGTTTCTCGGGCCTGTGTGATGGTTCAGGCCATTATGAGAAATGGAGGTTTGGACCCCCTGTCTGACGGGTGTTTGCCGTCGCTGTTGGTTAGTTCTCCCAGCGGGGAGAACGTCACCGTGGGTTGTGGCATTGCGGTTTGTGCCGGAGTGAACCGGCGCTTCCTCCGAGGTAGGTGTCTGTGTGGACCGCTTGGCGATCCATCTGGCAGACCCTTGCCTCTTGCGCTCGATCTCTGGCTTGGCCTTGATCGATCGCGAGGGAGTGGGCTCCTCCGATGAGACTCGGTTGGAACCCTCGGGTGCGGAGGCTTTGACCGTCTGAGGTCGGCCTCGGCGCACAGCTCTGTGGCGTTTGCGGGACGCATTGCCACCCGAGGAGGAGGAGGACAAGTATTCTTCGTACTTGGCCTGGTCGAACTCGATTTCGAGGGACTCTACTGTCGTCCCGATAGTAACCTCATCAAACTGAGCCACCACCATTTCACTCGATGAAACAGCTGCTCCCACTGTGGTCGCCATCTTCTGTAGGGTGAAAATTTGATTCTTCCGAAGAAAGGAGTTTCGTTTGTATTTATAAGAAAGCTTATTACAAACTAACAAATCAAATGTTTACAACAGAAGCAGAGGGAAGGCCCTCTTTGTTTTGTGTGGGGACTTTAGGTGGCTATAGGACGCTTCGCTCGATGCTCGGGTCGAGTCTGCTTCCCTTGGACCGTTTGAATGAGGTTGCTGGAGAGCTTCAGTTCGCAGTAGAAGCTCGGGGCAATGGAGTTCGGGTCTGCTTGGTTCGTCGGCGATCGGAGCTCGGAACTAGGCAGCAGTGCTGTAATGCAAGGATTTGCTAACAGCTTGGTCTCAACTCTTTTTTCTCCAAGTTTTGCGACCTCTCTTCCATCGTGCTGGAAGGGGTTTTTAAATGAAAGAAGGACAGCTTGACTTCTCCTTGAATTGTGGGATGTGACCACATCCTCTTCAGAGACGTCTCGCCGTTCCTCGATACCATGAACGGTCATTCCAGGGATTGTGCTCTATGTCCTGTCACCTACGATGGGAAGGCCCATTCTTGTATGTGAGGCAACAAACGACTGCTATCCGAGTGGATTTGACCAGCATTAATGAACCGCATTTATGAGTTCGCAGATCGATGAAGTGTCTGTCCGATCACTTGTACTGTGCGTGACCGCCCGGCGTGCTTTGAGCACGACGCTTTCTCCTTTCCGGTCAGGAGAGGTGGTGAAGTAGGTGTACAGTACTCGAGTGGGTCTAGCCAGCTTGCCGAGTGCCGGCGGATCCAGCTCTTGGCTCAGACAGCCGAGGTGAGTCGCATTTATGAATGCTCAGGTTGACTCGACACCTGTCCAGTCCCTTCGCGCTGTGCGCACTGCGAGCGGCCGTTTGACGGTCCTGGGGTACTGTGCTCTCTCTCCCTTCGGGTCGAGAGAGATGGGAAGGTCCATCTCAGCACGTGGGGTAGTGGATACCCAGCTGTACTGACGGTTTTGGGGCTTGCTGGCGGATTCGACTCCGAACTCGGGCAGGCGAGTTGAGCGAAGAGCGAATTTCCGCCATCTTGATTGACCCTGACTCATGCTGGCGAGTCGACCGTTAGGCGAACCTGGACTTGAGTACAGTCGACGTCTACGCGGTTTAGGTCCGTGCCAGAGAATTGGGCGTGCGAACTCTTCTCGTAGGCAAATTTCCTGTAGACCCATAGAGGTATTTTTTACCGTCTACAAGACCCCCTTCAAAGTTTTCAGACCTAAACTGGCTTGCGTGTGGTCTGGAATACTTTGAATGAAGAAATTGTTGGCGAAGCAAGTGCCTTCGATTTCTCTTAGGATTTTTAGCAAATCCTCAGCTATCAACGGGTTTGATGTGCCTTTACCGATTACCGTTTGAATCGGGCTAGCCATACTATTCTCCTCAGTATGATGAGTTGTCGAACAGTTTCTCTTAGGCTTAATGCTAAGATTTCTGCTCTAACCCTTAGCCATCTGGGGCGTGGGTTTCAACCGTTTAAGCAAGGTCATTCTTTTGGCTTTGTTCGTAATTTTACCTTTGAGGGCGAATGCATCGTCAAGGCGAAATTAGTTTTTGGGAGTCAATTTTCGCGCGACTCGTGGGGTTATGCCCAGTATTTGCAGGCGAAACCCTTCCTTTTGTAGGCGGAACCGGATCTGACGGGAGATGAGCCACGTGTCTGCTGATAGAGCCTCGTGCTTCCCAGCTAAGACATTGGATCGTGGCGATCGTGACTAGACAGCACGATCTTCGTGCGTTTCGCCCTGCGACGTATCGTGGCCGTGGTTCTCGGACTCAACCGTCGGATTCAACCGCCAATCTCGGTCCCTTCGATGCACTGAGGGTGATCTGGGCCGTCGAATTTGATCGTGGCCCCGTTTCCTGTCCGTTAGGGTTTTCGCCTTTCGAGGGCAGTCGTGGCCACGTGGACAACTCCGCCCTTCTAAATCAGCCGTTTTCCTCCATTGGGAGTTACCGTGCTTTCAAATCTTGAAAGGGAACATCCAAGGAAAGAATTCCCGCTTCCTCTTACAATGGCTCCGAAATCTAAGAGGTGTAAAGTGAGGGGTGCAGGCCCCGGACGTTACTCCGACCGTCTCTCTGCCGGCATGCCTGCCGGTGCTATGGAGTCGCGCCCAGGTACGTTGATGGGTTTGCTGGACGTTTTCTTGTAGGTCTTAGGCGTCGGATTTGGGGAGATGAGCGTTGCTCGTTAAGCTTGGTAGCCTTCCCGATTTGGGGCAAAGTTTGCCCTGTTTGCCCTTAGAAGACGATTACTGTCTCCGCGGGCGAGCCCTTCAGCGGGAAGGAGGCGAACTCCCTTTTTGTAAGGCGAGTCCGGCCCTTTCCTGTTAGAGGGACGTCTAGTCTGTAGGGGCAGACTTTATTCGAAGTGGGTTCCTCCTTGCGATTTCGCCCTCCTCTGTTTGATGGGCGATTTTGCCCCTACAGCGGATTTTGTCTTGATTGACCTTCTTCTTTTCTTTTTCTTGCAGCGACCTTTTCCGATGAGGCTTTTCCAGAGGGTGTGGCCGTCGGCCACGTCGGGGCTACGAGCTACGCAGCACCTTCTCGGTTTCCCTCTTTGGCTCCAGTACCCGTGTTCACCGCTGATAAGCCGCATGGTCTGATACAGAGGGTCTCGGATGGTCATCATTTGACCCTACGCGAGTTGACAACCAATGCGGCGCTGACAGATGAGGCGAGGGCAGAGCTGCCGAAACCTCAATTTTTGTTTGGCGACTCCATGACCGACCCTTCCGCCCTGCTGCTCAAAGAGAGCCGGTGGTACCGCACGGTAGAGGGGACCCATTACTACCTCCCCAGCATGTCGAGAGGGTTTTCGATTGTTGAGCTGCGGTCCCTCGCGATTCCTCGGACGATGAACTGGGATTTGACCCCCACTCAGGACGGGGTCACTTGTGGCGTCTTTACGGGTTCTACGGCTGGGTATGGAGTGGAGAGCTCATGTAAGCGCGTGACGGGTCTGCGCCCTGGCTTAGTGTCTGCTGAACCGCCCGTGGGGGAATCGACAGCGGTGGCGGAGACTTTCCGTCACCGCTTCTTCCGAGTCGGTGGAAGCTTTCCCCCGAAGGACTTTAGAGCCCCGGGGTGGGTTTACTCTGCACCTGGCAGTGACACGTGGTGGTCCAAGATCACCGACTATGTTTTGGCCGAGAATGCTGACCTCAAAGGCACAGAGCTGTATGTGGCCCTCGAAGCCACTCGACATGGCCTGCGGATCAACGCTTCTCAATTCCATAGCATTCTGGAATTGTATTGTGCGGAAAGCGGCACATTTTTCACCCCCAACGGTGAACTTGGTATCACCCCCTTCGAGATGCACGACGTGTCAGGGCTACCTCTGGGAGACTTCCCTTATGAGGAATACGTCCCTGATCAAGCTGAGATCGATCAGCTGTCAGACAATTCCCCTCTGGCGGTTGAAACTCTGTGGGAGTTACTCTGTCACTTCCACATATGCCTCAGTACCTTAGGGGCCTCGGATCATAAGGGGAAGAGGAAGAAGACCCCAGGGATTAGCCACAAGAATTGGGCTGATTATCTGTTCCCGGGGAACGATGTCAAGGGTACGCCTGCTTTCCCGTTAGGCGCCTGTGATGAACCCGAAGTGGAGGCGAGGATAGCTAAAGAAGGAAGCACCGTGATTCTCGACCGCGACGAAGGCGGATTTAAGTCTGGTACGGTTCTTCACTCATTCCATCATCAGGCGAAGTTTCTCATCTCGGGGAAGGCGCTGCTCGCGGGGTACCTCATGTTATGGCTGAAGAGGTGCGTAATCCCCACTCACTCCTTCGAGGCTCTTCCTATAGAGGTCGTGTATCCGGCGGTTTGCCTGGCTCACGGGAAGTCTTATTCCCTGGTATCGGCGACGATAGCGTGCATCCATCGGGGGCTCCGTACTCTGACGAGCCAATTCTGCCGTGTGTCGGTCCTCGACGAGGGGGAAGGAGAAGTTATCAGAACCCCCAATCCTAGGGTGGGGCTACCGTATACCTACTTGATGGCATGGTTCGTCTATCACTGCGAATGCTTGATGAGTGCCCCGGCAGCGCTTCAGGGAGACAGGTTTGTCCCCTTTGTCCAGCGTTTGGAGAGGTGCTCCTGGAAGTGCAAGGACATCCCCGATACGAGGAAGACGCTCTCCCACTTCGGGCACTATAATTTTCGTCGATCTTTTCCTTACTTTAGCGGGGGTGGATATGGAGAATCTCTCAGGGATGCGCCGACGGCGGATCACCACACAATCCTTTCCCGTGGTGCCTTTCGCTGGTTGGTGGACATTCGACCGGGGTATCACGTTCTGAGAACAGGCTCCACATGCTATCTCGAGCCATACATCCCTTGCAGGTTTGCCCGCCAGTTTGGGTATGATCAATTGTATGTGGGCAACGTCAACCCTCGCCTACACTTTGAAGGAGGACTGGTTGACGGCGCTCGGGGGTGGTTCTGGACCCATGCTGGAGGTACTCAAGCTCGTTTTGAGCTGCCTGCGAAGGACCGCGATTTACACCACACGCTCTTGTACTGTCGGTGGTATCGGGGTGCTAGTGCTGACCCTGCCAACTTCTGGTTCCAAAGCTCATGTCTGGCGGAACGCGATCGTCCCATCAGGGGCTCTCTCCGTTCTTCAAAGAGAAGGGGCCACCAAACTGCCAGGGAGTTGTTCTCGGAGGATCCCGTGGAGGACCATGAGGGCTTCGATGCTGGTGGTGAATCCGAGGCTCCCGATATTCGAGCTCCAGTCCAGAGTCCGACAATCGGACAAATGGGGGCGCCTCTGCTATCCCCGAGTAGCTCGCTTCTCTCGAAGCGTCAGCGGGAGGCAGTGGCTGAGAGTTCCCGAGCGGGAGCGGCTAAGAAGGTCCGTCGTGATGTGATGGCGGAAACCGTCCGAGCGGCGGAAGGTCAGGATGATGTTCCCCAGGTGGGTATCCCCGGAGCGGCGACGTCTGGAGTCGTATTGCCCGTCTCTTCTGCTGCATCGGGGGCGGCTCCGGCGACTATGAGAGACGCTCCTCCGCGATCTGGCGAGAGGTTACCGACGGGAGCTCCAGCGGCTTCTGTGCCCGCATTAGGAGGTAATTTTTCTTTTGTAATAGCGTCTTTGATCGCAACGATGATCTCATACCTTTTGCCATTGGTATTGGACCTATGCAGGTGCGATTGAGAAGGTGATTTCCATTCCTTCCGACGAGGAAGGGGAGGCTGGAGATGAGGAGGGGCCCACCGGCTCGGGTAAGTGTGTGTTTTAGCATCACTTTTCTTCCCGTACTCGACTGTTAGTAGGGTCCCTTTCGAGGGGTCTCTGTTAACCTCTTTTTTTGTGCATTTGTAATTGACCCTAACCGTGAAGTCGCAGGTGAGGAGGATCCTCACTCTTGGGTGAATCGCTCATCTGAGGCGGGCGAATCTGAGGAGGATGACAATATCTCAGTTCACGAGGCATTGTCCAGTGAGGCAGAGGATTTGGCGCTTGAGGACGCGCCTGGCCGAATAGGGGGATCTCCTGCTCCTATGGAAGCGTTGGCTGGGGGTCATTCATCGGCGCGAGAGTCTCCGCTTCAACGGGAGGCCCCCATTCTGCAGGTGACCATTTCTCCGTCGACGGCGGCCGTTGACGTTGTGACCACTGCACCGAGGGTGTCATTGGTCTACGGTTATGGCTATAGGTACCTCGACCGTGATTTCGTCCACGGCGGAGGAGGTCGCCCTCTCTCCCTTGGAACGCTGGCGAAAAACGCAGGTGGAGCGAGCTCTGGCGAATTTCGAAGATACTTTGGCCCACTGCACCCGGCTGGTCTTGGAGGAGAATTGCCCCTTCGAAGAATTCAGGGAAGTTCTTGAACACGATGCGTCCTTCTTGCGTAAGAGGCTCGGCGCCGCCGCGGCGAGGCCCTATTTTCAGCGTCTGAACGAAGTGGAGGGGGCTGTTCGGCAGCTGCTCGCTCTTCGTGCGGAGAGTTCTACTCTTGTTGATCTCGCCTCCCGTGAAGTTCGAGTAGCTTTGGCGGATCGTGATCGCCGCCTGAACGAGAACATGACACTAGAGTTAAAACTGTCGGCAGAGTCGGAGCAGGTCAGAGCCGAGGATGCACAAGTGGCCCGCGAGGAAGAAACGGTCGATAACCAGTTCTCCCGACTTTCCTTCGAAGTAGAGAGGCTGAAACAGGTTGTAGCCGAAGCACAGGCTGCCCTGGCCGTTCAAGAGAAGGCTCGCGATCACGTGGCAAAGGAATTGGAGGGCGTAAAGTCTCGCCGGCGATTGACCGCTGGCTCTGTTGTAGAGAAGGATCGAGCTCTCAAGGATGTCAGGGAGGCTATTCAGGATGTGATCTCATGCACGGAGGAAGATATTCGTCGAGAGGTCCTGAGAAGGCTTGAGCTTCGCCATGCTGAAGAAATTCGTGAGGCGGAACTGAAGTTGAAATCCCTGTAGTTCGCCTTTAGTTTTCTGCTTGTAATAGGACTTCTTTTTCATGAATGAAATTATCCCTTTTGTTTTTGGCCTATTGTCACTTGTGTGCGTGTGCCATTTTCGTAACCATGCATTGGTCAGAATCTGGCCGCAAGAGGACCTCAACTGCAGCAGGATTATCATCGATTGGTTTGCGCTGTAAGTTTATTTCGATTGCAGGCGAATTCGGCCCGCAGGCGGATTTGCAAATGCTAATGGCGATCCTGACTCTGATCGGGTTACGCTTTTAGCGGGCCACGTGTTAATCCACGTGTACGCCGGTTAAGGAGACGTGGGATAGCCGCCTCGCATTAAATGCGAGGTAGTGGGCCTCTTCGTTCCCCACGTCCGATTTGAGCCGTTTGTTGAAGATCGTGCTCAAGGAACTGCCAGATCTTGTCCGTCCAGATCCGATCTGTTCGGTCTTACTCTTTAACTGCTTTAACCTTGAACTGTCTAATCAAGTACTGAGTAACCGTCTAGGACTCTTAGGGTATTTAACACCCTAACTCTTCCTTGAGAGGTCCTATCGTCTTCCTCAGAGTAAACCCGAACTTCTTCTTCCTCATACTCCCAATGGCGCCGAAGGTGAAG
>NC_033797.1:48938161-48999348 GCF_001876935.1 Asparagus officinalis | reverse complement strand
CAAGGAGAGTTTCCGGTCGTAAGAGGCTGGAGTTTGTGCTTGGAGGAGTAGGATTGGTTGTGTGATGGGAGAATTGTGATATGACATTACTTGGGTCCAGGGTTTTGTCGCATCCGTCGGTTTGGGCGTTCTGGCAAGCTTAATTGCCGCATTTGAGTAAGAGGTGTGATGAGTGCACTATGGTTTGGCTTTGATGATATTGCGCTGGGGTGGGTTCATTGCTAGGTTTCGGTTTTGACGACTTTGGCGGGGGAGAGTCTAACGGCCATAGTGCTTTTCTCGATCGATCGGAGGTTTTTTGGGCGGGCTGTTCTGTGTCTTTTGGAGCCTGTGGTCTTGCTGCCAGCTCTTGTCATTATTTATTTCTCGCCTTGGCGACAAGTTCTTCCAAGTGCGGGTTATGCCTATTTTTGGACAGGATGTGGTCGAAAGATTTGTTGGCATTTAATCACGTCGCCGTTCAGAAAACTTGGTCGCAGTGACTGATCGTTTGATTTTCACGAAGTCGGTTGATGACTGATTAACGTGTCTTTTCAGCGAGGAGAGTGGCGCATTGATATTAGTGTCGTCGTCGAGAAGGGGCGAGGAGAGGCTTTTCGACGTCGGCATGCTTGATGGATGCGGGTCCAGTTTGCGGAACATTCAAGGCACCCTTGAGGGTAGTATGAATAGTTGCAGTGGGATGGCGTCGTTCCGGTGAGGATACGGTCTGGCGCATGAAGTAATAGATATGTTGCGAGGAGTGACTTGGCATAAGCCAATGATTGGTTTGAATTGCCGGGTATGGACCATGTCCATTCGATAGGTGGGACGTATCACCCCAGATTTTGTTCATGTTTATTTGCTGAAGTTTAGCGCGTTAGTTGGTTGGAATTGTCGAATTTTTGTCACGGGTGCTAATCCGGTGTACGAAGTTCTATCGATGTTTTGGAGGAGTAATCGACTGTCGATCATCTCCGTTCAGGCTGAACGGTAGTGTGGTACCCACAGCTTATCCTAGTCTGCCGGGCAAAGGGACGTTGGTCTCTTCTCTTTTATTGTTCAGCAGTTGCTCATGCACTCTCTCAGAGAGTGCGATGGTCGCTGCGTTCCTCCAGCTTTTGGAGCCATTGTTTGCTCGGTAATCGAGTCGGTGCATGTGATCTCGCTGCGGGTCTTGATTTGAGCGTGAGGTCTGAGATGTGGCGCTGCGAATGAAACTCGTCTTCGACGCGGAGGGGTACTAGGTGGATATCAAACGCGATACTTACCCTGCGTACGGGTTGCTGGATATATGCGTTCCTGCGGTTGAGGGACGGGTGTTAGGTCTTAAGACGGAGTCCGAGTCTGGGAGTCGGAGAGTACGCCATTTCCCTTATCGTCATGTGAACGTGGCGGATGAGAATTCAGTGTCAGCAGAGGTCTTTTCTGGTGAGGCGCCTTCCGGGAGGGCCTTGGGTCGAAGAGGCGTGTTGAGAAGCTCATCAATAGAAGGTTTTCGCGTTTCAGAACGATTGGCAGTCGGCGAGGAGCGTGTGGATGAGTGCTCTCGCATGGCACTGGATTTGGCCTGGTGGATAGTGGGCTTTGGAGTTAAGAATTCTTTGAGGTCTTCTAAGGGTGAGTTGGTGACACCCCGGCCATCAGAAGAGTCGCTTCTGGTGAGTGAGGAGATTTTTCGGGCGCTCCTCTGGGCGCGTTTGGTGGAGGTTGGTGTTGGAGTGGGCGATCTCGCATTGACGGAGAGTCTTCGGGGTTTGGCGAACTTCCAGTGGCGTGGCGGGTTTACCCTAATGTTTGGAAGAGCGGGTTCGCGAGATTTCGGCGAATTGCTCTAATTTAGGTTTATCGGCCAATAATTTGGGGCGAGGCTCGCACAGCTGTCTCGAGGTTTCGCTTCGGGTAGGTCGTCGCTGGTGTGGTTTACTGCGATCAGGGATTAAGACCTGAGAAGCGAAGTCCCTAGAGCGGGATGATTGCGTGTTCGGTTGGGTCCTTGATTTGAGGGCCTTCCGAAGTTAGGTCAGTTTGCCTCGTTTATTGTTTCTCGGCCTGTATGATGGTTCAGGCCATTATGAGAATATGGATGGTTTGGACATCTCTGTCTGAGCAAGTGTTTGCCGTCGCGAGTTTGGTTAGCTTCCTGCAGGGGGAAAACTTTAACGTGGTTTGGTGGAGTATGGTTTGTGGGATGGGCGCTCCTCGCGAGCAAGGGTGTTGGAGTGGAGCGTTGGCGATCAATCTGGTAGACCTCCGCCCTTGCGGCTCGATCTTCTCTTGGGCCTTGATCGATTGCGAGAGGTGGGCTCCTCGATGAGACTCGGTTGGAACTCGGTGCGAGGCTTTGACGGTTGAGGTGGCCTCGGCGACGGCTCTGTGGCGTTGTGCGGGACGCATGCAACACCAGAGAGGAAGAGGACAAGTACTTTCGTTAGCTTGCTGGTCGAACGTGGTTTAGAGACTCCACTGTCGCGCGAAGCAACTCATCAACTGAGGCCAGCAACTTTATCGACGAAACAGCTTATCAGTGTGGTCGGCCATCTCTGTAGGGTGTAAATTGATTCTTCCGAGGAAAGGAAGTTCGTTTGTATTTATAGAAACTTTTATTAGCAAACTTAACAAATCAAATGTTTTCACAGAAGCAGAGGGAAGCCTCTTTGGTTTGTGTGGTTTAGTGTATAGGAGCTTGCTCGATGCTCGGTGAGTCTGTTCCTTTGGGACCGTTTGACTGAGGTTGCTGGAGAGTTTAAAGTTGAGTAGAAGCTCAGAGTATAAGAGTTCGGCGTCTGTTAGTTGTGAGGGCGATTCCGGAGCTCGAACTGGCGGGGTGTGTAATGCAGGATATGTAAGGCATGCTCCATCTTTTCTCAAGTTTTTGGCGGGCCTCTTTCGTGTGTTGGGGGGTTTGTTTTATGGAAAGGACAGTTGACTCTCTTGGTTGTGGGATGTGACCATCTCTTAGAGATGTCTAGGCCGTTCTCGATGATACCATGAATGGTCATTCCAGGGATTATGCTTTATGTCCTGTCACCTACGATGGGAAGGCCCATTCTCGTATGTGAGGCAACGGACGACTGCTATCCGAGTGGATTTGACCAGCATTAATGAACCGCATTTATGAGTTCGCAGATCGATGAAGTGTCTGTCCGATCACTTGTACTGTGCGTGACCGCCCGGCGTGCTTTGAGCACGATGCTTTCTCCTTTCCGGTCAGGAGAGGTGGTGAAGTAGGTGTACAGTACTCGAGTGGGTCTAGCCAGCTTGCCGAGTGCCGGCGGATCCAGCTCTTGGCTCAGACAGCCGAGGTGAGTCGCATTTATGAATGCTCAGGTTGACTCGACGCCTGTCCAGTCCTTCGCGCTGTGCGCACTGTGGGCGGCCGTTTGACGGTCCCGGGGTACTGTGTTCTCTCTCCCTTCGGGTCGAGAGAGATGGGAAGGTCCATCTCAGCACGTGGGGTAGTGGATACCCAGCTGTACTGACGGTCTTGGGGTTTGCTGGCGGATTCGACTCTGGACTCGGGCAGGCGAGTTGAGTGAAAGGCGAATTCCTGATCGATCTTAACTCGTGCTGGCGAGCCGACCGTAAGGCGAACCTAGAATCGAGCATGTGCGATGTCCATGCGATTTAGGCCCGTGCCAGAGAACCGGGCGCGCGAGCTCTTCTCGCAGGCGAATTTCCTGTAAGCCTATAGAGGTATTTTTTACCGTCTACAACAAGTTATAAAAGTAATATATGAAACGCCTACATTTCTCAAATAACATAAAAAGAGAGAAGATGATAATCGTAATAATGTTTAGTACAGGCTAAGAAATATTAAAATGAGTAGTTGCGAACATTAAAAGTCATAATAAGTTACATAAGATAAGTTATTATATCGCGATAGAACAAACAACACATTAAGTCAATCCACTCTCCATTGTGTTACCCCCATTATACTTTGCACAATAATCCACCCACATCGCCCAAGCAATTTTATCTCGTAGTTCCTTCCATTCATTTCTTGCATCTTTGATCCTCTCTCTGCGTCCTAGTTTGAGTGTAATCCACCATACTTGAATCGTATTCATTTGTCACGTCCCCATTATCTTCATCAATTTCTACATTTTTATTTAAAATATCATTATCTGGATCTTCTAAGGCAATAAAATTATGCAACACGGTACACATTAGTACAATGTCCACTTGAGTAGGAAATGAATATTTTGGCTTCGCCGATAGAATTTTAAACCGGTTCTTCAATATACCAATGTGCATTCAATTTTTTATCGAAAATATGAATGCCTTAAATTGAACAACTCTTTTCTATTCTTTGGTGTTCTACCAGTGTGCTCTTTTAAATGATATCGTACACCACGATATGAGGATATAAAGCCTGGCATTGTGGTGTATCCAGCGTCACATAGGTAATATTTACCTACATTAAATAGAACAGTATTTTAAGATCTCAATTATTAACAAGTATTTAATTTATTATTAAAAATGTGAATAAGTAAGAATTAATACCATCATAAACTCGAAGCCCGTAAGGTTGTGATTTCGACAAACGTCTTGTAATATCCTATAGTCATTTGCTGCTCCCTCCCACCTAGCTAGGACATAGGTGAATAGTTTATTAGGGGTGCAGACTGCTAAGATGTTTTGTGTCACACCTTTTCACCCTCTAAAACGTGCAACTAGGTTACTAGGTAACACTACGTCAACGTGTGTACCATCTATCAAACCAATGCAATCCTATAAAAAATTATAAGTTATACAATGTTCAATAAAATAGTTATTTATTTAAAACAGATGTTAAGGTGTATGTATTATTTTTACCTGTAAGGAAAATAATTTGGGTTATTTGCAAGCTCCGCAGGAACTTCATTTGGAGATTGATTCATGTAGGACTTTATTGAAATACCTACTAATTGTTTCTCCCGATCTTATGAACTCAGTCCTTATTATTCTATTTTTAGTTTTATGACCCATTATACTTAGGAACTTAGCGAGCTGTTCTTCGACTTGAACATGTCTGGTATCCTTTAATAAACCGGTTGCTTTCATTACTTCAGCAAGTTTAAAAAAGGCACTCGGTCTCATTCTAATATAAGACCGACAACTATCGCTATAGCATTCCAATACACGTTTGAAGTGAGCTTCTCTGCAATAATTTTTTTTTAATTTTTTTCTTTCTTCGAACATGATGAAATTCTCTTGCGCTTAGCATGCATTCTCACAATACAAGTTATTATCGTGACCACGACAGAAACAACTGTATTAGCACACATCCTCTTCAATTGTTCTTCATCTACGTTATCCATCTACATCCATTGTAAAATTAGCATATATTTACAACTTAATAGTTAATTGTTCTTCATCTACGTTATCCATCTACATCCATTGTAAAATTAGCATATATTTACAACTTAATAGTTCTACTCATTGAAGATTTACATCCATTGTAAAATTAGCATATATTTACAACTTAATAGTTCTACTCATTGAAGATTAAAAATAATTACATAACTAATAAAAATATTAAAATTGTAATGAAGATATCTAAATATCCACAAATCTATATCAAGTAATGAAACAACTATTTCATATTTTGCACCCTAAGCATGCACGCTAATCAAACAAATAAAAATAAGGTTTTCCGTCCATGGGTTTAATTGTTTGAAGGGTGTATTGAACAAATAACCCAGAGAACCAAAAATCATTAATCAACTATGTAACAAAACCCTTGTTTTCACAAGAGATTAGACATGCAATAAATTATCAAAACCAGCGCATTCT
Organism: Asparagus officinalis; assembly: GCF_001876935.1. Taxonomy (NCBI): domain Eukaryota; kingdom Viridiplantae; phylum Streptophyta; class Magnoliopsida; order Asparagales; family Asparagaceae; genus Asparagus; species Asparagus officinalis. Next base: position 48,993,591 of record NC_033797.1, on the reverse strand, counting down.
ACTACCCATGTTCATTTCTTCAGATCAAGCACAATGAAACGATCATAAGAAAAGGGTGAAAAGTTTTATACCTACAGTTACCAAGGGGATAATTCAGAAATCGATGCAACAACCCCACCGAAGCTAACAAACCCACCAAACAGAACAAACCCACTGGACCCACCGACAGAAATCAAAGCCAACAACCAAATAACAAGGTCGAGAATGGATCACCGACAAATAGCATTGTCATGGCCCGGTTCTATTTTTTTTATTTTGGGACGTGACTCGGCCGGCAATGCAACTATAAGGTCACATTCACGCCTCTGAATCATCCTGTACACATAAGTTTTCCAAGAACTACTACATAGAGCATGTAACTAAGATAACAAAGAAAATAGATGGATAATGAAATATCTGACAAAACAGTTCTCTTACATGTTCACAACTATTAAAAGTAGACAATGTATACTTACATCAAAGTTCCGATAAACACAGGTGATTACAGGAATAGTCTAAAGCAAATACTATCTAAGTAAACCGAAGCTGAGAGAGAGGGAAGGGACAGAAGGTGATCACTGTCATTGGTTTTAATCCTTAAAGTGCTCTTGGTCCTGCGAAGAAAGAACAATTTCCGAGTCTAGGGCATGCAAACCCCAGGGGAGTCAGAAAACTCCCAGCAAGCATGTAAAATGAGAAAATTATGCGCGTGTAAGTATAAGTGGTAGATATAAATGAAAGATAAATTCTAAATTTTCAGTGATAAAAGAAAATGCCTATCTTATAAACCAAAATACGATGAAAACTCAATTAAAGATGATAAAGGAAGTTTCTAAACATGGATATCAAATACGTGCTAAAGGAAGGTAAGATTTAGAAACCCACAACATGAGAGATGAGTACGTCGAGGGAATAATCCAAACAAGGAAACCCTCGTATATACCATATATCTCAAATTGTAAATCTCTAAATTTTAACTCCCAAAATTCTATACACAACAATACAAATATACATCATCAAAACCTCATCCAGGACATGTAGTGCATGCCAAAACTATCACAAAGCCTGTAAGCACATTATTCTTATTTTACATGTTATTTGAATTAGAGAAGAATATTTTCATGTATATAAATCGGTTCCCCATAAACCGTCCCTGGAACACGGCTTCAAGTCAGGAATTGGCCCTTTGGCCCATGTATATATAACTCAGGATATCAGGAATGCGCATATGCCCGTTTATATACATGTTATATTCTCCGTCTAATTCCCCTTTATAAACCCCATGTTTGTCAATTACATTTTTAGTGACTGTGTATGAAATGTTGTGCACTAACCGCAGTATTACCGTGGAACGACTTCTGTAAAACTATGAAAATAACCGTGACCCAGAACATGTCCAAATCAAGATAGGTGCATCGTCTAGTCGATGCTATAATAGTAATAGCCAAGGAAAAATCTCATATCGGGATGTCGATATCGAGAGCATAGCCATGCTATGAAAGCACGCTTATAAATCATATTTTAACAGGAGTCGTCTTCATGCACAGTCTCTCCTATTGGATGACAACTAGGTGATCAAACAATAATTTTTCTGTAACGTCATGCATGTCAAACACAGAATCAAACAAGATAAGTACGATACGTATAAATCTAATCACGACATTTCAGGTGATCTCCGTTATCAATATCAGACCAGTCTTGCCTATTTAGGTACTTGAGTTCCTATGGCACAATATCCATAAAACATGAACTCTCCACTTTATAGTAAATTCCTTCTCATTGTTAAATTATCCACAAGGAGATTCAATGGTTTTGCATCGTCACTTATAATGTTTGAGACCACAAAAGATAAACAATAGTTGTATCCATTTTGTTGAATCCTCCATAAATAATAACACTTAAAGTTGTCTCATTAATTAGAATGCAAGCAAAAATGAAAGCAGCAGGCACTTAAGTATATAGCCTAAATAAACAAATGAAGAGACAAATGCTTTATTTCACGCAGGTAAGAGGTCAAGAGGAAAAATCAATGGGAGGGGAGGTGTGGTGATCATATCAAATCATTAATAATACTAATCCTGGTTAATGAACTAATCTAGTGGCCATAATAGAGTACAAGTTGAAGAAAGTGCACGTCAAATTTAACAAGGAAACTAGATCTAAAGAGGGAGAATTAATATTGACTCAAAATTACTTTTTTTTGTAAGCATCGATTTAAATCCTCGATATTAATGACCCAAATTCAAAGCCACGTGCTTAATCCACTATCACAATCCAATTAAATGTTTTCCAATTAAAGTCATTCTCTTTTAATTACTCCATTCAGAATCCTTCATCACCAGCACGTTCACATGTTTTTAAGCTGAAGCTATTCCTCTCTTAAATAACAATTAACCTTGCAAGGCTCACTAGGGTCCCCTCCATGTCGCCTCGCATACTCAGTCCCTCTCTCCCTTCATCTCTCTTCACAAATGTCATAATATTTAACCGAATAATTTTTCACTGTAGACCCAAACCGAGTTTTTATTACCAAAATCGACCGATTTTTTTTAATTACCTAAATCGACCCGTTTTATGCCACGTAAGCTTAAGCCCATTTTCTAATTAGTCGGGGTTGCCAACCCCGACTGTTTAGGAGTTGTTAAACCCCAATTAGAAGCCTTAAACCTGATTTAATTGGGGTTTAACAACTTCTAAACAGTCGGGGTTGGCAACCCCGACTAATTAGGAAATGGGCTTAAGCTTACGTGGCATAAAACGGGTCGATTTTGATAATTAAAAAAAAATTCGGTCGATTTTGATAATAAAAACTCGGTTTGGGTCTAGAGTGAAAATTTGTTCATATTTAACCTTTCTGGCCCCATCCCATAGGATTTTCCAAAAGATATTTTAGTAGCCAGGTCCAACCTGATATTTAACCTTTCTGGCCCCATCCCATAGGATTTTCCAAAAGATATTTTAGTAGCCAGGTCCAACCTGATAAATCTGTCCATACAACCACTCATATATAAAGATCGTTATGCATATGTGCCTGTATGTGCAAAAATATACAAGAATTCAACTGTGAACAGAATAATCAATCATTCAAATTGAATATGGAGATAATTAAGAAAAATGCTTACCGATTATGAAAAAAATTATGGTGGTCAATAAAAGAATTTAAGGATAAGAAATGCTTGCATAATAAGAATGAATAAGATAAAATATGTTAATAATTAAGGAAAAGAATGCTTGCCGATTTGTCGGAAGAGACTCTGAATCCCAAATCCAAAAACTCGGCTTTCTCTTTCCTTTCTCTTTTTTTTTCCGGTTTCTGTCTCAAATTTTTTTTTCGTGAGATTTTTTTTTTTAGTTAGGGGAAAACGAAGGGGTACTGGATTAAATGGAGGAGTTTAGTAACGAAATTTTAGGTAAGAGAATTAGTGTGGAGAGATTTATGGAGGAATTTGTTTAGTGGAGAGATTAGGGGAATTAGTTGAGGGATTAATGGAGAAAAAAAATGACCAAAATTTACTCCCTCACACGTGAAAGGGAAGAAAAAAAAATCGAAGGGGAAAAAAAAAGGAAAATGGGCTTTTGAGGTTTTGCTAACACTATTGGGCCTTTAATTAATTTTCTTGTCTAATTCCAACATATGTGGGCCTCTTTATGACAGCTTGTTAGATCATTTAAATGGGCCATCAGAAACTTGTTTTGTTTGTTTGTTTTTCTTTTTTTTTTTCAAATTCCATATCACGTGGGTTTCTCATATAAAACCCCCCCCAAAAAATTAATTATTACAAGCATCGAGCCTCGTCTTTGAAAAAGAAATCGAAGAAAGGTTCTAGAAGAGGCGCGAAGAGGATTGGGATGAGGCGTAGAAGATTTGCGGGAGAAGTCGAAGCCAACAAACCCACTGAACCCTAGATCAAGTTCAAGAAGGTATCACCGCTGACAATGGTTGAGCCTCGTCTTCGAAAAGGAAATCGAAGAATAGCCTGAGAGGAGGCACGGAGAAGATTGAGAAGAGGCGGGAGAAGAATAGCGAGAACGGCCGAACCAGATCTAGGGTTTGTCGTGAAGAGGCAGAATCTGAAAAAGGAAAGAGAAAGGGAGAAAGTACGGGTTGTCAGCTTTTTGACACAATTCCTCCCAATTGAATAGGATTTGAGTTTCCATAAAAACACCATACTGTTGCAACTTTATGGATTTTGAAATCTATAAATTTTTTTTAACCAAACTCAAGATTAGGATCGATAAAGAATCATTTATTTACGGTTTTGCCACTGTCAGGTCCAAATCCTATTCTTTTTCCATAAAATGAATGAACCAAACACCCCCTTACTCTTCGAGTTGCACGAAATCACAACTTCTGTATCTTTGGTATACTTGGATTTGCAGCAAACTTAAAAACTTAGATATTGCAACAACATTTGACCAAACTTGTTAAAATAATTCTAATTAAACTATAATTTCAAAACTACTCCTAGAGCATGTGACATAAAAGGTCCTTTTACTTGTATAGCCATTAGATTTTACAAGTAATAAAGAAGCCCACAATCTTTAGGTGTAGCAGTGTTTGCATAGTTTGTAAAAGTGTAGTCAAAGTCATCACTACTCAAAGTATTAATCTTGTCATGACACACCCTTGGCCTTGTACGTGTGGAAATGAACTGAATCGAATCCGAATACCATGGTATTCATATTCGTATTCAGTTAATTTTCACGAATTTGAGGCCGACCTCAAATTCGTATCAAAGAGGGATAAGACTGTTCAAATTTGGTTCATTAATTAGACGAATATATGTTAAATGTTCATGAATATCTTAATAGCACACTTGTTAAGTCACAACATCCTCAACCATGAGGTGTACACTTCACTCTCTATGTTTAAAGTATTTTCTTATTTATTTTCTATAATATTTTAGTTAATTGTTATTATGATATTTCAATATAAGAATTATCATATTGTAAGTTTATAAATTATTAATATAATATTTATAAATAGCAATATTTATAAAATTATGCGCACGTAAAAATAATACAATATCATAATCTAGAATTAGAACAATATAAACTAATATTTAATAATCAAACAAATCGGATATACCTCCGGTCAAAATTTATTCTTTTATGCACCGAATACTAAAAAATATTTATTTATTACTAAATAAACTATGAATAAATTTTTAAAACCACCCTATTTGAACATTTAATCCCAAAAAACAACCTATTTTTAACTTATTTGCAAAAACCGATCTGGTTTCAGTGCCAAGGCTGAAACCAGGTCGGTTTTTGTGAAAAAACTTCTGAAACTTCACGGGAGTTGAACTCCCGTGAACTTTAGCAGCTTTACTAAACTTCACGGGAGTTCAACTCCCGTGAAGTTTCATAGTTCAATTTTTTTTTGAACTATGAAACTTTACGGGAGTTGAACTCCTGTGAAGTTTAGCAGATTTACTAAACTTCACGGGAGTTCAACTCCCGTGAAGTTTTAAATTTTTTTTAAAAAAACCGACCTGGTTTCATGGTTGAAACCATGTCTGCTTTTGAAAATAAGTTTAAAATAAATATTTTTTTTTTTTTTTGATAAAACGTGGAAATATGTTGGTTTAGAAAATTCGTCCAATAAACTATCGAATCCGATATGACCACACCAGGCTTGGGTAACCGGGAGGTGAGTAGACATCGGGTCAGACACCGCACACATCATGTCACAAGACTGACATAATCTCTTCAATATTTGTTCCCACTTAACTCGGCGTCGCCCAGGATTCAAGGATCACGATGAGCATCGTCAGCAGCAGCAACTTGCTCTTGCATCCTCGTCTCCCCTCCGCAGATCGAAGCAGGGCCTCCTTCAACCCTAGAATTCCCAGTTTCTTCCACAAGCAGGACCCGCAGCTGAGGAGGAGAGCGGTCGTCTGCAGCTACGCCCCCGATGACTCGGAAAAGACGAATTCGGGCGACCGGTCCGAATCCGGGCTGCAGATTTACTCTCAGATCGAGAGGTACCAGCTCGGCCACACTCTTAATCGCTGAATTACCAAACTCTATGTGCCAATTTCTTTATAATTTTTTTTTTGTTAGGAACAAATTACATGCTAAATTGAATCTTGTGCCTTGAAGTTTAAGGATTTTATGTTGTATGCTCTTCAAATCCCTTTGATCAGGGATGCTAGTGAGCTCAAGCGGTTCGCTTGCACTTCACAACTTGATGTTTCTACTGATAGACCCTTAAATCCTAGGCTGAACAGTAGGGAGAATTAGCGAACATGTGTAGCTGAATACTGAATTAGCATATTCGATCCCTATTTTTCTTGGGCAGCCAAGTATTGACACTCGTATGACCAAAAACAAACACCCCCGAAACGGGCTGCAGCGGTGGTCTTTGACACTTAATATAAGTCATCTTTAGACGGGTGAGATTCGGCAAGTATCTTGAGCTAAAAAGAATAAGAAGCTGGGGCTTAACACATGCCAAACTCTAATGCGTTCCAACTCTGCACGAATCATCTATGACATACCATGACGAACACCGCATGATTATTTTTCACGATTTTAATTCGTGTTAATGAAGTGTGTTGTATGGGATTTTCATTTTGCTTTTATGTTGATATATCCATATCATTTCATCGTCCGGTACATTTATGTTGCTGGCTGGCTGGCTGGCTGGCTGCTCGGCAAGTATCTTGAGCTAAAAAGAATAAGAAGCTGGGGCTTAACACATGCCAAACTCTAATGCGTTCCAACTCTGCACGAATCATCTATGACATACCATGACGAACACCGCATGATTATTTTTCACGATTTTAATTCGTGTTAATGAAGTGTGTTGTATGGGATTTTCATTTTGCTTTTATGTTGATATATCCATATCATTTCATCGTCCGGTACATTTATGTTGCTGGCTGGCTGGCTGGCTGCTCATTGTTGAGGACAGTAGTGGTGACAATGTAATGCTGTCCTCAAATTGATGAATCATGAAAGAGGAGAAGAAGTAATTGGAAAACCCGTAAAAGTTATCAGAATATACATCTCCACAGTTATCAATTATGTCCTTCTTTCTTTTTGTGTTTTTTTATGATCGGAAAATCGGCCAAGTATATTAGCAGTCCTTTGGTAGTTTTTGCCCTGTTTTTTTTTGTTAATTTCTTTGGTTCTCTGGATAAAACATATTGACTTGTTATTTGGCGTCCTCCTTCTGTACTGATCAAGCAACTTTACTTTATCTTCACCACAACAGGGTAATTACTGAAACGGCAAAGCAGTCTCAAGTTAGCTGGGGAACGTCAGGAGATTGGAGTGAAATCGAGGTATGCTTTTTTAACATTTATTGTGTGCTTACTTATGGATGATCTTTTACTAGCTATTTCTAATGGGTAACTCATGGTAATTCCCACCAAAATAGACTTTGCTAACTATATGAGTAAGGAAAAAAAGTGTGTTGCTTATTTTATGGATGATACTTTACTAGCCATTTCTAATAGGTAAACTATGGTAATTCCCAAACACAACATAACATCTGCTAACTAGATGAGCAAGAGAAAAATAAATGGAATTTTGGAAGGTTGAGAAGAAAAGACGTGAGGGGTTGAACATCCAACTTAGTCCATCTCTTTAGATGTAGTTTTTCTTCACTTTTAACGTTTTGTGGATCTAGGAGTATGAGCAAGTTGATATTTGCAATTGACATTTTCGTTCTCACATTATTCCTCCTCTCTAACATGCTGAAGCCTTTTCAAGTGTATATTTATCTAACATGTTTATGATTTTCAATATCATCTTCCTAAGATATCATGGAAATAATGTTTTAAAAAGCCTCTACGGTATCTAGGCTACCCACGTAGGTTTTAGAAGTGCTTAGGGGAGCGTGGGCTGCTTATGTGAACTGTACCCTTTAGGCATTGATCGTGAGTTCCTCTATTGCCGCCTCCACATCCTCAAACCTCCTCCAAACTCCTCTATCCTCCAACCATGAACACCTCCTCTAACCTTCAGCAGAATCTTCTCCACCACCACTTAAACGAAGAAAGAAATCCGTCCGGGCGCAGTCCGGCGCCTAAGCTTTCTATAACATTGGTTACCAATTATAGTAATTATAAAAAATAAAAAACAAGAAAACCACCTAGGCTCCGCCTAGGCTCAAGACGTTGTGTCCAATCATGGTAACACAATACACAATATGTAGTGGGTCACGGTACGAATTCGGGTACACAATTCGCCATTTAAAAAATTTGGATTCGTTAGGGATAGCTTGCTTCAGTACGCAAGTTCGGTTAGTGGTACGTTGTAAAATTTTTGTGTGCTTAAAGTTTTCCGAAGTATGTAGTAAGAAACTAGAAAGCTAATTATGAATTTTAATATTTTCTATATAAAATACTTAAAATACTTCTTTTTGATGGAGTTTGCTTCTTTGTTCTTTTTTTTTTCTCACAGAGCTCGTTTTAGGATCATGGTTTCGTTTTACATTTTATTAGCATATGTATTTAGTTACAGTAAAGTCATTGGCTCCTATACTCTATTGTGTCTCCCTTCACTTAATTGTACACATTACATTGCGTCTTGCGCACATGCACTTAAAGAGAATTTGCATGTAGCATACTTGTAAGTGATACGCCAATTTTGGGGAACCGGTTCGTATATCAGAGGGAATCGGTTCACAAATGTACCAGAAACCGGTTCGCAGGAATTATATGACGGTTCGAGGGGGTCCAGGGAATCGCGCAATGATGGGTCAAATGCCTAGGCCGCCTAGCGCATTGTGTAACCTTGTATGGAAATCTAATCTTTTAAATGTAAGCTAACACACCATCAATCAAGCTATGATTTCACACCCCTATTTGTGGGGTTCACTTCTAGATCAACTAATCACGGGTTGCAAAAAATATTGGAAGCATCTTACATTCTTATTTCACAGAATACCAACTTTAATTACCATGCATTAACTTCCTTTTTACAAAGAAGAGAACCTTTTACATGAGAGTTTTGCTTAACACCTAAGAAACTAAGTTAAGGGGGGAAGTCCTAACAGTATATACTTATTTGAAAAGCATCCAAACTGAGCACGAGTCCTAAAATAATCTAGAAGTCTAATCAAATCTGAATTTAAAATAAGAAAAAAAAACACTTGAACTTTAAACCATTGGGGATCTTAAAGAATAACATAATCTGCTACTCCTTGAATACATGTTTAAGATGGGATCCCTATCAACATCTCTACCTATTCCTACCTTGCATGGAAGTGTTCTGAGGAAAATGTCATGTCTTCAGATTTTATACATGTACAGCATGTACATTCTCTGGTTGAAATTATCTTATACAATATACTTCTGGTGTTGTATTATTCTTGCAATTCCAACCATGTCTAGTATGTTTATTGCAAGAATGTGTGAACATATAATCATATTAGCTTGGTAGATTTTGCATATTAGTTATACCTCACTATTAATTAAAATTATTCTATAAGATTTAAATCATCTAACATAGTAACATGTCTGTCTAATTTAAACTGGTTAAATAAATAATGCAAGAGTTCTGAATGTAAAGTTATGACCATGAAAATATGGAGCTTCTTGTTAATCATTATGCTACTGAACAGTCTTGTCTCTGTTACTGGTTACGTTCATTTTAATCATTGATGTATGTGTCGCTTATTCTACGTTATCAGATATATGACATTTGGATAGGTAATTTACAAACCAAACCACTGTTTATGATCTGCACATCTTAGAATTCCTGCTCATCAGTTCTGGTATTTTTAAGCCACTGATTAAATCAATGGGTTATCCAATTATTCAGTTGTTAAAAATGTGAATGCTAATACTCACATTTGCATTAACTTTTGGCACTCACATTCTTGCCAGAAGAAAGGGATGGCATTTGATGTAGTTATTTACAAGTATCTAAAGTTATTTTCATCTTGGTCATTATCACTTATAGTGATCTTTATGCATAGTTATACTAAACACTTTGGCTTATTTCAGAAACCATTTATGATGTATAATTATCAAATAGTTATTTTCAGCAGCTTATATAATCAATTATTTTTATAAGATGCTTACACATGCAACTCTTACGCCTTTTGTCAAGAAAAAATAAAACATGGGAAAAAGTTTACATAATGCAACGGTAATAAGCATGGAAAAAAAGTTTTTCCCCATTTTAAAAAATGTCCAATTTTTCATCTCGAAAGTGTTGTTGACGGATTCATCCATCACTTACAATTTAATCTAATGATACCTCGCTTAGAAAAAGGACATGAGAGCAAAGGACTAAATGTATCATGTCATCCAACAGTAATACTTATTTCTCATGGTTATACCCTTGAGTTTACATTTCATATGTGACCACTGGGACCAAAATATTATCATAGAAAAAATGCAAGAACAGCATCAAGAAATAATAAAAACAAAAGAGGCTATAAACATGTGATGTGCAACTAATGAAATACAATTTTGGGGAAATTTGTAGCTAAATCAACTAAGAAAAATTTGCATGATTATGCGTGTGATAAATTCTATGCATTGTACATGAGGCTCTAAGTAGGGGTGTGCACGGTTCGGTTCGGGTCGGTTTTTACCAAAATTTGAACAACCGAACCGAACCACCTATAATTCAAAACCGCCAAGTGGCTAATCTGTCGCCACGACCAGCATCAGAATCCTCCTCTCGATCTCCAATTAACGGATGGATTCGTGTCTAAAGAACCCGCTCTACTCTCGAGGAGCGAATCCAGAAGCGTCGCACCTTGCTTGCGGATGCCCGGACCCTTGTGCGAAAAGCACAAGAAATGCAAAAGGAAGAGGCAGTTAAGAGATCGCCGAGATCCAAACAAGTTTGGGTGCCAAAAGCCAAGTCAGCGCCTAAGGCAAAAGCAGGCGACGTTGCTCTCCGGCCTTCGTCAACTTCAGATCCCGAACCTCCGGTAAGGCCCTACCGCAGCGTGGATTTCCCCAAGTTCAGGATTCCTCTGAAGGATCGTATCGGTGCCCTACCCGAGAATCGAGGAAAAGCGCTTGTTAAGGAAAGCTGGAGATCGTTGAAGGAGCTTCGAGCCAACATCCGGACTGGGGGTCGTACGCGACCTCCTAACAAATTGATTTCTGCAACGGCCCGCTTGGCGGTGCGTGCAAAAAAAATTTAATCTAATGATACCTCGCTTAGAAAAAGGACATGAGAGCAAAGGACTAAATGTATCATGTCATCCAACAGTAATACTTATTTCTCATGGTTATACCCTTGAGTTTACATTTCATATGTGACCACTGGGACCAAAATATTATCATAGAAAAAATGCAAGAACAGCATCAAGAAATAATAAAAACAAAAGAGGCTATAAACATGTGATGTGCAACTAATGAAATACAATTTTGGGGAAATTTGTAGCTAAATCAACTAAGAAAAATTTGCATGATTATGCGTGTGATAAATTCTATGCATTGTACATGAGGCTCTAAGTAGGGGTGTGCACGGTTCGGTTCGGGTCGGTTTTTACCAAAATTTGAACAACCGAACCGAACCACCTATAATTCAAAACCAAACCGAACCGTTACAAGTCGGTTCGGTACGGTTCGGTTTGGTTTGTTCGGTTCTAACATTGAGTATATGGTGTACAGTTCCTGATAACCCTCTAAAATACACATACTGACTCAATGAAATCACATGCCAATAGAAATTATGGCAGAAGATATCAAGTATATGGTTGTAAACGAGTAAATTAATCCAAACAACCAAAGGCACAAATATTCAAAGATCACAGGCATAAATATTCTAATTTCAATTTTAAGAGAGAAGAAACTCACCATGAAGAGAGAACTTGCCGCTTTCCTTCAACCAATAGAGATTAGCACAAATCTCAATCCCGTCAGTCTTAAACCCTAGATTAGAAGCCTTCGATAGAAATCGAGAAGTTCCAGCGCCGTAATCGCCGGTGAAATAAGTAGGAACTGGAACAGAGTATCGGTCTTCGACATAATCAGCGACCTTGTCGATCCCTTCAACGGACTCAGGAAAAAACTGGCCAACGCAAAGAAGGGCATCGAACGGCCCGCTCGATTTGTTCACCTGAGGTGAAACCCTAGAAATTAGGAATTTGGGGAAGAAGGAGAAGAAAGAAACCTAGAAGTGAAAATTACCGATTGGACTCGTTTGAAAAGTTGGTTGAGGTGGCCGAGTAATAATGGATTTCTGTGGATCAGAGGATGGTTGCGGAGGTCGTGCACTAATCTGTGAAGAGCTCTCAAACGGAGCAATGTTCGGCAGGGATTTCGTGAAGAGGAGCGCTGCAAGGAAGGTCCAGAGATGATAATTATGGAGATCCAGAGATCGATGGACTAGAACTCGGGTATTGGAGATGAGGTGCTTGGAAAACACGACAGAAATCTACTACCGGCCTTGTTTGCATCCAGGAAAGGAAAAATATTGCTAGAGAGAAATTTTGCTTGAGTAGTGAGGTCTGAACCCTAGCAAGGAGCTAATCTAGATTACAAACAAAATTAAATCGACAGCTTGAAACGGAGCCCCCCACGACGAGCCTGCGGTGCACTGTGGCCTGCGGTACTGCCCTGCGCCTACGATTCGGCGGCCCTGCTCTGCAGCCCTTTGGATTTGAGGAGATGATCTAGGACGCTTGTTTGAGGAAGTGCGGATTTGAGGAGATGATCAGATCTAGGATGCTGATATAAGGAGCTGGCAGTTGGGCTACGGGCTTGGTGCTGGAGACTTGGAGTTAGGGTTAGGATATTGAGAGATTTTACTGAACGGGGGTCGGGTATGATTTGGGTACGGGTTAAAAATCATACTGTAAAACTGTGGTCGGTTCGGGTTGAAATTTTTTTATCCCGACCCGAACCGATTTATAAACAAAACCGAACCGAACCATTAATTTTCGGTCGGTTCGGTCGGTTTTTTCGGTTTGGACCGAACCATGCTCAGCCCTAGCTCTAAGTCCACAAATTTTTTTATGGATGAACTGCTATAATTGAATGATAGTTCCAACATGACGAAAAAGATTAAATAATTTTCGAAATAGGGTACAAAAAATGGGGGAAAAAGGGAAAACTAAGCGGTGGACTGAAATGGTAGTAGTTCATTAAGTTTTCACTTGCTTCTAATTTGTTAACTTGATTTGCATGGTATGGGTCATTCTGCCTCTAATTTTGTGTGGTGCAATTTCACTGCAGAACAGTTCATGTGCTATTCTTATAAAATCACCGCTCGCACCTTGCACACTAAGATTTGTCTTCACCTCACTTACAATACTGCTAGCCGCTTGCACACTAATAAGGTTCTTTTTTTACCCCAGCAGTTCAGAATTTAACCTAGATTATGACGTGTAAATTAGTACTATTACATTGCATTGCATCAGTTATATGCCTTCTTGTCGACTATCATCCACAAATGCCTCCATATCAGGCATAAATTTGATCTAAAAGAAAATACAAATACAATGTGCACAAACAAAAAGAAAATACGAATACAAATACTATGTAAAATTGCCACATATTACTTGACATAGATCTTCCCCCAAAATAAGCAGCAGTATTGAGTGGAGAAATCTTTGTTCTCATACTACTTCTTTCAATTTACTTATCCACTAATTTGGAGTTGCAGCGTCACATAACTGATAATTTTTCACTGAACCATGGCCAGAAGACAATTCATAATTTTAAGTTTGTGTTTCATTGTCCATTGTGATGCCAAGAGAGCTTGAAGATCCAAAGTCTGATGCTTCCCCCAAAAAAATCCAAACTCGAATACCTCATAAACACCCACCATCAACAGCCCTACCCTCTAGAACCAGCGGGCAACTCTTCATCCACTCTCACCATCCTCCCACACTGCACTACCTGAAAAACTCCCCCTCAGTCCTTGCCACCTCGTAAAAGCCCTGAACTTCGCTCGTCACAAGGCTGAAATCCCTCATCAAAACCTCAGCTAGGGTTTTGAACATTAGGATCGTTATCGGTGTGATTGTTGCAGACGACGATGTTGCCAGGGAGAGTGGTTTGGTTGAAGAAGGAGGCGGCTTCTAAGCAGAGGAAGCAGCCGTCGAAGATCGCGCGAGCCATTGGAAAGGTTGCATGATCATCTTTGAGGTGGCGGCAGTGTAGCAGGAGAGAAGGGTTTCGGAATGTCGGTGGGAAGGAGAGAGGAGGTGACTGGTGGAGATTGGATATTTTTGGAGAGAGATTAGGATTAAGGCTTTTTTTTGTTTTGAGAGTTGATTGGAGTTCCGCTGTAGATATGAACTGTTCTAATCCACAGCGGAAATCCCTTTTGTTTTAGTATATAGATAAATGTGATGACGGGAGAAAATTATTCTTGAAAGACTTACCTAATAATTCTTGATATTAATCTATTTTAATCTAGACCTATCTATGAAAAATGAGCTAAAACACCTTATTGATGCTTAGTATGGTTAAATTGGATCCCAGTTTTGACACAAATACCCAACCTTATATCCTTTGTTTTACCATTTTAGGCTTTATTGAATAATTACAAACAACTTATGTATTACAGTTTTGGCTATTTTAGGGTGCATGGGTGCTCAAACCAAGAAACATCAAGCCAACATCAGTTATTCATTTTATTGGTGGTATTTTTGTTGGAGCTGCACCTCAACTTACATATCGCTTTCTTCTGGAGCGACTCTCTGAGAAGTAAGGAGTTTTATTTGCAGATTTTATACATATAAAGGAACTTAGATGATAGAATTTTGAAGGGTTATGTTTACAAATATCACAATCCTCATAAACTATAAGTGATATGGTTCGGCCATGATAATCCATGGTTAAAGCAACTTGATGCACATGATTAACAACTTGTTTCCTTACTGGATGATTATTACTATTATCATTATTGTTATTGATTCTTTCCTCCTTCAGAGGGCGGAATTTCTATGCTTGAGCAGGATTATCTGCTTCTTTACCCCTTTCTGTTAGATTAACGTTCTATTTTGCAGCTGTTCACTAAAAAAATGAATTAAAATTATCAAAATATGTGATATATAATTTTTTTCCTGCAGCAATATTGTAAGAAATATGATGATCATGTAAATATGATGACCATGTTTTATTATTCAGGGGTATTTTGATTGTTGCAACACCTTTTGCAAGCGGCTTTGATCACTTTGCTATTGCAGATGAAGTACAATTTAAATTTGATAGGTGCATGAGGTCCTTACATGATACCGTGAGTGTGTTATATTATGTTCCCTGTTTCTTATTGGCATTTCCTCAAAATCCCGAGCATATTTCTTTTATTTTACAGGTAAATAATCTTCCAGTATTTGGTGTTGGCCATTCCCTAGGATCAGTGATCCATCTTCTTATTGGTATTAACTATCATGCTGCAAATTCTTATACTTCTACAAGTAGCTCCGAGTGATATGATTTTCTTATAATATTCCAGGGTCAAGGTATGCTATAGACAGAAATGGTAATGTATTAATGGCGTTCAACAATAAGGTATCTGATCCCTTGTCTCACTTTAGCATCTTCTAGCGTTTACTAGAGAAGTATTGTTCCTATAAATGTTCCCTTCTATTAGCCAATAACTAATATGGTGAAAAAGAGATAACTATCATGTAACGCTGGCAAGTTTCTCTATACCAGACGTACCTCCTTTTTAAGTATGTCTTAACGGAGGATTTTTCAAAACCATCCGCTTTTGAAATTTATTTTCAAAAAACGACACATTTCAACCTTAATTTCAAAAACCGATCCAGTTAGATGAAACTGGGTCGGTTTTTGAAAAAAAATTCCCAAACTTCACGGGAGTTGAACTCCCGTGAAGTTTTTTCTCATAACAAAACTTCACGGGAGTTCAACTCCCGTGAAGTTTGGGAACTTTTTTTTTTCAAAAACCGATCCAGTTGGTTGAAAAAACCGACCCAGTTTCAACCAACTGGGTCGGTTTTTGAAATTAAGGTTGAAATGGTTCGTTTTTGGAAAATAAATTTTAAAAGCGGATGGTTTTGAAAATTTGTCCATGTCTTAACTTTTAAGAAAATGGTAGATCCATGTCTGTGTTTGATGTTCTGGACATTTCTTCAGTATAAGCATGAGTTTATGGCTTATCTTGGATTCTTGGTCTGCATGTTTGAATTTGTTTCCTAGTTGCCATT
The DNA here is from genome assembly GCF_001876935.1 of Asparagus officinalis. Lineage (NCBI taxonomy): Eukaryota > Viridiplantae > Streptophyta > Magnoliopsida > Asparagales > Asparagaceae > Asparagus > Asparagus officinalis. Next base: position 48,977,504 of record NC_033797.1, on the reverse strand, counting down.
GCTACTAGTTGCCTCATGGGCTAATTAGCTAATAGAAGAATCTCCAGAAGGCTGTAACAACTTTCATATATGGGACTGAATGATTTGATGAAGTCTGAGGTACAATGTAACCCCGACGCAGGAAATGAAATGTGTGCATGATGTTTGTTTATTGACTTGGAGCTGCAGAGAAACTCAGCTTATTCTGCTAGAGTTGCTGTTCAAAATATTTTTTAAGAATAAATTCTTAGCTTTTATAATTTTTTTGCAGGAGGCAAGCCTAGCAATTCCATTGTTTTCTCCTGTTATTGTACCAGTGGCTCAAAGTTTTGGTCCACTTTTATCCCAGCTCACATCTCCAACAATTGTCCGTGGGGTATGTGAATCTCCTAATTGAATTATTCAACTTTCTTGATTGCTAAGCACTATGTTGCTCTAACCAGCTTCTTGCAATGACTTCTCAGAAATTAGGTACTTATAATTCTTTTTAATTTTAGGACCAACTTGTGATTTATGTGCTTCTATTTTAATGTTAAAGATGTGTATAGGAGCTGTTGAGACAATTATAGAATCGTCACCATGCTTTCCAGATAATATCCTCATTTTTATATTGATTTTTACTATTTTAGGATTAACAACTTTCTGGAACCATCTGAACTAATTGGAAGTGAAGTTGCTTCTAAATTTTAGAATTTGAACACCCCTTCCTGACTAGTACTTTATCTTTATTTGGGAAACCATTATTGAAAGAAGACAAGCACAAAGAATTATTCCTATATTATATGTGTCTAGAATTTTAAATTAATAAAGACAAGCAATTCCTAAAGTTGTCAGAAAGGTAATTAAGTATAAGACATGAACAGATACTGGTTGGTCATGCTGGTGCTTTATATGGTGGACAACAGAGGGAGGTTATACCTGGGTAGATACTTAATTGGACTGTAGGTACTTTGTATGTTTGGTATGGTTTCAAGTCTGATTTTACGATGATTATTGTCTTCAAGATAACATTTCAGTCTGTCTTTACCTTTATGGTTCACATCTTGATAACTCAGTTGTAATTGATGCATACCAATTATATCAATTTGAACAAGTTATAATTCGTTTGATGTCTAGCAAAACCCATAGATGTAGCTCAGTTGCATGTTATTTGGTGCGCAGGTATTATAGATGGTTTCACATAGTATTAATCTATTTTTAAAAATAAAATGACACCGGTCAATTATTGACTCAGTTAAGAAGTTTGTAGACATGGATAATCTTTCTTTGCTAGATTGTAAAGTTTTGGCAGCACACTTGCTTTTAATTTGCTGTGGACTAATCAGATTTGTTTTCTTAACCTAGTGCTTGATGCAGTACAGAAAAAATTGTATCATTTGTTTTGTATTAAATGTACTTGTGCGTGGAAATGATAATTAATTTGTTGCTTTCCACATACAAATTCTCAGTTGCAATCAAGTGTTATATGACCAGTATTCTTGGCAGATGGATCTTTTAATTATATGATCCTCTTCCATAATATAACTTCATCAGAAATATTTTCTTGTCAATTAGAATGGTATGTTAACTGGGTTAAAAAGCAGAACTCAGTAGTTAAAAAAAATGCTCATGCTTGTTTTCGTACAAAAATCATATGATGATTTCTTTTTATTTTCTGTAGTTATTTCTGCAGTCTCTTACTTTTGAAAGCTGATGATGATTTATTCTAGGCAGAAATGGCTATAAAGCAATTAGAGAATCTCAGTCCTCCAATTATGAAACAAGTTTTGCCTTTAGTTGAGCAACTTCCTCCATTATATTTGGATTTGGTCAAAGGAAGGGAAGAGTTTATTCCTAAACCAGAGGAGACTCGTCGACTGGTATGTAGCATCTCTATCTACCATTTTTGTGAAAGCTTAAACAGCTACATTGTTCTATTCATCATGTGAATTTCAACCTCAGCTAGATCTATGTACACAGAAATATCACCATAATCATCATCAGGATCAATTAAATATTTTCCAGTTAATAAATGGAGTTTTTGACGTGCCAAGGCTTCTAAGCATCATAATCACATGGAAATATCACACAGAAATATCATCATAGTCCTTGTAATCACAGAGGAACTGTCAATGCCTTCACCACCTGTAAACCACGTAATCGTTCTGTTGCAGTTAGGGTTGTTGACCTGCCTAGGCTTCTATCTTATAATCATTGGTCCATGTCCTGATCTTGTATTTCTATTTCTGAGCTGAATGGATATTAGTTCCATCATCAGGTTGCTGCCTTTGTGTTAATAACATATCACATTGAGGGAAGCACTTGTGATAGAGGCTAACCACAATTCATGACATTGCTATTATCTAAAAAGGTCATTTTCAGTTATTGAAAGAATCCACTTTTTTTCCTTTAAAGACAAACCGGACTTTCTTGAGGATTGCTTGTTCACATAATCAAAGATGAAATTAATTATGTATGCTTTTTGGTTAGGCATTTCAATCCTTAAGTTACAGTTACGTTGCTTTAGTTGGGAAGTTGTTCTGTATGGTCAGAGAGGGAGAATGTGGATAGGAACTATGGGAAATCCAATGTTACATGTCTCCAGAATTAGTGAATTTAAATATTTAATTTCTTTCTCTTGTAAGAACTAACAACATATCGTAATTTATATTGGGCAGAAATTTGAAATTGGAACGTTTGTTATTTATTTCTGCAAAATATTGATATCTGTTGGTTTCTCTCTTCTGCAGGTAAAATCTTATTATGGTGTCTCAAGGAACCTCCTGATTAAATTTAAGGATGATATGATAGATGAGACTCCAACTTTAGCTCGAGTGTTGAGTGCTGAATCTGCCATAAGTTCCTCACTGGATATGTCAGTTCGATCAATTCCTGGAGATCATGGACTCCCTTTGCAACAGGCAAGTTTGTTCTTCATAATTTCTTCTCAATTTGGAAAGATAGTTACTACATCCGAAAGTCATATAGGAAACAAAATTCGATAAAGGGCTCTCTGTAGAAAATCATATAGGGAGAAAAGAGATCTCGACACGTATCCCACTACTACAATATCATAGCAATCTGTACTGATATAATTACCAATACTACATCAGGGCAATCACAATCACCAAGCTTAAAATATGTGTTGGATTCTGTTGTGATCTCCTTCCTCGTATTATTTTCTATAGAGGGCCCTCTATAGGCTTTCTTCCCCTTACATAAATCATCTTTTCCTGCCTAATGATGCTACGTATCTTCTTCTTTTTGTAGGTTTTACCTGATGTTCCTCCTGCAATGGCAAATGCTGTAAACCAAGGAGGTGAGCTTCTGGCTAATCTCACTGCTGGGACTCCATTGGAAACAGTAGCCAAAGAAGTAAGTAGCACCTTCAGTGCAGATTCTGGAATCATTCGAGCACAGAATTCTAAACTTGTTGATATGCTGGCTAATGTGATCGCGACATGGATATTCTCAAATTCCAATCTGAAAAACTGACAATTAGCATGGTTCGGAAAGGGAAAAAGGATAGTTCAGAAGCACAAAAGAAATTATAGATCGGAAAGTATGGTTAGGTACCAAGCTATTTTCATGTAGATTTTGTCCAATTTGTACAGAAAAGTAAAGACCAAGAAAAGAACATGTTTGTAAGTGAAGTGTGTAAAAATGTATCTCGTTTATGTAATTGAACAATTGATGCACGTGTGAATATTTATCTTGTATACAACCTTTCTGAAATTTGTGCAAACAAAGAAGAGTAATTTTCAGATAAAGCATTGTATGCCAATTTTTTTTATCTTCATCAGCAGGGACTGTAATGTTGCGGCCATTTGCATTGTATGCCAGTTACTTTTTGTTATCCTGGGTTACTTAAAAGACTCCTGCGCTTTCACTGTTTTTGCACCAACCTATATTTTCATTGTTACAGATAGACCCCTGGGTTAAGTTTTTTGTCGTACTCTTATCCTTGGTGAAATTATGACAGATACTGCCTCCGGTGAAAATTCAGTCAGTCTACCTGATGGTAAAAGAGCTTAAAAAATTTAACCTAGAGGGTCTATTTGCAACAATGAAACTACAGGGGTAATAAATTCAATAGGAATACTACATGGCCTCTCTGGGCAATTAACCATTTTCTCTTTACTAGTACGGACCGATTTGCAGCCATTTGCACTTTTTAAGTCTTGCATGTTCTTTCTAACCATCCACTTGGGGAATTTTGCATGAACAATATAATTTGGTATAATAAAATTATATACTCTATGTAATAGGTACAAGCGTGATCAATTAATTTATAACTTACCAGACTTCATGTTATTTATTTTTAAACTAACTCCAGCGAAAACTTGGTTGAGATGATCATTTTCTGGACCAGTGCACAATAATTCTCTTGCACTAGTTCATTCACAGGTCCTAAGGGAGAAAGCAAACAAAAGATCTTATATTAACAAGAAAACGTAGGCCTGCTCGAGCTCACCGATCTTTGAGAAAAACTCAAAAATCTGAAAGTTTCATTTGACAAGCAACCAAGCATGGAGACCTTTTATTTATCTTTCAGATAATAAATCACCAGAAATAGTCATACATAGCTATTCCTGTATCCATATGACTGACTCCGTGCTTAAGTGGGCACATTCCTATCTCTCAAACTAAAGCACAACGTTACTTGAAACTACCGTGCGGACCTTGCAGAAGAACACAACAACATAACATCAATATGCATCTGCTCAACGGAGAGGGGACAGAAATATGAACTTTTTTTTTTTGGGGTTGGGGTGGGGTTGGGGGGGGGGGGGCAATTTTATTGTCAGCTTTTCTATTGAACAGCTGAGGAGAGGGCACTGCTGACTATTTCGTGAGAACACGGAGGAAGAATCACTAACTATTACAGGGACTCATCTTCATGATGAAGATACAAGCCAAAACCAAAGCGAGCACAGACTCGACAAAAGGCTAGTTCTTCTGCTGCTGCAACAGGATCCTCGAACCGAATATCATTTAAAGACACTGTACCTGTAGACTCTCTGTGTGCCTGCACCAGGGAAGCAGATGTAAGAATGAAAAGGTCAAAGTTGATCTAGATTCTAGAAAAAATTGCTTAGTCAAAACAACACAACAAAAACAACGATGATGACGAAAAACAAAGCCTTTATCCCAAATTTTTTTGGGGTCCGCATCATATACATAGAGATCCGATTACGCTAGTTGTCAGATACCTAATACATACCACTTCACTTTTTCTTCATATTTCACTGGCAAGCATCGGCCCTAAAGGTAAATGTACAAGTCAATACTCTTCTTGGCTTGTATACTAACTATAGTGGCCAAAAAGTTGCCTCAGAATTGCTTTACGCCGGATTTTTCAAGCGAAAATCAAGCTTTATGTGGACTCAGACAAGGCAAGATTCTTGTTGCAACACCTAGTCAATCCTAGAATATCACTGGATAATGACGAGGCAACTTCTATCAAGAATAGCGCATAGCTTTTGTGTGGATATAAATATAGCTATATGGATGAAGTCAATGAACAAAAGCTGCCGATGAAAATAATACTGAAACTTGAAAACAGTGAGAAAAGCATGTCCTCATGAAAGCAACAAAAACCAAGCATTTGACATAGTTTGCTGACAATGAAGGTTGCTAATGAGAGTATTATGAGATGAAATGGGACTGCATTAAATTGAGAGAAAAATAAAAATAGTAACTAGAACCATGACATTTGTAAGATCATGATAATGTAATTCTTAATCTGTAGTAAGTTTAATTATGTTGGTTTGTGTATGTGATAAGGGGACTTGAGGTAAATGATACTTTTCACATCTATGAATTTTACTCTGGATTGAATTTTAGAAACTAAGATTAACAGATTATTATAAAGATGTTTTCAATAAAGCAATGATATCTTTCTGTTGCAGAAGTAGACTATGCATAGTATATAACGTTCGCGGCAGTTGATAGAAATTTTCCATAATTGATAGTTGATCCAGGCATCCAGCCAATACGCAGGTCTGGAAGTAGATTGTCCTAACCCAGGTATGACCTCTATGTATAAATAATAAAATATGAAGTCATATACATCAACAGGAATGAGTTTGCAGAAGGTACCTCTCCATCAGATCCTCGTATTGTAAGACGATAAAGCACTGTCACACTTCCATTGTCTGTGTACATAACACTCCTTATCTCCCCACACCAACCTGGAGAATACAACCATTAGGAAAATAAACTTTAAAGTACTTCCATAACTGGCGTTGGCATGTAAATTGGCATCTCATATACGTTAAGGAAGAAAAGCCCTCCATTCAAGAGAAAAGATAGCAATATTCAGAGATATTGTTAGGAAAATATTTTGATGGAATTTGCCAACCCTAATGATTTTAAACAGTGTATGTTGCAAAAAATGTAAGTCTTGGTCATGCAAATGATAAGCGTAAAAGGTGAAAACATCATTAGCCTTCGCATATAAAGTAAAATTCAACACAAATGTGGCATTTTACATGGAGCATTCTGGAGAGCAGCCACGGTAAAATTGAAATCACTAACAATTGAGATTAGGTGTCTCTCATTCAATTGAGTGCAAATTTGGTGCTACAAGTTGGTTTTTGTCGCACTTAAAATAGAAAGAAACATGGTAGTTGGTCAAATATGTTTAGATCCAAGACTCGAAAGAGTAACACTTTGTTTTACCCATTCCATGTTTTACCCACAGTATACTATCGCTAGCTCTCATGTCTTGCCAATACTAGCAGCACGCAAGGGGTCTGCTGTCGTTTTTCTCTTAGATACTCCAGTGATTAAAGCTTGGGTAGGATAATAAATTTTCTTGATTAGAATGGAGGGTTCTCCTCTTCACTCATCGTGGGTTCTATGTATACCCATTCACATATAAGGGCTATCACATAGAGCTATCTTCATGAAACTGGAAGCCACAGATATCTTAATAGAAAGAGCAACTGATTAAAGATGTAACTCCTTTACTACCGCAAGCAGAAAAAAAAGCAACTACCTGAGGTATTCTGCAGAAGTCACAGCAAACACCCTCTTCATATATTTTAGAAAGACAGCTCTAAAACCCAGAAGAATCGTAATCACTTAACAAGGGTACATGCTAGATCGCATCATAACATGCTAAGTCCAAAGTTAAACCTTCGAAAGGTCATGCATTCACGCATCCCGATAACCACGCAGGTTTCGGATCATACGCTAAGCAAAAAACTACACCTGCAGTTTCACTGATTGTAGTATTGCGAAAACGACGAGGAAAGCAACAACCCAACATTTCTCGTGGTTCTAAGAGTTCCCTTCTAGTTTCAAGGGGTACGCAAAATTTGATCAAAAGGAATGCCTACTCAGTATAAATTTACAGGTACAGAAGTTTACCGGGGGCGTAGAAGCTCAGCATTCTGTTAGCATGGTACCTACACACAAAAAACCAGCACCCTTTAATTTTAGTCCCATTACCAAACAGACTTTGGGGGCAAAAAAAGAAAAGAAAAAGAAAAGAAAAAGGGGGAATTGTAAGGTTAATAAGTACCAAGGGATGGACTTTTCCTGGTGATTGATGATGTTATCAGGGACTCTCTTGTTGAGATCCCTGAGAATCTCAGCCAAAGGGCGAGTGAGGCCAGAGGTGGCCTTGTCCAAAGGAACCACGTACTTTGAATTATTAGGAACCTCCTTTTTCCCTCCGTTGCTGCTCTTTTCCACCGACGCTGCAGCTCTGACCGCCATCGAGACCCGCGAAGACCGACGGCCACCCGGATGCAGGGTTTTGGTCTCCGCCGGCGAGGCTGGTTTGGACGCGACAGAGGCGACCGTGAACGCGCCGGTGATGGCGGACATAGCTGAGGATATCTATATGAATATTATGATTTTTTTTACCCACCCACTCACCCACCCACCCGTCCGTTGCGACTCCACCAACCTCCCTTCTGACTTTACGCCGGTCCATCAACAACCCGCCTACTACCGCTTTAGATTTCCTTTGCTGGTTTTTGAATACTACTCCCATCTTAATTTGTGGACCCGGTCCCTCACAACTAGTGAAATTGCCTTTGCGGGCCTGAACTGGTAGTAGTACCGGCGGCAAATATAAGAATCGCGGGAATGGTTTGAGGAGCTGATTTTAAAATATTAAGGCACAAGGGAAGAATATCTAAAAAAAAGGAAGAAAAAAAAACCGCTCCTCCTTTTTGGTATAATAATAAGAGGAATTTCTCATTCGTATCATAGACATCTCCTCTGTCCTAGTGTACTTCTCGCTGTGTGCTCCGTTTAGGTCGTTCTTGCTAATAAGCGCGTGCCTGTATCCGGCTCACAGCACGAGCATCTAAATTATTTACCGTACTAGAAGCGAAGGGAAAGCAAAAATATGATCTCATAAGGAAAGATAATACACTACAAACTAGGCGAAATACTTCACGAGGATGTCCAGTGGCAATAGTTGAGTTTTTAATAAACTTATATCAAAACTCAAGGAACCAAGATAAATATCGAGGCGAGAAGAATTCCGTACGCAGCCTGCCTCTGGTTATGCCCTCTTGCTCGGTGAAGACGAAGGTAAAAACACCAGGAGGTTATGCCTTAAAGCTAGACCGAGTCCAAGATAAGTAGGAGGGGAAGGGTACCTACTTCTATCTAGATAAACCTGTGCGTACAGGTACTAACATAAGTAAACTAGACAAAGAAGACCAAGCATGGGCATATGATGCAGCCAGCTCCATAAGCTTATACAAGTGAGGGAAGAATACATCGCTCCAAGCTTGAGACTGGGAGTTGCCGCCTGTTGAAATACACCATCTCTATGTAGTTGCATCTTTCTTAGTTACATCATAACTCCCATCGCATTTTCAAAGATTTTCTAACAGCCACTTCCAATGCCGGTACGGTACTAATCACCGGCATGTTCGAACAAATGCACTGTCGAAATATCGAACAGATGCTTCTTTAACTTCTACTGTCCGAGTTCAAAAAAAAAATCTGTCTCAGTCGGCATTCGTCGATTATGAGGTCTGACATCTGTATTATATACAAACTCTGTCCCGAGTAATAAAACTTTTATGGACATTTGACTTCAGCTGGCCTAGTTTTCACGTTACATCCAAAAATAGTTTCCATGGAAGTAAACGCGATCGTCCCCTAATTGCAGCAAATAAGAATCATCGGGATCCATTCAAAGTCCGCCTTCATGGATACATTTCAAGGATACCTACAGAAATCCACAGATGAAATCTCATGAGGATAGAGACAATTAAGCCTGAAGACTTTCTAGATATCCAATTAAATATACCTACTAAAAAAGGAAAACCTATCAGTTGCTTACCATTTTCAACCCGTATACTGATGGATGGGATTGGAAACAGTGTTGTTAGTAGAGACAGCATTGCAACCTACGGAATGATCTGGTGCAGTATTTCCATTTGTATAATAATTAGATAATTCACTTCCCTGAACAGCATTGACAAGCTGATGGAGCCTCCCATCCTCAGTTACAAGAGAAGGTGCAGGTTGCCCTGAAGCAGTTGGCTGATAATAATTTTGCCCCGCCACAGTTGGCTGATAATAATATTGTGCATTTGGCTGGTAATAATTCTCTGTAGTTTTCTGATAATAGTTTCCCGCCGATGGCTGACAATATTCTTCATAGTTTTCTGGAATTGGCTGGTAATAGTTTTGCCCTGATACAGCTGGCTGACCAAGATTTTGCACTGATGCAGTTTGCTGATGAAGATTTTGCCCTGGTGCAGTTTGCTGATGAAGGTTTTGCACTGATGTGGCTGGCTGATGAAGATTTTGCACTGATGCAGTTTGCTGATGAAGATTTTGCCCTGGTGCAGTTTGCTGATGAAGGTTTTGCACTGATGTGGCTAGCTGATGAAGATTTTGCACTGATGCAGTTTGCTGATGAAGATTTTGCCCAGGTGCAGTTTGCTGACGAAGGTTTTGCACTAATGTGGTTGGATGATGAACATTTTTCCCTGATGCAGTTGGCCGATGAAGATTTTGTCCTGAATGATGATCTTTCCCTGATGTAAGTGACTGAGTAAGATTTTTCCCTGATGCACTTGGTTGGTGAAGATTTGTCCCAGAAGTAAGATTTTGCGCTGATGGAGGAGGATGAAGATTTTGCCCCAATTCGGTTGGCTGATGAATATTTTGACCGGATGCAGTCGGCTGATGAAGATTTTGCCCTGAAATCAGATTTTGACCTGACACAAGAGGCTGATAATTTTGCCCTGATGTAGTTGATTGATGAAGGTGCTGCACTGATGACGGGGGAGGCTGATAAATTTGTCCCGATGCAGTTGGTTGATGAAGATTTTGCGCAGATAAAGTAGGTTGATAATTTTGCCCTGCAGCTGTAGAGTACCTGGCATAATCATGCCCTGATGAATAAGGTGATCCCCCCAAACTTTGCCCAACTGGGCTTTGATAAACTGCAGTTCCGTGCCATACACCTGCTGACCCATACAGATTTCTTGCTTGAAGCCCTGGAAAAAAATCAACAATCAGTCACGTTAGCAGTTAGCAGCTTTAAAATCATTGGAGATGCATCTGAATCGTTCAGAAAAAATTCTTCCTGTTTCTAGAATTCGTCTAATTGAGCGAGAGAATGTACCATGAGATGCTTTGGCAGAAACAGACTTGTCAGTTGCAAGAGAGCCATTGTAGTCATATTTGGAACCCAGAACAGGAGAAATTCCTTGCTCTTCGGTTAGTCTAACTGATGGCAGAAGAGGACCATGTGCTGCCTCAGCTGAAGAAGGCTTGAGCAGTTTAACTTGATTATCTTGTTTTCTCAATGGCCCCTTATCAAACTTTCTCTTATTATTCATGTCCTGCAATTTCTGTTGGCATTTCAAAATCCGTTGTTCGCACTTGGCGATCTTTTCATCTATCTTGAGACCAGCAAACTGACTAGACTCAAGCTTGTGATATTCAAGGCATTTGACAACCGACCTTAGTGCAGCTACTTGTTTTTCATTGGCTTCTTTCTATATAAAAACGGATTAGAATTTGTCATTGAAATAACTTCCCAAGGGTAGTATAAGTATAAAATTCTTTTACCAATATCACACATTCAATATCACTTTTCCAGAAAGCATTTTCCTTGATATTTGATGCCTAAGTAGACCATCCAAGCCAAAAAAAACTAATTTAGTGTTATGATATATAACACAGTACTTCCAACATCAGTTTCAGCTTGTAATAACTATTGACATCCTCATCTGCTCCCAGTTCCATTCTAAGAGGTAAAGGTATACACATACTTAAAATATCTTCCAGGACAAGTAAATAACTCCTGGGGTACATTGGAAAGTTCAAAGGAAATAAATTGGAAGAGGCCTTTCCTTTATGAGATAGTTATAGAAGTAGGTCTATCTTCTAAAAATGTCCAAGGAGATACAGAGAAGAACAGTTTCATTCCAACAAGGTTAGATAAAAAGGAACAGGAAAAAATATATTTAGACGTGCACCCCTACAGAGCATAGAAAGAGAGGAGTTTATTATTATTATTATTATACAGAGTGAATTATCAACTATCGTTTTACTATAAATAAAAAAATACGAGGAAACAATATGTGCTACATGAGAGACGCTTGCAAGATGAAAAAAGTGGAGCATAGCCTATATAGGAAGTTCCAAGTAAGAAGAGCTTTGACACGAAACCTTGCCCGAGATACATGCTACACATTGTTTGTTAGTACCTAATAATATAAACCTGACATAACCCATATCCAACTTATTAACGACATTACTACATATATATACGTTCTCACGCACAGGAATATCCATTGCTGATGGTAGAAAGGCATGCGAAGATAAAGTTGGACAGTCCATGAACCCCAATTTCAGGTCTCATTCATTGCCTTATAAGGATCCAGTTTGGATGAAATCAGACTTAATGCATCCTGATGTATAGATATATATGTATATATGCATGTACATGTGTGTGTGTGTGTGTGTACACACACACAAGCGCACAGACACACACATATATACTATACGGGGAAGGCTTATTTGTTCCTAGAACATAACTAGCTTAATTATGCCCACTTGTAAAAACGTGTATTATGCAATGAAATTGGAGATCAACACCATTCATCTTGATCTGCACGTCTTAAAAGGTCTACAAATAAAAAATCATACACGTTGAGCATATATTACACATGCATCAAGTGGTCAAAAAAAATAATGGATTCCTAACAAACCAACAACATATACCTCTTGATGGAATATTCCAATGGATGATCCGCTCCATTCATCATAATATAAATGTCTCAAAACATCTATTAACAAAAATCATGATGTTTTAATACTTCTAACACATATTTGTCATTGTCTCTATAGTTATATCACCGTAAAACCATTAATTTTTACAATCATTTGATGCATAAGCAACTATAAACCAATAAGCCTAATTTTTTGTTTACATACTATCTAAGACATATAGATCGAAATGAATGGAGCAAATCGAGTAAATTGATTGCATATAACGTACTTTCGAAGGTGGGCATAACCAAGCTAGTTTCATTGTAAGAAAACTACCAATATTTGGTTAATATTTAGTCACATTTTAAGAGGTAATACACCATACTACTTGGACGAGCATTCTATTATCAGTTATTCTAAAAGAAAGGAGCACTTACCAGTGACTTTAATGAAGATTGACTTTGAGTTTCTATTCTTTCTTCTACTCCAACTTCACAGGTCCTTTTCACAAGCAATACTAACAAAGGAAGAGGTGGAAAATTTTCTTCCAGTCCGAATGTACAGACAAGGTCAACAGCTTCAACTAGCATTCTCTTTGCTATCAGATGTTTAATGACATCTGCAATATATAAGGTAAGATACTAATATGTGATCTATAATTGAATAGATAAAAGGAAAAGTAATAGTAGATAGAAGGCAAATGATCAGTCCCCAAGGAAAAGTAATAGTAGATAGAAGGCAAATGATCAGTCCCCAAGAGATTCAAGAACGAGCCGTTTTTTCTGCTCATATTCACACGCCAACACCCATGGTTTATATGCCCATACAGTATACAAAACCATTAATGAATATGTGGTGAATTCTGACACTACAAAAGTGTTCAATTTTACACTAACTCACACGTGCATGATTGTTTGGTTCATTTGGCTATTTGGTTAACCTATAGTCCATGGATGACGAATGTGCTTTTCTATGCCAAATCATACATTTCAGCTCTACTGAGAGGGGTTGTTTCATTTGCTTATATTCACATGCCAATACTCAAGGGTTATATGCTCATGGGAAGTATACAAAACTATTAAGGAATATGCATGAATCCTGGAGCAATTCAATGAGTACCAAAGTGTTAAATTTAATATCAAGTCCAATTCAAACATGCATTATATGCATGATTATTGGTTCCCTCTGGCTATTTGGTTTACATATAATTCCTGGATGATGAATGTGCTTTTCTATATCGAATCTTTCATCTTAGGAAATGGAGTTGTTTCTTTCATTCTATTAAAACTAATATTTCAGAATTTTTGTTTTTATATGTTATTAGGAATAGTGTTATGACCGCAATTGTTTGGCTGTGTTCTTCACAATGAGGAATTATCTGAAGGAGGCGTGGGTGAGGGGATTGATTTTGCAATCTTAGGCGGTCCATTCAGACTTATGAGCTAGTTTAGAGTATTTTTCTATAGTGAAACTCAATGTTCTGCTACTCTAATGATTTCCTTAATTAGTTGATAGTGTTTTATGAATATACTGACAGGAATTTATAGTGTCTTGATAATTTATATGTAATCGAATAAATTTATGCATCTCGATTCGTGATGTTATCTATGTGTGGATATTTTGGTTTATACTAGTTTTAGACGTGTGGGCGATGTGACACACTTTCTCTTTCTTTCTTCCTTGATTTCTTTTGTAAACAGGGAATTGCAAACATTTATATTTAACAGGGGAAACATTGTTAAATCTTAAATATTAGTAAGCATTCAGAAATTCATTTTTATTTTGATTCCTACAAGATGCTAGTGCAATTTTATTGTTAGGTTTTTAAGTATATCCAAGCTAATAACTAGTCTTAATATACTTCTATAAAACATACCATTAAAGTATATTATTATTTATTAACTATTTAATTTCTCAAATTATGTAACTATTATTAATTATGTTCTATGTAACATTTGAATGTTTATGATGTTGTAAAAACAATATTATGAAAACCTATTCTCACTTTTGAATAAAGAATACAAAAGTGGAAATGAAAATGAATTTGTTATTCCCGCTTCATATCCTAATGTCATGCAAATATGAGAATAAGAATTCCTTATAGCTTCTATTTCATTCCATTCTTTGTTTTAATCAATTCTCACTTAACTTTGTTCCTGCTTGACAAAAAAATGTGTTCAATCCATAACTTTTCTCTGTGAATGTTTATTCTCACAAAATGTGAGAATAAGCATTCTTAGGAATTGGGCATTCTGACTTAAAAACTGCTCATCTTTGGTACGCAAGAATGAAAACTTGGAATAAGCATTTCATTCCAACCCATGTACTAAACGAGGTGGAGATAACAGAGATGTTAGGATCATTGTAAGGAATCACATCCGACTCTTGCTCTGCAAATAAGCCAAAAAATGAAAAGAACCGTGATCCAAACTTTCAAATAAATTAACAAGTATTGTACAAAAGAAGGACAAAGCTACATGAATTGTAGAGAAAAGGGAAAGTTCTGTTTATTGATCTTCATAATATCATACCTATGATATCCTATATATACAAATGAGTTGTTATACAAGAGAAGCACTAGTGGTTACATAGAGTTAGGATAAGTGATCACAATATCAATAACAACAATATTTGATAATATCATCAAATATCTAATAATATCATCTAAAAATATCTAACACTCTCCCTCAAGCTAGAGCATATATATTATATATACATAACTTGTTACACATAAGAACCAAATAACTAGATGAATGAACTTTCAAGCAGCAGCCAGAAAAGCATAACATGAAGAAAAGCAACTCAACCAGAGATAAGTGATAACTATGGCACAAGACGAGCCCTACTAAAGCTGCATCGAGATCACAAGAAAAATCCTCGCTTTTGCGATCTGCAGTAGACAACCGAAACAATGGTATACAACTATATCAGTATTAAGAGACCATTGACATAAAGATAAAGTTTAATAACCCTATATCAAGTCTAGAAGAAACTCTATGTGGATTAGCCTGTAGAAACCGGTTAGCTAGAAGATATCCTAGGCAGGTCAACTAGAAGAAGTCTTAAGCTGTTTAGCGAGAAGAAATGCTAAACGAGTCAACAGAAAAAACCCTAAGCAGATCAGCTAGTAGGTCTGGTTAGCTAGTATAAACCCTATGCGGATTTCAAAAGACTCCATTCTTTCCTTAGATGGGAAGGTTTCTCATGCCTATGAGTTTTATCATCTTTCTATGATATCAACTTCTACATTAAGCTCAAAAAAATTTACCTCATCCTTTTTAGCAATATAAACATGAATTCTAGCAGTTGGATCTCCAAGAAAAAGTCGAATACGATACAATCCGAAGAATGAAGATCTTCACATAGCCAATGTACTACTGCTATAACTCGAACCATGCATTTAGACCTCTTTAGTGGCCTATCATGAATGGTTTCCATTAACATCGCAAATGAAATAATCTCGTCGTTGTACTCGGTCACAATAATTTAAGGGAAGCAAGTCAAAGACACTCGTATTAAGTTTGAAGTAATCAATTTCTTATACGTTCTTTCGTGATGTTTAACATTTTCATTTTCATCAGAAAAACTAAAAGCTTTACTCTTTTTGGGATCCATAACACCTATCAAAATATCTGACCATAATCAACAAGTGATATTACAAAAATTTGCTCATGATTCGCCTTACAAATTGAATATATATTCAAAATGATTTGGTGTAGTTATTCTAAACATGGTGCCAATATGTGAAAATGAACTTATATTCTCTTGACAAAAATAATAGCTCAGGATGTAATGTAAGCGAATTATCCTTTTTCATATTTAAGTTTGACTTAAAAGTTATAGAAGGCGTGCTAGTACTTTCCTATAAAAAATTAATCCATCATCACTAGAAATTCTGCAAACATGGATAAACTTGCAGATGATATTACAAACTTTTCAATCTTCTAGATCCTTGAAAAGTAATAAGTTAACTGCATTCTGTTGACAATTTCCATTTGTTGGTAACTTTCGAGTGATAATGTACGAAGTAGATGTAAATATTCGCTCATATAAATAGTAGTTCGAAAATTTTCAGAGGTTTCATAAGGAATAACACCTATACTACCTCCACTTCAAACAATGCAAACGAGAAGCGCTTGTTAAAGCACAATAGGTCTCTCTAATATGAAAATACGCCTTTACATTATGAAGATAGCTTATGCTTCCCTAGACCAGTAAAGCTGCAACTGTCAAAGCAAAAATATTTACAGACATTGAGAATTGACAAGAACAGATAGTGAGCCTCAAGATAATGTAATAATCAGTGCCTCTGCTCATTCTCGGAATCTTAATCACTGCTACCGTCGTAAACACATTAGTTCTAGTGCTTAAGTTATCTCTCATCATGAAATTAGAATATATGTGTTCATCATTCTTATTGATCTTTTATCAACCTTTTAGAGGATCATTTCGCAAAATTTTGGTTTTTGTTCTCCCTTATCTTGTACTAGTAACCCTTACACCACCCTACACACTAACAAACGAAACAGTCTTGTAGCCGTAGTCAATCACAGTAATTTGAGGAGTTTAAAGTAATCAAGTCAAAGACATTCGCCCTAAGTTTGAAGTAATCTGTTTCTTACATCCTTTTGCAATGTTTAGCATTTTCATTTTCATCAGAAAAAATAAAAACTTTCCTTTTTTAATTCCATAGCACCTATCCGTATCTTTGATCATAATCAACAAGTGACATAAAAACTTTTTTAGGATCCATGACATCTATCAAAATATCTGATTGAAGATACTTGTGTTGCTATTTTGAATATATGTAGGTTTTTGTTGGTGTATAGGAAGGATTAAGGGTTACTACTACAAGATGAGGGAGAACAAAAAATTAAACGCATATACTCTAATTTCACGACTGAGAGATAACTTAAGCACTAGAATTAATATATTCACGATTATAGCATGGATTAATGTTTCGAGAATGAGCAAAGATACTAATTATTACATCATCTTGAGGCTCACTATATGTTCTTGCCAATTTCGAGTGTCTACCAATGTTTTTGCTTTGACAGTTGCAGTTTACTGATCTATGTGAGACATAAGTTGTCTTCATAACATAAAGACATAATTTCATATAGGAGAGACTTATTGTCCTTTAGCAAGCGCTTCTCATATGCGTTGTTTGACCCAGATAGTATGGGTGTTGTTCCTTGTGAAACCTCTGAAAATTTTTGAACTACTAATTATATGAGTGAATATTTACATCTACTTCGTACATTATTGCTCGAAAATTACCAACGAATAGAAAACGTCAACAGGGTGCAGTTGTTAGCTTATTATTTTTCAAGGATCTGGAAGATTGAAAGTTTGTAATATCCATTGCATGGTTGTCCATGTTTATAGAATTCCTGGTAGTGATGGATTCACTTTTCATGGGACAATATTGAACCCCCTCCTATAA
Organism: Asparagus officinalis; assembly: GCF_001876935.1. Taxonomy (NCBI): domain Eukaryota; kingdom Viridiplantae; phylum Streptophyta; class Magnoliopsida; order Asparagales; family Asparagaceae; genus Asparagus; species Asparagus officinalis. The sequence continues at coordinate 48,959,890 of NC_033797.1, read as the reverse complement.
CTTTTAAGTCAAACTTAAATACGAAGAAGGATAATCCGACTACATTACATCCTTAGCCATCACTTTTGTCAAGAGAAAGTATAAGTTTATTTTCACGTATTGGCACCATGCTTAGAGTAACTGCATCAAATCATTTTGAACATATATTTAATTTATAAGGTGAATCGTGGGTAAAATTTTGTAACATTACTTGTTAATTATGGTCAAATATTCTGATAGGTGTCATGGGTCCCACAAAGAATAAAATTTTTATTTTTTCTAATGAAAATAAAAATGTCAAACATTACGAAAGAATGTATAAGAAACATATTACCTCAAAGGCTCAAACTTAGTATGAGTGTCTTCAACTTGCTTGCTTTAGACTATTTAAATTATTATGACCGACTATAACTACGAGACTGTTTCATTTGCGACCTTGATGGAAATCGTTTATGATAAACCACTAAAAAGGTCTAAATGCATGGTTAGAGTTGTAACAGTCAAGGTTTTAAATGTCGGTTATCGGGGATTTATCGGACGGTCAAAATCCTTATCGGATAGCGGAAATCGGAGATATATCGGGGATAAGTAATATTTATCGGAGTAATATACTAGCAAATAATAAACAAACATAAGCTTGAAAAAAATATAATGTTAGTCAAAATAGAATAATAAACAAGCAAATAATAAGATAACATCAAGAATGAAGAACCATCTACGTATCTACATAATTATTGTTTAATCATGAGATTCATGAACTAACTTACTAAGTTGATATTTAGTAGTTATGAGCCATTATCAATATCCATAAACAAACATCAGCTAATTACCAATCAACCAATTTCCAAAAGCAACAAATAGCTCATAATTTGTAAACATTTGAAGAGCAAATTCAAAAGAAAGTAAAAGCTCCCAAATCCTAAATCGGCCGATAAAGCCGATATTTAGAGCCTACTTATCGGCCGATAAGTGCCTTTATCGCCGATAACTCGCCGATAAACCTCCAAAAACGATAATCGATTAAAAATCCTACTTATCCTAGCGGAAAGCTCCCAAATCCGATAACTCGGCGATAATATCGGATTATCGACCGATATTTAAAACCATGGTAACAGTTATACATTAGCTGGGTAAGGATTTTATTCTTGAATTGTGTTGTGTTAGACTTTCTCTTGGAGATCCAATTGCTAGAATTCATGCTTATATAGTTGAAAAAGACTTGCTAAAAATTTTTGTGCTTGATGTAAAATCTGAAATCATAGAAAGATTATGAAATTTTTAGCCAAGAAAAATCTCCCCACTAAAGGAAACAAGGAAATTCCTAGAAACCCGCCTAGGGTTTCTATTGGCTAACCAGCTCAAGATTTCTACTATGTGACACATTTTGGGTTTCTTTTGTTGATTCGCCTAACGTTTTTTCTAGCTGACCCGCCTAATATTTCTTTCAGTTGACTTCCCTATGATCTTTTATGGCCAACCCGCATAGAGTTTCTACTGGCTGATTCGCCTCGGGTTTCTTTTTAAACTTGACATGGATATATAAAACTTAATTCCTATGTCAAGAATCTCTTACTACTGATATGATTGTTTACTACTACTTTGGATGTCTATTGTTGAACACAAAAGTAATGATTATTCTTCTAATCACGATACGATTTTACTAGCTCAAGTTATCTCTGGTTGAGAATATATTTATTCTTGATATTATGCTTTTCTAGCTATTTTGTTAAAGTTCATTCATCTAGTTATTTTGTTGCTATGAGTAACAGCCTAACAGGCTGTGCATATACAATATATACGCTCTAACTTGAGGGATAATGTAAAATATTATTAGATGATATTATTAAATATTATTGTTCTTAATCTTTTGATCACTTATCATTATTCATTTCTATGTAACCGCTCCTGTTTATCCTGTATGACAACTCATGTGTGTGTATAGAGGATATCACATGTATGCTATTAAGAATATTAATAAATAGAACATTCACTTTCCTCTCCAGTTCACATAGTTTTGTCCTTTGCAATAATTATTATTTTATTTAAAAGATTGGAATGAGGTTTTTTTTCCTATTTGGCTAATCTGCAGAGCAAGAGTCAAATGTGATTCCTTGCAATAATTCTAACATCTCTACTATCTACATCTTGTTTGGTACACGGGCTAGAATAAAATGTCTATCCCAAGTTCCCATTCTTGCGTACCAAACGCGAGCATTTTCTTAAGTCAGAATGCCCTACTCTAAAGAATCCTCATTCTCACATTTTGCAGAATAAACATTCACAAAGAAGAGTTAAGGGATGAGCATCTTTTTTTATAACATAGTGAAGTGAGAATTGAGTGAAATAAGATATGGAATGGAATAAATATGATAAAAAAAATGCTTATTCTCATTCTTATATTTGAATAACAAAAGGATATGAAGCAATATTTTAAAAAGCCTCCGGCTTGCCCGCCTAGGTATACGCCTATGCCTAGGCGGTACCTAGGATGTCTGCTTAGGTCTTAGGACTTTCTAGGATAGCGCAATCTGCCTATTGGACTGAAACCTTTAGGTCTTGATCGTTATTTCCTCCGTTACAACCTCCACGTCCTCCAATTATGAACATCTCCTCTAACCTCCAATTATGAACATCTCCTCTGACCTTTAGAAAAACCTCCGCCATTACCACTTAAACGGAAAAGAAAATCCACCTAGGCGCTAGTCCGACAACTAAGCTCTCTATAACATTGGTAGACTATTAATATTGTAATTAAAAATTAAAAAATGAAAACCGCCTAGGTGTCTAGGCTCTAGGCATAGGTCCAACGCCTAGGATGCCTAGCGCTTTTGGTAACCTTGATATGAAGCGAGAATAACAAACTCATTTTCACTTGCACTTTTGTATCCTTTGTTCAAAAGCAAGAATTGAATGACAAATGAGACTGAAAGGAAATTTTTATAAGACAAGTTATAAGACCAACAATGCTTTATGGATCAAAAAGCGGGACAGTTAAGCCAAAATTTACAAAAAGATTGCAGCAGAAATAAGAATAAGATGGTCTTGTGGAGATATATAAGAAATGTACATCCTTAGAAGATTAGGTGCTACTTCTATCGCATATGAAATGAGGAAGAATCAGTTGACATGGTTTTGTCATGGTTGAGAAAAGTGTAATAATTTAGTTAATGGGGTAAAGTGATCTAGAACTAGACCTAAAAGAACTTAGGTGGAAGCCATTCATAAGGATATGGTAATATTTAACTTAACGGAAGAGATTGCCCAATATAAAAACTTAAATACTATGATTAAAGTGACCCACCCTAAAAGTTTGGGATAAACACTTGGTGATTGTTGTTGTTATTGTCGGTATGAACTATGCTGGGATAGCCATATTAAAGAAAGAACGAAGGCTCAAGTCCCCAAGAGAAAAAAGCCACGGGCATTACCTTGAACCTTCTGAACAAGAATGGTTGAGCGGCGCAGAACATCCCCATTCTTCGCCAAATTACACAATCTCAGAAGAGTGTACAGTTCCTTTGCTTTGAACTCTACAGGCACCCCGAAGGCCGCAACCAGAAGAACAAGCCCGAGAGCATCCACAGCGCTTGCAGACTCAATCCCTCCCTCACTAATAATCCTTTTCCTCCATGAAATTGCAGCATCCATAGCGCCTCCCTTAACTGACTGTGACGATGCCGAAGCCACAGGACACCCCGCAATCAAATAGAACTCCAGCAGTAGAATCCCAGCACGACGGCAATTAATGGCATTAGAATCTCCATGTTCGTAGGCCTTGCATCCCTGCAAATAGAACTTGCCCATTGCTTCAAGAACTAATTTTTCAGGGACGAAGGCCAGCTTGAGGGCCTCGGGGACCTCCCGACGGAGGCGATCAATCTCGGATAAGTGGGTCATGATGTACTTGCGGAGGGCTTTGGGGGCGTTGGAACGGCAAAGGCTTTCGACCTCGGAGTCCTGCCTTTCGGCAACCGGCAAAGATGCTTCGGGTTCGGGGGTTTTGACGGCATTGAGGGAGGAGTTGGTGGGGGTTTTGATGGTGGAGACGGCATCAAGGGAGGAATTGATGGAGTCTAGGGTTTGGTGGAGGGAGTTGTAATCGAGGAGGAAGTCGGAGAGAGCGCCGTGGAGGGATTTGAGGTTGGTGATGGATTCGGGGACCGAGGGCTTCGGTTTCTGATTAGGGTTAGGGTTTTGGTCTTCTTCTTCCTCCTCTTCTTCAGAGACTTCGACGTATTCAATTTCTTCTTCCTCCTCGACTTCTTCTACCTCCTCTTCAACCTCTTCCTCGACTTCTTCTTCGTCCTCCAACTGGGATGGCGACATGGATGAAAAAGGAACCCTAGGATCGCCGCAGAGACAGACAGAATGGGATCAGAAAATAAAAACGGTTACTAGAAAGCGTTTTTCTCCCTTTTCTTTCTTTCTTATTCTGTTATTATTATTATTATTTATTTTTTGAACAAGTTTCGTGTGGAGAATTATAAATATTGAATATTTATCACGAATTTCTTTTGACAATTAAAGTAGGTAAATAAATTGCTTTCTATTTTTTTCACCTGAAAAAGTTATAATCTATTTGTAGTATGATACATTTGATTTACTAGCAAAAGCATATATGACCAAACATAATTTAGGATTTAGAACATTGCACTATTTTTTGTTTTCAAAGTTTGTGTTTGAGAAATAAGATTTGGATTTGAAGTATAGATTTAAAATCAAAGGATTTGAAATCTAAAAATTTGAAATCCACATATTAACACATCACTTGTTTGGATAATTTTATTAGATGAAAGGCTTCCAAATCGTATATTTCAGATCTATTGTTTCGATTGCTTATTACACATGAATTTGGATTCGATATCCTTTCTTGACTATAATTAACAACTTGATATAATGTATTGTTATACTATCAAACATGATCAAATTCTGGAATAATGATAATAATATTAACTAGGCAACAATTTATATGTACCAAGATGTTCCCAATAATTCATCTCTTTCAAAAATATATAAGTTCTAACCAGAACAGAGTATATGTTTATTGATAGTTTAGTCTCTTTTTTGTTTGATATGTATCTTATCCCTGTTTTGCATTCTTATGTATTCTGCAACTGAACCTTCCTAAATAGCAATTAAGCAAATAATAATAGCTTTTCCAATCTTAAAAATTATAGGAAAGTATTAGGACATAAAATTTTACCAAGAAGCATGTTGCTCAGTTCACATGAGAAGCTGATGTCAAAAATACATGTAACTTTAATGTGACACAACACTATAAATAAAAATATATTGAAATTAATAACCAAACAGGGGCGGATTTACGGGGTTGTCATAGTATGCATATGACAACCCAAAACAATATGAATATGTAGCTGAGATGGTAAATTTCTTAAAATTTCTATTAGAGGTCGCGGGTTCGAGTGGTTTTGCATACCCTCAATTTTTTATTCATTCCTTTCATTAATTAGGCAATTCATGTTAAAAAACTAAAAGAGGCGGGAGCGGGGACACCTTTCCCCTTCCTTTACTGATCACGAATCACGATCACATCCCCTCACCCCTTCAATTTAGACCATTCCCTTATCCTTTTTATTTTTCTTCTTCTAAAATTTAGAAATCCTAAATTTCCATAAACTTATCTAAATATTCACAAATTAAATCAGAGCAGTCCAAAGCTGAGCCAATTTCAGGTATGTTTAAACTTTTCCTCTATTAGTCTATTTGAAAGATTTAATTCTCAATTTCTCATGAATGTGAATAGTAATTAAAATAATGATTAAAAAAGTTTTTGATTAAAGATTGATTAGAATAATTATTACATAGATACTTGATAGGAACTGGTACAATAAAATTCAATTTCTTGACGATTGACGACTTGACGTTGCTGTTTTGCAAACATTTCCATTACACAAATTATGCAAATATGTTTCGTTGGTGTAATGGTGTTAGTTAGATACTTGTCTTTTAAATTTGACATTTTATGTAATTAATAGTTAGATACTTGTCTTTTAAATTTGACATTTTATGTAATTAATAGTTAGATACTTGTCTTTTAAATTTGACATTTTAAATTGGTTTCTTTTGATTTTTTTCCTTTACTTTTTTATTGATAAATGACAACCCTTATTTGAAATCCTGGATCCGCCCCTGCAACCAAACACAACACGACGGATCACAATAAGAAAGGTAACAACTTCCTCTTCCTCAAAACTCAAGTGCAGGGCCGGCAACTTGAAGTATGAACTTTCTATGACCTCAACCATGTTAGAAGTTATTTGTCCTTGAAGTTACATGATTCTAAATGGGACAATTAGTGGACTTGACATGTTATTTTTGGAATTGAAAATATACAGTAGAAAGTAATAAAAATTACAACTGAAATGATGATATAAAAAAAAATAAGAGGACCAACTTCTCAGTCTACTCCCTTCACTTTTCGGTTCTTTTCTTAAATTTTTTTAGAAAATGAAAGGAGCTGGGGGAAAAGACTTATGTGACACTCATCATGTTTCATTCCTTTCCTATTCAAGTACCAAACAAGGAGGAGGAAAAAGGAAAAAAAGAAAAGAAAGTCATTTTACAGTTTTCGGTTCACTCTTCTAATTGGCTAGCATGGGCAAGCACCAAAGTTAAATAAATTGAGCGCGTGCCAGAAAAACTAAGATAACAAGTTCTAGGAAAATATCAACGCAAAGGAAGAGGAGATCATAAGTAAACAAATCAATCTTTATTTTGAAGGATGTCGCCAGAGTTCAGACACCCCATATTCGGGATATTTACCAAACAATTTACACCGAGATACAAACACTCTATTAGTTCTCTAACGTTGACTAGCAGGGCTTGGGCTCAGGATCGAACATGCAACTTTTTCGACAGATGTAAATTCAATGAAGAATTGAGAGGTGCCAAAAGAAAAATCACTCAAAACATCTTAACGACCTCGCCAACTGTGGAAACAGAAATAAGAAGACCATTGAGTTTTAGTGGATCAAGAATTGACTATCAAGAGTTTGCAATAGCAAAACATTACAATGGACAAATTTGCATCCAATCACATGAATTCTAGTAGAGGACACGCAGGTAGATAAACCAAAATTTCCTACATACAAGAACAGAAACAGCCTAGCAAAGAGCCGCTAGATTGGAGTACCGAACATGCACCGATTTCTTGACTTTTATTGCGAGAATAAATTGCCTCCACAGCATCGTCTCGCTTCACACATTCACATCGAGAAATATGAAAAGGGGTGAGAATAAAAGAACTGTTTCAAAAATTCAGAATGGAGTACGATACAGTCCCTACCACACCTAGTTCAGACATAAGGTAATATCAAGAAAAACAAAAGCAGATACATATGGAACAAATAATTACATCGTCATGCAAATAAAGTTAGCTATCTAGAGGTAGTCATAACTTCAAATTTCCTCCTTCTGCCTTCATGATCAATGCAGTATTATACACAGGCTAAATCCCACACTATCCTCATCCAGGATTTACATCGAAGAGATAATTGCAGGAAACACATGAAACCATGTATTGGTAAAAACCAAGTGTACAACCCAGCATTAATGTTACGTTGGTACCCACGATCTCTGCCATGTGATAGTATATCAATTTAGTATCGGATTAGCCCCCACAAATTACCATCAAGTAAGTTCAGAACGCACCTTCTCCAATTTCTGATGGAATATCGTGTATACTTCTTCTCGAAGGCCTTCCAATTCTCTAGCATAATCTTTATGTTCTTCCAGTGTCCTTAACTTCTCTAATTGCTCCTTCATTCTATTCAACACCCTATCCAGGCCACAAAAAGCCTTGAAATCTGAGGCATCTGTATAGCTAAGCTGGAGCAGACTTCTAATTGCCAATAGCGCCTGCATGAAAAGATGGCAAAGATACAATGTTTCATACATCAAGAAGACCGCTTTTAAATGACAATAATAGCTCCCTGATTGTTTGTTTGTAATCAATTCTTTTCACCAAGCTTTCTTAAGTATCGAACGGACCTCAAATTAAGAGCTCAGATCAATGTCATGGTGAAGAAAAATTGCGAAAACTGTGGAGTCCCAATTATTAACCATGCAAGAAACATGTTACAGAATAAGGTACAATCAAACTGAGTTCTTAGACAACACAAAAGTTTGGACAAACTACCAGAAGAACCCTCTGCCTTCGAAGTACAGTTATATAAATGAAGTTAGCATACATTAGCATGTTAGCTGCCAGAGGCCTCTATTTGAACACTAATGCTACAAAACCAAGAGTTTCCTACCGTGCATAAAACTATAGGTTTATGCTGTGGATGCACAAAAAACCTAGAACAGGCAACTTATCCTTCAAAATTTCCCTCAACCTTGGAATTCAGTAAAACATCTAAGATGATGGTAATTTCATCATTTCTTCCCAGTTGTTGGTCAAAGAATATTTCAAATTCTAATGCAACATTATTTCCATAGGTACAATTTACTTATACTCTCCACTTCATAATCAAATTGCTGATATTTCGTATAATCATGGAAAATTCACAGAAAAATCATAAACATAAACAAGATTTTTAACATGGTAATAATGATCGCGCCATCACGGGGTATACAACTCTAAGTTATGTGATGACATACAATCTACTAATGTTTTCCCATATCTTAACTGACCAGCTTGTAGATTACAAGCAATATTAATAATGAAAGAACAGAAAATCAAGTTAAATCATATTTAACAGTTTATCATGACTTTGTTGCAGCCTTTTCTCATAGAACTCTACAAAAGCAAGTGGAAAGTACCTTTTCCTGAAGATCGAGATCAGCAGAGGACAACAAATCAACAACAGATTTCAAGAAGATATGATTGCTAAGAAAAGACTGTTTCATATTCTCTGCATTGTGCAGCTGATGATCTGCTAAATCTGCGACTAGAAGAGCAGCCTTCTTCTGGAGCCTCACATCAAGGCTAGAGTTCCTCATTATGTCCTGCAGAGGTGATTGGTACTTATAACTAACACAAACAAGGATGACAATGCATATTGTTCCAAAGAGTTTAAAATCTACCTGTAACATTAAGTTTCCCTTTGATATACAGAACAATTCTTGACCATGCTCATTATTTCTAATTAAAGCTGAAATGGCATACAACGCTTTTATGGCTTCTTCTGTAGAACTGGATCCTACCATCTTGATTAAGATCTGTAGCACCCCATACTCAAGGATCTGAGACAAGGTCACAGAAAATAATGTAATTAGGAGATGGATGAGGCATAAACGGCCATGCAAAGAAGAACAAAGATCCAAAGTCGAGAAATATTAGAAATATAAAATATAAAATCAGAATAATCACATAGCAAGCCAAATATTCATCAATTGCACCCCAGAAAAGTTAAAAATCAATATGCAGAAACATTAAAAAAAGAGCTTGTACAATATATCCTTCTAAAGTAATGCACTGTTTTTCAGCATTTATTATGTCACAATATTTGTGAATTTCATATCTACAGTGAAATCATTGACATGGCTATACCAATGCTTCACAAAGGAAGTTTTAGTACAGGGTAAGGTAGTGTGTATAGTTTGACATTTACTACCTATAAGCGCAAGATGAGAATAGAATAAAGATTTTATTTTGTTCGTCTTATTAGTTAGTTCAAATTCGAATTAACTGAACTTGTTGAGTGTCTAGCTTGCAGATTTGAGTTTCTGACAAAAAAAATTGTACTTAAAGTTATGAAAATTGTTGATTGAAAACTAATGAATTGTTTTATTCAGGTAGTGATTCCTTGTCTTTTCTCAAGCTGTAACTTTTTTTTCCCGAAAGCATGATACCTTTCTCCATCATATAGTTCTGTTAAGGCTATGACAGTCTAATTTTCTTTTCTTTTAGAAATTTGCTGATTTATCTCGTATCCTAATTAATCTCTTATTATTTTAAGTACGGATAATTAGAAGATTCAGAACAACTAGGTCAGTCCTTACAAAATATTTTGTATGCTAAAGCTACTAAATCTTTCTATCGATGAAAAAGTAGCACGCTCACAAGTACCAGTCAACTAGACTAGTTGTGCACCCTGATGGTGTATGAATATGCTTTGAGTAAGTGCACATCAACTTCTCCAGCATGCTATATCTCACTTGCATGTTCAAGCTATCATCTGATGGTAATACTCTAGTTATGTATTGTGTGCACTCATAGGATGTTGGTTGCACAGTTTACTTGATTGTGAATATCAGTAGTTGCTTTTACTTTTTGATGGATGGGTTGGTTTGCCCTCAAACACTCAATTTAAAAGAAAACTAACTCACTGGTTACTACAAGGCACAAGCTATCCCTTGATAGGGTTACTATAGAGGGAACTGCATAGTTGTATATAAAGAAAATGACGAATTCATGACTAACTGTTAAGTTGACATCATCTGTAAGCGAGTGAATGCTAATTCCAAGTGGTTAGCTGCAAACAAATAACCTAACAATAAAGAAAGTGAGGAAGGTAAAAGGCAAATCTCTAAGTTTCTGGTAATCCCATTTCATAAAAACTAGGAGCAAATAGACAAATTCTCTGGTTTCAGGATGAAGTCCAGTGGAAATGGACAATAGATGACCCTACAGAATCAAATAAACCACTAAAACTCAATGCAAATCAAAAGGTTGATCACATCATCTTCTCAAATACCCAGAGAGTTGTCATCATATGTACCAAGTAAAACATTTGATAATAAATTATGCATGCAGTATGGAGTATAACATGCTGAAGGGGTGCATGCAGCATGTCTTTGAGTAAACAGCTAACTGCAACATATTAACTGCAAACAATAGAACACAAGAAATGCAAAAGGAAGAAAATGTGTAATTTTGCATGATTTAAGCAAGACTTCAGCAAAAAGTAAACAGTTACCTGTGCAAATGTAAACCACATTACTAATCACTTAATCAGAAAGAAATAACTCCATATCATAGTGCTGAGAAAATGTTAGTAGCTGAGAAAATATTAGCTACCTGATTTTGCACAAGGGCATTATTCTGACTGGCTTTGCCAAGAATCCATGCAGATGTTTTCCGTATCTCTGGCTCAGCATTATGAAGTTCTCGAATGACAGCAACGAGGCCTCCAAGTTTATCAAGATCTGGTAATTTTATGGTAAAGAACCAATTAGCAAAGAATGATTCAAGAAGGAAAATATCAAGCCTGTGTCAAAACTACCACAAGCTTCATAATATGACTTTTATGTACATTACTGCATTGCTTCTCAACCTACCATGTCGAAAAGCTATTTTTGTAGTTTACAAGAAAAGCTAGAAAATTCCATTATATCTATTTGGATGTTAACAATCCATCAAGATGAATGGCTTAACCAAACTCTGAGCCCTCGATGACCACATGCTGCTGAAAGCTTTCAGAAGAAAATGTTAAAGCGACCAAGAGATTGCCGAAGGATTAAAAAAAAAGTTACTAGCAAGACTTTATTCAAAGTAATGATGCAGCAGCAAAAGGAATTGTCAGTGTAGGAAATTATAACTAATTTCAGGGTCCTTTCAAAGTCTGTCAATGACTGAATCAGAATGATCAATTACATTAGCCAGATTGAAAGAGAAAAGAAAGAGGACCCCAAGGTAGGAAATTATAACTAATTTCACGGTCCTTTCAAAGTCTGTCAATGACTGAGTCAGAATGAGCAATTACATTAGCCATATTGAAAGAGAAACGAAAGAGGACCCCAAGGTAGGAGGCTTAAGACAACATACAGTTCTTTAATTTTGGATTTAAAACATACAAAGCTTTGAAAGATCTTTTCTCTTTCGAGGGAAATTAGAAGATCATAACTTGAAAAAACAAGTCTCTTACAGCCTAAAAACATATAGTTTGGGGGCATGATAAGAGGCAATTTTATATAGGTTACATGTATGTGTCAATCAAGGAGCTTTACAAGATAGTTCCACAGCCAGGGAAGCTGCAACAGCCCAGAGTGCAATTATCCTTTTATTGTCTTTAATACACGTTTCTGGAACGAGGTACCACAACCTATATAAGTAGAATGCAAGAATATCAAATGAGAGAAAATCAATTTTCTAAAGTCAACCATTTATTCCCTAACCTCCTGTTAAAGTGTTAATACTTGATATCCATTCTTGGTATCATCGTTCTAATTTCTGCCTACTGTAAACCTAGACAGCCAACTTTTGATGCAAACTAGTTCTCAAGTTTCCATCTCTAGCTGTTATCCCACACCTAAATCATTAGCATATAGCAAACTTCTACATATCCTGAGAAACTAATCCATATGCAGAGAAACTAATCCATTTAATATTCTAAAGAAATCAAATTGAAAAACCAATTCAATTTTGTTCTAAATCATTAAGCTTTCTGAATAGAAAGCATGTGATAGCAACAAAGGTTCAGTTACTTGAACTCCATGGAATAAAGAACACAAATTGTTCTGGACAAATCAAATCAGTTGAGAAAGCAGCTAGATCAATAAGATACTAGAAAATCTTACACCAAATGTCTGGATGTTGCTTCTTTGAAGCAAGCATGGGTAGCAAATCAAGATGCCAATTGCTCATTAATTAATAGTGTTTAGGAAATATAATAAAATAGATGTAACTACCTAAGAAACATATTTTAAAAGCTAAATACTTTCCCATACATATTCCTTTTACACAAGAAAATTGATGTCAAGAAGGGACACTTTGTGAGATGAGAAGAATCTTGAAGTTACCATTTGCATTATCAATAGGCTCAACAAGAATCAGAAGCTCATCTAGTGCACGCTGCCGATCTTCCACAGAAGATGAAGAATTATTCAAATCAGATATAGCTATTTTCATCAACTCGGCATCTGATGGCGTTTTTAATCTTTCCATCAACTCCTGCATTTGTATTAAATAAATAATTTCTTAAAGCATAAGTGACTGAAAAAAATTATTAGAAGTACAATAATGAAAATATCATTCAATTGTAATATGATTAAGAACATCACACAAACAGATAACAGAGACCACCTGCACATACACTGAGAAAACCCAACAATTTATTAAGAACTGAGAAGTTCCCTAAACTAGTTGAGTCCACATAATGTGAAGAAGAATTTCAGGAACTATTTGTACAACACAAAACTCTTCCTATGAGAGAGTGAGTTTCTACTACTAAGTCTCAAGATGTAACATATAACTCTTCATGTGAAGAAACAGAAATGATTATTTGTAATATTAATCACAGCTTTATTCAACTAGATTTACCTTATTAAATCCCCTCTTGGTCAGTGCCAATATATCATTCAGTATATACATGCTCAAGAAACGCAAATACATGTAACTTTTCATCTTAAGCATACTACACCGTTACTAGGAAGGTTCCTAAAATTGAAGATCCAATACGAACATGGAGAAAATGACCATGAAATTTTGAAAAAAAAAACATAGAATAAACATCACTTTCAGAATACTACTTGCCAACTTAAATGTGTAACTCATACAGCCATCATTTTTACTCTTTAACTTTAAAGAAATGCACATTCCTTAACTGGAAAAATATGATGAGCTCACACAACTAGCACAATGTTTAACTTGTGTTTTTTTCGGAATAAAAAGAAAAGAAGCTAAGTACAATATTTCAGTTTTTCATCATGGGTTTCCTAATGGAGAGGTTGCACTCTTGATGCAATGTATCCTACCGTCCAAAAATGGTTCATTTCAATAAACATTTATATAAAATGGAATATTCATCTCCTCAACTTACTAGTTGAGGCTAGAATTATAGAACTTTTTGGATTGAAGAGTTGGATTGATTAATGCTAGCTATAGTCAATGGTGAGATGGTGAAACCTTAGACATGTAGATATTCTAAAAGATTAAAAAATGAAAGGAAACAGAAATAAGTACACAATAACTTTCCAAATTTATTATTCTTTATGAAGAAAAAAGTGAGGGTACTAAAAGTTTGAAGAAATGTGGACACCTTTTTTCATCAATTATGAATTGAGGAAAAGTTTGGTAATCTTGATACTTTTGTGGCCAATTCTTCGATCAAAGTCCACAATAATATCTCCCCAGCACACCCCCAAAACCTGCCACCACCACGCCTCCCCCCCCCCCAACACCGCCCACCCCCCAAAGGAAAAAAAACCCAAAATCCACTCTGTGCAACAGTACTTCTCTAACGGAGAAATATGATTTTATAAATCAATGTTATATATGAGAATCTTTGCAATGAAGTCCAAGATATTATAATATTACTTAGACATGTTCTATGAAATATTGACACCTTATCTCTCCAAAAAATTTATAATTAATTTATTTTTTATTAAAGATGATAATTATATTTCAAACGTTATATCTTTATAATAAATCTAATAATAGTCTACAAAAAGATAAAACACTATCCAATTTGGTCTAGATCAATGTAGGTTGTGTATGGGTCCAACATTTTAACTTGAAACTCCGAAGGAACAACACATTGATGTAATAAGTAATTAAGTATAGGTCCAGAATCATAAAAATTCCAAAGACCCAAAATATTTGTTAAATAGTTCAGAAATACGCTCTTTACTTTTCAAGAATATCAAATCCACGCACAAAGAAATTGGATGCCAATCCACTAATTGAACATGTCAACTATGAACATGAGGTGCAAATAGGTCAAATTTGGATGAGTACTACTTTATTAGGTATTAGTCTAAAATCTATCTCTATTACTAAACCGCTACAACAGCCAAATGTCAAGCAAGTAGCCTTTATGTATTTTAATTTCTATTTAGCCTTTATATCTCGGAAGATTTGGAATAAATTTGAAACTAGCACCGTTTCATCGTCCTAATAAAACTCTTGGATCTCTATGCGACCAAATTTAATCTCTTACAATTTTCCTCCTTAATTCTTACCCAATCAACTCCCCCTCTCAACTCATCTTCATCGTCATCTCTGTTGTTCTCTTAGACCATTACAAATGACTCTTGTCACTTGAACCTCAATAGCTCATTATCCCAATGGTTGGACGAAACTCACCTTCACAGACCCCTATTATCGGTCCATCATCGGCACCACTTGAAAACCCCCAAAAGGTTAGAACTCTCCGAAAACCTCCTCCCTGACCAAATCTCCCTACTCCACCAACTGCACAATTCAAATCCTATTTCTTTTGCCTCCAAACCATTATAATCCCATACTTCAACCTCACTTTGCCCCCTGCATTACCTCCCACCCTTAGACTCCATGTCCTCCACCACAACACCGCCAGTACGCCCGACTATTGAATGCCTAAAAGGCCTACTTTGTTCCGGCAATTTTGACAATGGCCTCCACATCCTTCCTGTCCTGCTCCCCCTCCTGCAGAGACCTATTAAAACGCTACACCTTTTCCTTAAGGAACTTTCTATAACTCATAAAAGAAAATAGCTATGCATTTTCATGTATCTAAGGTAATCTATAAAGCATGATACAGATGGATATTAAATTTTAGTAGTTGAATAAACCAAATCCAATAACTTTTAGTCCCAAAACAAATATATCTTTCATTCAATTTAATTGTCAAACTATTAATAGAAAGTTAGAAACATATTTTAATTAGTTAAAAGCATTACATTCTCTGTCCGCATTGATCTAATATTAAAACGAATAAAAAAATTCTTTTTCCTAACTTTTCTTAGAATGTAGTCTCCATATACCAAGGTTGATATTCCATACGCTTTTTATTTGTTTTTTTATGAGATTGTAAGTATGAAGCTCTTAATTTGATTTATGTTTGACTATAGCTTTTTTTTTGTCTTTGTGAAGAGTATGAAGTTGACATGTATGAATTGGATATTTATTTATTTATTTTGTTATTTCAAAAAATTTAGGAAAAAATGGTTAGATGTGTTGAGTTGAAGTGAAATGCCCTTGGCTCATTCTATGTTGTTTTATTTATTAGATTTATAAGTAATGTTGTATTTTAAGTTATTTTCTACGACTGACCATTACTCACTTTTGGCTTCTTTTTTGTTTTTTTTTTCATTCTTATAGCTTTTACTATGAATGAAGAGAGTAAGTATTGTTTGAAGCATATTTATAGGTAATTTTATTTTGGAGAAAAATTAATTTGTTTTTTGTGTGTTGATTTTTAATAGTATGTTTGAAGTATGCTCTTCTCTATTTTTAATTTAATTTTCCTATTTTTCTCTTTTGTTTTCTAGGAGCTGAATTCAGCTGTAGATAAAGTAAGTATGCAATCTCTCTTTTTTTTACCTTGAGTAAGTAGAGTTCTTTTTTCCCTCAGATTTTAAGGTAAATTTTATTGTTTTGAATTGAAATTTTAGGGGATAATGCATCTTTTTTTTGAGCTGCTCCAATTGAAGAAAGCTTCGAA
The DNA here is from genome assembly GCF_001876935.1 of Asparagus officinalis. NCBI lineage: Eukaryota > Viridiplantae > Streptophyta > Magnoliopsida > Asparagales > Asparagaceae > Asparagus > Asparagus officinalis. Next base: position 48,943,583 of record NC_033797.1, on the reverse strand, counting down.
TGAAAATTATTTAAATTATTTTGCTTTCTTTAGGTAAGATTTTTTCATTGAGTAGGTTATTTACACAAAATTTAGGACACTCGGTACATATAAGCTTCATAATCCTTTAAAATCGGACATTCGGATTTGAATGAAGTTTGTTATCGGTTTCTTTTGGATTTAAAATGGATTATTTTGGTTGATTTTCACAAAAAACATGTGATTTTGTCAAAGTAATGTCAGTAGTTTAGGAAATTTTAGTTAAAATATATCAAATTTCATCAACATCAGTTCTGATGACCAAATTTTAGATCTTTCATCATTATCAATTGTAACAACTAAATTTCAGCATTTCATTGTCACTTTGGTATACAAGACTAAATTTAGATTTGAAAGTTTATTTTAACATATGTTAAACAACTTCGTTGAAAATTTTGAAGTTCCAGATCGATGCATTTGATTTAAAATCTTATTTTATCGAAATTAAAGTACGTTATTCATATGTTCATAAGTACTTGATATAACTAATTCTCATTTTGGGCTATTTTTTAATGTGAAATGTTATGGTTACCATTCATTTTGATATATTGCTTGTCATGTTCTTGAGAATAACTCTTATTTTGACAAAACACCACCTGGACAAAGCACCTAAAAATATAAAATTTGTGAAATTGATTTTTAGTTATGTATGGTTCGCTTGTAATTCTATGTTACACAACTTGGTTGCATATTTTGAGGTTCTAAGTCAATGATATTTGATTTGAAATTTTATTTTAACATTCTCTCAAACAATTATTTAAAAAAAATAAGATTTGATTTCGAAAAAAATTGTTAGCTTGAGTTTCTTTGAATATACTTATGCATATCTAAATCGATGTGAAAAGCTTCGTTTCTCTTCATTTAGATCCATTCACCATCATCATCTTCTTCATTTTGAGAAGCGCTCAAACTTTGACAAAACAACTAAAAGCAAAAGTTTTTTAAAATTGGCTTTAGTTTTATGAGTGTAATAATTATATGTTATATTGTTCAAACTTTAAATAATATTTTTAATACAAATTCGTGCATCGACAGGTCTGAAACTAGTTATATTAGAAACTCCATAGGACCAACATCTGGATCAAATGAATCTTGGTCCGAAATAAATTGACAGCCCTATAATTTATGTTAAATTTTAGTTTATAAATATATGTTCACAAGTCAAGACTATCAAAACAAATCCAACAAAAGTGGACCCTAAACTCAAAAAGATTCAGGTTTAATTTATAATACCTTTCAAAATATATCAAATTAAAAAAACCCAACTTGACGGCTTGATTTCGTGAACATATAGGCAAAATTTCAAACAAATATTTCAAATAAAAGTCCTAAAATTGTTCATCACCCAAATAATTTTCATAGCAATGGATTATTTATCACGTGTCTAATCCATGTATCCTACACTAAGAAGTTAATATTTAATGCACTAATAGTAGTTTGACAATGACTTGGTTGATAGGCGCATTTATAGCTATTAATCCAAGTTGTCAATGAAGAATGATTATTATCAAAACTACTGATTTGTATTATTTGGAATAGTATGTTATATTAGTTGTAGCATCTCTTTCTCTTCACTTAAAAATCAATGTCTTACATTTAACTTTATTCAATTAATACTATGCTTAGGAGGCTAGGATAAAAAGTCTATTTTTCATGTTTTCTATATCCAAAGTTTCTTAATTATAGAAACCCAGGGCATCAATCCTATCAACCTTCCCGCTCTATCTCAAGCCTTATGTGTCTACACTAGTCCTCATACTCCCCTCCCAACACCTTCCTTCTCTTGTAGCCACGCAAGATGAACTATACGTGGAAAACTCAAATTACCATAAGATAAATACAAATGAAACTAGGTTCTTACCTTTATTTCCAATTGGCGTTTTTTCAGTTCATTTGTTGATAGTCTTTGAACGTCGTTAGCTTTTTCCTTCAACTTCTCAGGATCAGAATGACCTAATGAGATAGAAATTTCATTGACTAATGAAGAAACAATATGTAAACGAGCTTCTCATATACTGTTCTACAAGACACAAAAAGATTCAGTTCTAAATAAATAGCCACACAACATGATGTTAGTATAAAAGGTATTTAAACATTGATATTGAATTTTTATCATTACAATGCATATATACAAGAAAAGACATGAAAAACTTTGTTTGGGTATTAATATCTACAACATGCAAATGTTTTTGGTTTGAATATGTTTATTATCCTTTTAGATAAGAGAGAGCATGTGTGTACCTCAATAAAAACAAATAGTAGCGGGCTACAAAAGTCAGTAAAGTGAAACATAACTATAAACAAAATATAGTTAGATGGAATATAGCTAGCGAGATGTAACATGTTGACACCAGATTACTTACATTCATAATGGAGAAGAAAATTGCAAGAAAAGGCGCTTCTAGTTTACCAATGAGATAAGCAAATGGATAGTGTCACCATGGAAAATTTTCACTTATTTATGTGTAATAATGGTGGATAAGACATCATATTAATATACAATAATAATGGTGGATAAGAGATCATATTAACATACAACTCCTTCATGGTCCACAATAGAAAGGCATGTTTCTTTAAAGCCTCAAAAGAAACAGGGTTCATAAGATGGGAGATCATAAGTTGCATGTAGGAGGCAAATTTTTATGGGATTAGTACTGCTATAGAGAAATATTAAGATAGTGTTCACGCTCCACCACATGTAAATCCGAATGTCTTTCTGAATCTGTATGTTTGAAGGAAGCTGTAAACTGACATAAGATAACGTGATACACTTCACCTTGCTAATTGAGTTTTTTTTTTTTTTTTTGGAGATCTTAATTCTCAAATCACCAGTTAACTTCCTTGCTTTCCTATAAAATGAATATGATCAATGTGATTTTTCCAAGTAGAAAACACCCTAGTGCGGTCTTGCGATTCCAAAGCAAAGTAATCTATGCATTATGTTCATAAAGGAAAGAAGTAACCCTTTTGCACCATAAATAAGAACCAATCCAAATATCTTCAAATCCAAGAGAAGACAAACCCGGATCAATAGTGTCACAAAAATGCATAAACTATGAGAAGTTGAGAACCCAACTAACATCTCCCAATGGGAATAAGTCTCCAATGAACCATAAGATCATCCATGACATAACTGTAACCGTAATGAAAGTAAGGTCTTTTACAGATCCATGCTGGAGGAGGAATGGATAAAAATGTCCCCACTATGAGAGTATGAATGGCAAAGTGACACCTAAACCAGGTACACTCTAATCAGTCGTCAAATATTTTTTTACAGCACTTCGTTCTTCAATTAAACTTCAGACAGAGAGGTTTAGATTGGACCAGTCCCCAGTCTCCCTAACCTAGCAGCCCCTCTAGTAGAATATGCTCTGGGGACGCAACCCATTTTTTTGTCAGTCCATAACATCCTAACTTCCCACAACCACGGGTCCATAGCCACACTCATTTTAGGTAGGTCATTTCCCCTACGTCAAATTTAGAAAGGAAAACTATCACTTAAATACTTTCTTCTACTTTGCGCAAGCATCACAAACAGCAAAACAAAAGCAACTATAATTCTAAGTTGAACCTACCCCAATTATATTCTAAATAGAATTATGACGGGAATTAACAGAATATTCAACAAATATTAAGGGCTAAAGCTCTAAAATTAGCTTGTGGGTATCACATGTCAAGATTTGGAGAAAAATTCTCACGTTTGCGTAACAGAAGGTGTTAAAGTGCAAAATTTTAGAAACTTTAGGGAATGCAGCTGAGGGTACATAAGTGCAAAATAGGTGAAACTATAAGGTTTCCAAGTGCTAATTAGCCATCTAGAAAATAGATTATTTCTCAAACCCTTCATGTCGTCCTTGACTAGAACTTTATATAGATTATAGATTAATACAATTTCATACATTGAGACTATTCGTGGATTAATAATTTTAAATATGGTGTTCTCTTTTATATCATGCTAAAAGAAAAGTATACACTAATTGCGCCCTACTTGAAATTCTCCACTGTCCTACATATAAAGAGGAGAAATGAACATTCTAAAGCGAGCACAATAGCTCAATTAGGCTTAATAATCACAAAGAAGGCGCAATAACATGAAAGAAGATCGCCAGTTACAAAGATTTGACAAAACGTTACTGAACCAAAGCAAAAAGAGGATAGGGAACCAAAGTTACCTATCGCCCACTGAAGCATGCTATCGAGGGACGAGAAGCCGCCGGCGAGCTCATCGGAGTCTCTATCGACGGCCGAGGGATCCTCCGCTTCCAATGCCGCCACGAGATCGCTCTCGTCTTTGCCGGTGGCCCAAAAGATCCCACCCAGCGAACTCACGTTCGCTTTCTCTCCGCCGCCGCGGCGGCCAGCGCGGCGCCGGAAGAGAAGAGAAGCGAGGCTAGGGCTATTGTTATTAGGAAGAGGCGGTGAGCGGATTTGGCCATCGAAGAAGAGAGCGGAGTTTTCTGCCCTTTTTCGCGTTGAGAAAAAGAGAGGCAAGCGCCCAGAAGAATCCTGAGGGAGTCGACAAAACATCGGGGGTTATTATGTATATTAGTCACGATCGGGCTCTATAACGCGGACGCGAAATTGACGTGGAAAACCAATGAGACAAAGGCACGTGTAAATAATTGTCGTTACGATGTGCGTGGGATGTTCGCAGTTTGGGGTTATATGTTTAGGCTAAATTGCATGTAAATGCCTTGAGTTTCGCTAATCTTGCACTTAAGTAATCTTTATTTTAAAATTGAGCTAAAAAAGTGCTGCAAAAATTTTCAATGTTGCAAATGAATGCCCATGTAGTTAAAAGATTTCCAGACAGCGTTAACTTTCTCTACGTATCTAAGAATATCACGTAACAGAGAATACTAAAGTGATAGTTTTAGAAATTTTAGGGTATTTAAGTGAGTTCATTTACAAATTAACATTGAGTAAATAAGAAGGCACTAACGTGCACTATTGCATAAACACGAGGGCACCAACAACTTTGGGGCATTAATTTGTAACACTTAAATACTTTAGGACATTTAAGTGTACGGTCTTAAAATAGAAATCACTTCACTCACGTACAAGGTTAATAAAACTCTAGGGTATTTAAGTATAATTTAGCCTATGTTTTAGTGTTTTACAATAAAATAACCAAGCTTTTTAGTAATATTATAATGTTTTAATTTGTAATTGTTATAAATCTTAATACATAATGATTTAACTTTACAATTTGTGTTATGATGTACTATTAAGATGACTCGTTCAATGTTATGTTTGTTAATTTGCCCACGAGTTCGCCTACATTGTGCTCTGTAGAACACGATAGGGAAATTTATACCAAATATTGAGATACCAATAATGTTAGAATTGGGGGTGGAAACAAACCTCCGCCGGCGACGAGGAGCTCCGACGAGCTCCGACGAGT
>NC_033797.1:48933162-48937161 GCF_001876935.1 Asparagus officinalis | reverse complement strand
ATGGTGACAAATTTAAGGCTTCTTCGCTAAAAGTTTTTGTTCTTATAAGGAACCGTTTCCTCGTTAAAACGAACCTATTAGCGAGGAAATTATAGTTTCCTCACTATTAATTTGGCAGAAAATTTGCAACACCCGCCAAATTCATTAACGACAAATTAAAGGTTTACTCGCTAAAATTTTTGTTTTACGAGGAACTATTTCCTCGTTAAAAAAACCAATTAGCGAGGAAATAATAGTTTCCTCATTATTAGTTTGGCGGAAAAATGTGTAAAACCCACCAATTTCAATAGCAACAAATTTAAGGCTTCCTCGCTAAAAGTTTTTGTTTTACGAGGAACCGTTTTGTCGTAAAAAAAACCTATTAGTGAGGAAATTATAGTTTCCTTAATTAATTTGGCGGAAAAATATGCAACACCCGCCAAATTCATTGACGACAAATTGAAGGTTTCCTCACTAATTTTTTTTTCTTTTACATGGAACCTTTTCCTCGTTAAAAGAATCAATAAATGTCCAGCACGAGGTAAAGCTCTAGTATGGATAGAAATAAGGATTTGGTTTGTCTGGTTGATGGTTCCTTTTTGTAGTTTTTTGCACAATTCACATGAAGATTAACAACCAATTAATATTTATTCAGGTTCAAAGGGATCCCAATGATAAAGGATTGCTCACAAATCTGATAATATTTAAACAATTTGCGAGTTTTGTATATACATTTATTTCAGACTTCTGAAATTAGATTATGTTAATATATAATATTGACTTCTGAAAATAGATTAAACCAAACGTGCAATAAAATCACTTATTCCTATTTGGCGTAGCACTAGTATAAAATAGGACAGTCCAAACAGTTATTAGAACCATTTGGACAAGTAAAAACAACCCAAATGGTTAAACCCGTTTGGGATAACAAAACCCAAACGGTTGAAACCGTTTGGGCTGTTAGGAGATCCCAAACGCAACCTCCAAACAGGTTTAACCGTATGAGATGTTTAGCCCAAATGGTTTAACTCGTTTAGGTGTTTAATTATTTTTCTTTTTTAAATAAAACATTTCTCTTCTTCTGTGCTCTTCCGCTTCACCCCAAAATTTCCCCCAAAATCTAAAATCCGTTCTCTGCTTCCCCCCTAAAACTTACCCCAAAATCTAAAATCCCCGCGCCCCTTATCCCCATCCCCTCAAATCCCTCATCTGAAATCCCTCTTCTCAAACCCTAATCTCTCAAATCCATCGGCCATCTTCTTCCTCCTCCTCCGCTCCTGCCGCCGCCTCCACGTCGTCTTCATCCGCTTCGATCTCGTCGGGCTCCGCCGCTGGGTCCTAGGGTTCTACATCATCCACTTTTATCTCGAGCAAGGCCAGACCGTCGAGGTCTTCTTCCCGGCGAACTCCTTCATCGCCGACCAGCAGCTCCTCATCGCCTTTTCCTCGTTCCTCGATTCAATGCACCAGGCCCGCTACCGATCCTCGATCCTCGACTCCATCTTCACCTTCAGGTTCCCGGCGAGCTCCTCCTTTGTCTACGGCTACGTCTTCAACCGCTAGCGGCACGATCTGAGGCAAGATTTCAACCGCCAGCGGTAAGATTTCAAATATAATTGATTCTCAAATATAATTAATTTGGAAGATAGATTAAACCAAATGTGCTACGATCTTCAACCGCCAGCGGCAAGATTACAAATATAATTGATTTGGAAGGTATATATGTATCTTTTTTTTTATTTGGATTTGATGTGTTATTATTTCTTCTCAAGTTTTTAATTTTTTGTGATTTATTAGGTGATTTGTTTGGTCTGCGATACTGAACAGCGGGTAAAATTTCTGAATTATCTTTGTTTATTTGAAATTCTTTTTCCTTCTGGGAATTATTGCAAGAGTTGGGGTGATTTTAGGTTACCGAAGTTTGTACAAAGTGTGGTGTAAAAATGGGGGAGTGGTTCTGTGAAATCTGCAAATTTACGACGACACTGAGAAAGGGCAGTTTCACTGTGATGATTGCGGTATTTGTCGAGTTGGAGGGCAGGATAATTTCTTCAATTGTGAAACATGTGGTATGTGCCTCTCTCTTGATAAATATTTGGATTTGTTTGCTTTTCTTGATAAATGTTTGAATTTGTTTGCTTTTCTTGATAATTGTTTTCTATTAATGACGAACCAGACTTCTATTAGAACAATCAATAGTTATCTACATTTAGTGCTGACATCTTGTTTTCCTTTTTGTTGATGTTGTATATACATGCTTTTTTTTGTCTTTTTGTTGAGCTCATTGTTCTATCTGATTGTACTCAAGCATGTAGGATGGAATAGATGAAATTCATGGCACTTTGTTATCTACATTTTATGGATACATCTTCTTTAGTTGAAATTTTCTGTTAATCTACATATCTTTGTCCATTCGAAATTATCTATAGGTTCCTGCTACTCAAATTCTCTACGCGGTAAGCACACATGTGTGGAGAACTCAATGAAACAGAATTGCCCCATATGTGTTGAGGTACATTTTCGTGATATTCTTTCGCATTCTACATTTGAAATTTGAAACATCATCATGTTAGATTCTATGTTGCAGTATCTTTTTGACTCGTTAAAAGTGATAAGTGTTTTGAAATGTGGACACACAATGCACTCTGAATGTATGGCGCAAATGTTGAATCATCATCAGTAAGCCTCATCCCCCCACTAAACTGTAGTTCCTACTAATTTGACCCCCAATCCAATTTGATTTTGGTGTTTAAGAAGGGAAATTGTATATGTTATTAATGTTCTTTTTGTTTTTCTTTCTTTTGCAATAGATACACTCATACACATGTCCAATGTGCTCCAAGTCCGTGGTAGATATGGCAAGGCATTGGAGAAAGCTCAATCAAGAGGTAAGCACTTCTTACCTTTCAACATATTGAGGCTTTGTATTTCTTAACCCATTCTTATCAATATCTAATAAGAAGTATTGAGATGATCAAGAGTTACATGTATCAGTAGCTTTACTAGTTCAAATGCTTGTATGAGTTTTGAACGCAAAATATGTTTCTATTATAATACATACATAGACAGCTCAACCTGAAATTAAACAATCACCTGAATCATTGGAAGGATGAAACAGGATAGGTGCAGCTGATAAGAAAGAAAATTCACACACGTCAGCATATAATTAAAATACGAATACATAAGTATAATACTTGCATATTTTGTCTAGATTTATGTGTGCTTGACACCTATCACATAAGTATAATACCTTGTATTGTTTTGTTGGCTCAAGGAAGAATGAGAATTTCTTTGCACTCATTTTTCTAGTGAAAAGTGTAGAGTACAATATCTTTTTTTTATTTTTCTCCACGTATTACATTTTTTCTTTTGTCATTTACTTCTTTCTAAGTGTATATCTTAATAATTTTAGATTCGCACAGAGAAGAATGTTCTTAATAGGTCAAAATTGATATATCACCACAAAGCTGGGTCAAAATCATTTATGTCACACCAAGAGCAAATTGTAAGATACTTTTTAGTTTTGTTATAAATTTGTAACTTAATTGTGTACATATATATATGTTGAAAAAGAAAATATGTGTAGATGCTTTGAAGCAAATTATCAGTTCCTGTCATAGGAACTCAAAAGTGTGTCTATCTGAGCTTTATTCAAAAATTTCCCCTGCTGCTACAAAGGTCCCATGGTTCACAACAGTGTGGGATAATATGAGCTACCCAAAGCACTGTTTCATTATGTGGCTTGCAGTGCAGAACAGGCTACTTACAAGAGATCGATTGCTCAAAAGAGGAATCATCACCATTGGCCTCTGTTGTTTGTGCAATGAAAATGTTGTTGAATCCCGAAACCACCTCTTTTTTGAATGCAGCTTCACTAGTGCAGTCTGGAATGAGATTATGAATTGGCTTCAATTCGATTGGAAGACTTGTGAATGGAATCGCTTGCTGGATTGGTTTAATTGCAGGCTGAGAGGAAGGGGTTTTAAGCAAAAGGTGAAAAGAATGTCATTATCTTCTACT
>NC_033797.1:48905465-48932883 GCF_001876935.1 Asparagus officinalis | reverse complement strand
ATTATTATTTTTATCATTTTATTATAATGATTATTATTATAATTTAATTGGTTACTACTAATAATTGTGTATATTTATTTTATATTAGTTTATTATATTATTTTTAAATAATTAATATTTAAAATGTTATTGATAATTATAATTATTTAGGAAAGTGAGGAGGTGCATAATTAATAAGTGGTTATATTTATTTATTGAAAGATTAATTAGAGATAATGGCATATTTAGAATTTATCAAAATTTAAGAGGGCAAAAGAGTAAATTAAAAGTTTTACCACCTCAATCCTCTTTTTATAGTAGTATATAGATATAGATATAGAAGTATAGATTACACTATTTGATTGACAAAAAAAAGTTGGTATGGCACCACTAAATACAGATGTAGCTTGTTATAACAACCAATTTTGAGCTGAAATGGAAGAAAAGTTAATGTAGCTACAATCCTAGTAAGATATACAATTTCAATGCTACATTAACTTTCCCCCCACTTTACCAAAATAACTAACCAACTAATGATATCATACTCCCTTTAAAAGCACGACTTCGGAAAAATCTTTCTGTAGACAAAAATATCCCTATAAAGTTTGAACTATCCTATCACTAAATATATATATATATATATATATATATATATATATATATATATATATATATATATATCATACTCTCTTTAAAAGCACGAGTTCAGAAAATCTTTCTGTAGACAAAAATACCCCTATAAAGTTTGAACTATCCTATCACTAATCAATTCTAATTTTTAAATTGTATTTAATGATTTATTCTAATCCTAATCAAATAACTTCAAAGTTTGAACTATCCTAATCCTAATAAAGTTCTAACTTAATCAAATTCTAATAATTTTTAAATTAAGTTTAAACTAATATATCTATCCTTAATATAACTAATATATCTATCCTTAATACATGATATTATATAATAATGATATTATACTTTTTTTAAGTTTGAAATATTATACACTATCTAAAAGTTTAAACTAATTTGCATGTGTAAAATCATATTATGATTAATTTATTAACAATAATATAATAAGTTTATATTACAGAAAGATATCATATTGCATGTGCTATGATTGTATCTATCTTTTAATACGTGCATTCACAAAGATAACTGAATTCTTATTATAAACAAATTCTTATTATAGCAGTAGAACTCTTCAGGTATAAATAAAGCACGAAATCCACTTTCTTCTCTCACCAAATATTTCTCAGACTTTGAAGCAATTATCAACTGTTCTCTCTCAAAGGCTTGGTTTTGGCGTCTCTCTCTTTTTATTTAATAATGATTGTTAGACCCTAGAGGGGGGCTAATCCGATTAAATGCCAATTAAAATTAATTAATACGTTATCCTAGCAAGTATAAAATACAACAAGATGTGTGAGCTAGGATAAACAATATGAACAAGGGATATATCCTAGCAATGAGATATACTATGAGTTATATGCAAGGATATGAAACTAAGGGTGATATAAACATAAATAAGATAAACAAGATAGTGGATAATATGAACTAAGAGTAAATGACAATGGCGATATAAGATATGAGCATGAATATAAATGAACGCCAAAGCATACTCAAACACACTATATGATCACGGAGTTCGGACCTTCCGTCCTACGTCTCCGCTCTCCACTCCCGGGGAGAAATCCACTAACACAATCCGGTTTGGAAGCCGGAACTTCTTCTACACACTCGGTTTTCTAGCTAACCGAAAACTCTACAACTCACACTCTTGCAATCACACTCTATACCCACTAAGTGTTGGACCTAGCCGTGTCTCCCTCAAGTGCTCGGTTACAACCTCTCCTTAGGCACGTCAACCGACGTCACTCCTCTTAGGACGATCACCGACTCTCACCACACACTCCTCACTCGGTGTACAAGTATATTACAAAGTGAATCTCTCAATAAGCACAATATAACAAATGATTGTTCTCAACTATGGATGAGAACTCAATTAAGCACAACTCAAAGTTACAATCTCTCACCACCCAACTATACTATGTATGAAAGATACAATAAGCTCAAAGTGGGTGTGTGTAACAATGAGTGAAATCAAAATCAAACTAAACTCAAATATAAATCTAGCTTAAGAACAATGATAATCAAACAAGTATGTAAATGTAAAGCTAGAGTTGAGTTTAGGAAAACTTCTCTAGATCAAGATGGAGAGATGGAGATATGAGCCCAAAACAAGAAGATAATCTCCTCCACTTGTGAAAACCAAAACAGCTTAAACCAAACCCTTAAACAAGCTTAGACAAGCTTAAACTCTTTTTAAAACCCTTGTTTAAAAACTTCTTTTAAAACATTCTTAGATTACATGAAAACTGAGATCAAAGAGGATTTTTATAGCCTCCAAGACCTCACCCAAAAACCCAAACAAAATGACCAAAAAACCATTCTGCAACGGCTCTAAAAAGAGCCGTTGGAACTGCAGCGGTCGACCGAGGAAAATCGCGGTCGACCGCGAGTAAAGAAAGAAGCGGAGAAAAGTTCCAGACAGTTCGTCGGTCGACCGGCGGAAAAATCGGTCGACCGGCGGTACTGTAGCAGGTACATCTGATATTATAAAATCTATTAAAAATAGTAAAACAGCTCCAAAAATTATGAAATTTTGCGGGAAGGTTCTCGACATGTATAAAAACATGTTAGAGAAAGAATTTATGAAAAATAATTTCCCAGTTGAGAGAAATAAATGTTTGAACACAGAAATAGAGTTTCTAAAAATCTGCTGTGATATACGATTTTGTAAAATAAATTAGGCACAGTAAATAAACTCCAAAAATAGTAAAAACTGGATGAAAGTTTCTAAACATGTAGATAAACATGTCAGAGAAAGAATTTTTCAAATATCACTTCTCATTTGTGAAAACTCATCAGTTTTGTAAAACATGCACGAACATGTGCACGAACGAAAACGTGAATTTGTAAATTCCTTTAAACATAGCAAATCAATTCCAAACTTGAAGAAACTTTGAGAAATGTTTGAAAATGATATTTTGAACATGTTACAAAAAGAATTTTCCAATTTGCATTTCCCAATTGTGAAATCTCATTATTTTGCAAAAGTGTTCAAAACATAAAAAAGTGATATACATGAAGTTTGATGTTTTGACATAAACAATGTTTTGAAACTTTGCACAATGATTATATAGACTTGATAAAATATGTATATGATGATTGTTAAGTCGATAAACTGAGAATACGATATTTGAGCTTAGAAACCAAATACGTGTATGTATATATAAACATCAAAATCTAAAACACTTGTATGTATATATATATAACTATATATATGCATAGAAACCAAATACGTGTGTGTATATGATATTGAGCTTAGAGTACCTAACACACATAATATAAAACCTAAACTAAATATACCAAAGCTTGATCTTAATCTTCAATAGGCTTGACTTGATATATTTGCGGATGAAGCTTGAACTTGATCTTTAAGTTGAATTGCATAGGCTTCACTGACATTCCGCCAACCTCCTTTGGATATGATCGTTGAAGCTCTATTCCATCCATCCTCCAACAACGTTATTTGTCTATAATAAATAAGAAAACACAAATACTAGACAAACAACATTAGTGATAAATTGTTTGTTAAACATCATCAAAACAAGAAGGCCAACAATGATGACTTTTTATCTTTGTTATTTTCTTCTTATTAGAATTAGATTAGATTGTTTAAAGATTATGAACTAGATTATATATTGTTCTTCTTATTTTAGTCAATTAATCATAGTATCTAATTACAATAATTTTCACAACACTTCCATCTATTTTCTTCTTATTAGATTAGATTAGATTAGATTATTTTAAAGTAAATTAATTATAATTGTTTGGAAAAGTCGGCCTGATAGTGGGGGAGATAAAATTATAATTTTTTTAAAACTTTCATGCATCTTATGATTTGTATATGTGATAGTGTAAATTTTATTTAATAGTTCTCGGAAGGAAATCTGTTGGTCCTCTATTTTTCTTATTCATTATCTTAATCTTTCATTATTTAAATCCTTTATCCACTGAACTAATCAACTTCAGTTTTGTATCACCAGTAGTTATCCCCATGAAAAAGTAACACGCTGTCAGCACTATTTCATTGGATAATGACTTCGATTACTTCCAATGCAAAGTTTTCTAAATTTAATAAACATGGAATTAGTATGTAAGATTAATATAGACTAATATGTCTCTTGTCTTTCATTCCGCAAAAATACAGAAAAAAATCACAAACACATAAATATAAAAATTTCGGTTTTGGAGTCTACAAGAATATGCCTGATTCTCTTAAGAGTTTTGATACTTGCACAAGAATTCAAAAATATATGATATCAGCAAATTAAAATTAGTGTATGCACAAAGTTGTAAGATCAAAGAAAGCACAATCATGAGACTACATACAGAAAGCGGTATATACTTTTCAAAACTCAAGAAATAATATCAACTGAGAAACATGAATACTAAAACTTTAAAAGGTAACATGTGAAAGTATTCTGAAGATACAATAAAATCTAACATTTGGTTAATTAGACTAATATAACTTTTATATATACGTCATGCACTCCTTCGTACTGTTTTACTAACATACATTCTACACATTATATTTTCATTATATTTATTTGGAATCTTTTAATATGAGGTCTTCTCTCATCAATTAGTACAATGTCATTAACTGACAACATATATCATGAGATCCTACCTTGAGAATACATAATAAGTTCATCCATTACTTATGCAAAGAGATATAAAATTGTCAGAGAATTTAAAAATGTGGCGATTGCCACTATTCTGGAGTTTGATTTAGAATTGGCTTTAGATATTGTACTAGAGCCTCCAAGCATAGTTCTGAAGACAAATATTACCGCTTGGGTTATGAAAGTTTTTATCTATAATAGAAGAAAAAGAAGAAAAGATTGCATTTTTTGTTATTTTCATAATATCAACGTTTATAATTCAGCTTGTATTTTTTTGTGATTGTCATTATCTATTCGGTAAATTTCATTAAAACCCTAATAACTTTCAGAATGCCTTTTTTTTGTTTACATATAACTAATTAACATATAATATATAGCTTAGTATTAATTAGTTATATTTTCCAAACATTTATCTCTGGTGTTAATAATATTTACAAGGTAACAAAATACATGGAGTTATGTATGGAGAGACTATCAAAAAGTTTATAGATATGCTTTAAAAGAATCAAATTATTTTTATTTCAAATGGAGAAGTGAAAGGAATAAACCCAGCTTTTCCAAGTATCCACAAATCACTTGAATTAGTATTAATAAAAGACGTATCTATCAAAAAAGCACCAATAGGTTTTCACTTGGAGAACATATTGAACAACTTTGTCCCATTTGAAGAAGCATTTTCCATGAAAGATGCAACAAAAATTATTAAGTACTTATAAATTTTTTTACTTTAATCTTCAATACAAAATAAGACACTAATTTATGTAATCATAATTTTTTTATAAAATTACTTGCAGATATTCTTGCAATAACAACTAACGTGAAACCGATGATCAACTATATTACAAAACATAACAAACCAGACAATAGGAGGAAAATCATGCTAATGGATAAAAGGTATATTCATGATACTTATTTTCAACATCATAAGAAAAAAAAAAGATTAACGTACTTTCTTTTTTCATATACAGTGAAATGACTATGCACGCAACTTTATTTGGGGATTTAGCTACAAATGAAGGATCAATTCTTGAAGCCGAAATCAAAGATAAGCCTATAATAGTATTATCAAATTTTAAAATCTCTATATATAAAGGTACATAACTTATTACTGAAATTCTTATTAAAAACAACTTAACATAAAATTCATCCAATAATTATCTCAATTTTGTAGGGAAGATAAGCATATCGTCACAAATTATATCAACAATATGTATCAACCCAAAAATACAACTAGCTAAAGAATTTAGGGAATGATAAGTAGAACAAGCATACTTTCATATAACGCAATGATAAAATAGTATTATATTTTAATCTAATATGCATGTTTTCATTTGGAAGAAGCCGCAAAAGCAAAAGGATCTCCATCAACGCTTTTTATAAATGCAAAAGAAATTCAAATTAGTGATATTATGCATACATCACAGAATTCGATACAGATACAATATTAGAAACCTATTCTTATTAACACATTTAAATCTAACTAATTTTTGTCAATATACAGACACGCTTTTGCATATTTAAGGCAAAGATAACTACTATTTTGAATAAACTCGAGCTATGGTTCTATACTTGCAAAGACTGCAACAAGAAAGTAGATAAAGATGTTAGTAAAGAGTGTCTGAATGATAAATACCGCAGAATCATTGATGACTCAGTATAAAGGTTAAGTAATATATCTTTTTTTATGACATGAATATATTAAAATACAATATTAACTATCTCTAGAAATTAACAATGAAAACTACAGGTTGTTGACCCTATAGTTTTGATGATGATTTGTCAAACAATTTATCGCTAATATATTCTCTAGTTTTTATGTTTATGTTTCTCTTTTCAGGTATTTCAACACACGTCAATCAAGCGTTAAAGATTCAAGTTCATATGTGTGGATTTACCTAGGTATATGTTTGGTTTACTTACATATATTGTATGATTATATCTAAGCTCAATATATGTACACTTAACACGATTTTTGACGTTTTCTATCATATAAATGATTTTTCATCAAACGTTGTTACAATAACTTTTATCTCATGATTACAGCTCTTTCATACTTCATTATATACATATAATACATGTTCAATATATATATACATATTTACAAGCTTCATGTCAATTTTCATTTCATTATATACATATAATACATGTTCAATATATATATACATATTTACAAGCTTCATGTCAATTTTCATATTTATGAAAAACAAGTTTTCTGAACACTTTTCAAAAACAAGGAGTTTTCACAAACGAAAATTGATTTTCCAAAAATTCCTTTTCAAACATGTTTATTTCATCATTTAGAAACTTTCACCAAAGTTTCACTATTTTTGGATTTGATTTGATATTTTTAATGAATTTTCAAAACAGCCCAAAAACCTGTCAATATGCAATATATCAGATTCCGGTCGACCGCGGCGGTCGACCGCCAATTGCAATTTTTCTGAGCTTGCTTTTTTGTGCTCGCGGTCGACCGTGACGGTCGACCGTGAAAACATCCAGAGACTTTCGCGGTCGACCGCCAGCTTTATATTTTCAAAACTGTATTTTTTGAGCTTTGCGGTCTTTCGGAGTTTTTGAGCTTCGCGGTCGCCCGGACCGGTCTACCGCCGAACTGTCAGAACTGTTCAAACGGCTAGTTTTTCCAGCTGTTTTCAAACTGGTTTTTTGGTCTTTTACTTATTTTTTGCTGTTGTATTGGGTGCTATATATACCACATTGCTGCTCTTCTTCTATAGATCCAAGAAATCCAAGTTTGGTGTTTAACAAAATATTATTTGTGTTTAAGAGCTGTTTAATAGTTGATTTCATCAATCAATTTTTAAGAGAAGTTTTTCTACAACAAGAAGTGGCTTTCAAATCCCATTGGGATCATCATCTACTGTTCTTCTTGTTTGAGAAGTCTTCTAAACTCTTATATAGCTTGTTATTTTATTTTCATAATCGAGCACTTGAGGAGGAGGATACGGGGTAGGTTCCTACACTTAGTGTGTAAAGTGTGATTGCATAGTGTTTGTGTAGTGTGAGAGTTTTCGGTGATCTTGTAAACCGAGTGTGTAGAAGTTCCGGCTTCCAAACCGGATTGTGATAGTGGATATCTCCTCGAGGTGAGGAGCGGGGACGTAGGTCGTGGTGACCGAACCTCGTAAACATATCGTGTGTTTGTGTTTTGCTTAGCGTATATTTTTATTCATCATTATTGTTCATATCCATATCATATTTCTTCTTGCAAGATCAAATTGATCAACATAATTTTAATTAGCTTTTAATTAGGATTAGATTAGCATAAGACCCTAATCACCCCCCCCCCCTAATTGGGATTAGATTAGCATAAGACCCTAATCACCCCCCCCCCTCTAGGGTCTAACAATTGGTATCAGAGCTTGGTGCTCTTTGATTTAAGGACTAACCGCCTTGAGTTAAAGATCCAAGTTATTTGTGCTAATCTAATTTTGATTACATTGTGCTTCTTGCATTTCATCTTTATGGATATGTATGATTCATCTTGCTTAGGATATGCTATTAATATTGCTCCTCGTTTGGATATTTTTCCCTATGCTCAATGGCGAGTTAGATTCAAACTTTATGGGAAATTATTGAGGATGCCTATGTTGTTCCCATTTTGGAAAGATCCAAATGGTGTGAAAATGATAAAAGATTGTTTAACATGAATAAGCTTTTGTTAGAATATTTGATTAACGTTTTTCACTCATCGTTTTCTAACAAATTTGCTAATTTTGATAGTGCTTACGCTTTATGGAAACTTATTAAAGCACATGAAGGGAAATTGGAGGCTATTCAACAAGCGTTGGAAAATTCCGCTTTGAGTTCTAAGGAAGCCTCATCTCCGTGTACAATACCACTAGGTGATAACCCTAGTGAGGTATGCGATAACAATGATATTATTATTTTTGATGAACTTGCTCTTGAGTTTGAAAAATTGCACAATTGCTATATTGATGTAAAGAGTAAGTATGTTAATATGAAATCCACTCATGAAACACTAGCTACTAAGTTTAATTTTATTGCAAATGAAAATATAATTCTTAAAGAATGCAATGAAAATTTGAAAATTAAAAATGCTAGTTT
This sequence comes from Asparagus officinalis, assembly GCF_001876935.1. Taxonomy (NCBI): domain Eukaryota; kingdom Viridiplantae; phylum Streptophyta; class Magnoliopsida; order Asparagales; family Asparagaceae; genus Asparagus; species Asparagus officinalis. The sequence continues at coordinate 48,924,076 of NC_033797.1, read as the reverse complement.
GCTTCAAAAAAAACGTGATGCTATGTTAGAAGTAGATAAGTTGAAATCTATGATGAGTAATCATGTTTATCCTACTTCTAGTAGCAATGCTTGTATGCACAATGATGAGTTGAATCAAATGAGAAAACAAATATTCACCTTAGATTCAACACTAAACACTTGTATTTCAAATAATAAAAAGATTATGGACTTATGTGCAAAGTTCAATGTTAATTCTTCTAAGAAACCTATTCACTATGCACATATGTATGACAAAATTCACAAATGCTCTATTTGCGGTCTTAAAGGCCATTTAACTCAATTTTACCATAATGCACCAAAAATTGATAAGCCTATTCATGATTGTGCATCGCATCAAGCTTCTTCATCACATACGCATGTACACACACATAGTATAAATTATAAACATGCTCATGTGTATAAATGTGATTATTGTGATCGTTTTGGTCATTTGGCCATGTTTTGTTTCGATTTGAAAACAAATTCTCGTTTGCAAAATAATTACAAAGAAAAATCTATTTTTGCAAATGAACCACGTGCATTCCATTTCGATCAACGTAAACCATTCAAACCTCTACATTGCACAAATTGCAATCGTATGGGTCACGTTTATAATTTTTGCTTTGATCGTATCAGTGCACAAAATACGCCCAAACGGGTTCATAACCCTAGGGCCTTGGATTTAAATGATAGGGGTCATGTCCCAAGTTCTAGTGGTACCAAAATGATTTGGGTACCAAAATGATTGTTATACTAATTTTTTTTGTTTTGTTTTGTTCTTATTTTGAATAATTGGTTTTTGAGTTATCAATGACATATTATATTTTTTTTTTGCTAAAAAGAATTATTTGCATGATATTATAGCTAAAAACATTTATATATATCTTATAAAACTTTTGGCATATTATAAAACAAATTTCTTAAAGGTTTAATAAAAACATTTATATATATCTTATAAAACTTTTGGCATATTATAAAACAAATTTCTTAAAGGTTTAAATTAAAAATCTTTCAAAATCAAAAACTTTTGGCATATTATAAAACAAATTTCTTAAAGGTTTAAATTAAAAATCTTTCAAAATCAAGTTTTCAAATTGCCTGCACATTTTATTTTCTCGCGGTCAACCGACCCGGTCGACCGACGAAGTCTCTGTAAGTTGTTTCGGTCGACCGACAGAGAATTTTTAGCAGCGATTTTGTGATTTTATCGGGTTTCGGTTTTTTATTGGGTATCTGTTTTGGACCCGAACTCTTCATCACCATTGATTCTATCATTGAGTCAATCTCAGCCCTTCTTTCATCTCTCAAAACACCCGACTTCTCATTTCTTCCCCAATTCGAAATCTCTCCCCAAAACCTGTCGATTCTCGGTCGCCTGCATCAATCGACTGCGGTGCTCTCACCCTCCATCGATTCCATCAGTCTTTTGCTGGGTAATCTCTTCTCTTATCTCTTGATTTCTGGGTTCTTATATATGTTTATATTTTTCAATCTAGGATTTCTGTTTTAGGGTAGTTCTTAATCTGTTCTAAATTTCCTTCTGTTGTTTCCAGTGGTTTCTAATTTATATCTCATATCTGATCAAACCCTAATCTATCATGCCTCCCAAAAAGAGATCAAAACCTGAGTCTAGTTCATCCTCTATAAAAGCTGAAACCCTAATCTATCATGCCTCCCAAAAAGAGATCAAAACCTGAGTCTAGTTCATCCTCTATAAAAGCTTCTCATTATGAGGATTTTCTGTTGTTTAAATCTCTTGTTAAAAAATATAGGGAGTTGTGCAAATTGAAAATTATTCCAACCACATATATCAAATTCAATCACTTAGCCATGTATGACACTCTCACTATTCTTCATGATGTTGGGTTGGCTAGGCTATTAGATGAGGAAGATAAAGTTCCTTATTATCCTTTTCTAGTTTATCTGTTTTATGCCAACCTGTCTGTAACATCTTCTGCTGATGGTCGTCAGACCATTACTTCATCTGTTAAAAATGTTGCAATATCCTTTTCTGCCAACGAACTTGTGGGGATTCTTGAAATCCCAACAGGTGACGTTGACCTCATGTCTGTTGAACTTGGTGATCCAGCTGTAAACCAACTCATGTTTAAGCCCGGTTGCTCTTATCCTATAAACAACAATTCTCTCAATCCAAATGCCAAACTCATTGCTAGAATCGTTGCTCAAAACTTAATTCCTAAAACCGGTAGTTTCGATCACTTTGCTTCTGACAAGATCAATGCTGTGTATGCCATATTTGCCAAAATAAAAGTAGATTGGGCAACTGTTTTTCTCAATAATATGGCATCAAAGCATGTCAAATTTCTACCCTTTGGCTCCTTCATCACTCTTATCCTTCAACACTTCGGTGTTGATCTCACCAATGAACCCAAAATTGAATCTAAGAAGGATTTCTTTGATAAGGTTTCTCTTTCCAGAATACAGATTTCCTTTTCTGATCTCACTCAGCCATCATCCTCTCGTTCCCAGTCTAGAGCTTCTTCCTCATCTGCTTCTGATATTTGTGACCGTCTGGATCGTCTTGAGACTCAGTTCTCAAACGTTCAGAAGAAAGTCTCAACTATCCAAAGGGATGTTAGGACCATTCTTTCATATCAGCGTCAGTCTCTCGGGATTCCGGATCCCTCTTCTAGTTCTGAGTCTGATTCTGAGGAGAACCCTGCTGATGGCTCAGGCTCTTCTGATGGTGATGATGATGGTGATGGTGATAGTGATGGTAATGATGATGGTGATGATGATTGATCTTGCAGCTTATTGGAGTTCTTTTTTTTCCCATGCTTTTTGTGATGCTCCTTTTTGAGTTGTAAAACTTGATAACTATGTTTTTTGTTTGAGTGTAATAACTCTATATTAGTGTGGAACTATGTGACTTTTTATGTAGGGTTTGCTATCTTGTGGAACAAACTATGTTTATGCAAAACCATGTTGTTTCTAAATGCTTAAGTGATGATTTGTGATCTATTATGTTAGTTTATCTTTTCTATGATCAATGCATGGTTGAAACAATGTTCATGTCTTGTTTGTGGAATATAAGTTGCTAATGATGAGTTCCTTGATTTATATATTGTTTACGTTCTTTTTGGATAATTTGTTGTTTAGCTCCTATATATGTTCAATAGATGTCATTTATTCAATTTGACAGGGGGAGCTTTTGGTATACCTTTTTATTATCTGTGCTTATATGCAGGGGGAGCGTTGCTCCTAATTTGTTTCTTTTTCCCTTTTTGATGTTGTCAAAGGGGGAGAAAAATCCACATATGGTTTACAAATTGATTCTTTTTATATATGGTTTATGTGATCTTTCATGTATGATTTATTCATGTTTGGCTTATATGTGGGTTATTTGTTTATATTTCATATTCATGTATAAATTGTTTGCCATCATCAAAAAGGGGGAGATTGTTGACCCTATAGTTTTGATGATGATTTGTCAAACAATTTATCGCTAATATATTCTCTAGTTTTTGTGTTTATGTTTCTCTTTTCAGGTATTTCAACACACGTCAATCAAGCGTTAAAGATTCAAGTTCATATGTGTGGATTTACCTAGGTATATGTGTGGTTTACTTACATATATTGTATGATTATATCTAAGCTCAATATATGTACACTTAACACGATTTTTGACGTTTTCTATCATATAAATAATTTTTCATCAAACGTTGTTACAATAACTTTTATCTCATGATTACAGCTCTTTCATACTTCATTATATACATATAATACATGCTCAATATATATATACATATTTACAAGATTCATGTTAATTTTCATATTTACGAAAAACAGGTTTTCTGAACACTTTTCAAAAATAGGGAGTTTTCACAAACGAAAATTGATTTTCCAAAAATTCCTTTTCAAACATGTTTATTTCATCATTTAGAAACTTTTCCCAAAGATTCACTATTTTTGGATTTGATTTGATATTTTTAATGAATTTTCTTTGAGCGTAGCGGTCGACCGGACCGGTCGACCGCCGAACTGTCAGAACTGTTCAAACGGCTAGTTTTTCCAGCTGTTTTCAAACTAGTTTTTTGGTCTTTTACTTATTTTTTGCTATAGTATTGGGTGCTACATATACCCCATTGCTGCTCTTCTTCTATAGATCCAAGAAATCCAAGTTTGGTGTTTAACAAAATATTATTTGTGTTTAAGAGCTGTTTAATAGTTGATTTCATCAATCAGTTTTCAAGAGAAGTTTTTCTACAACAAGAAGTGGCTTTCAAATCCCATTGGGATCATCATCTACTGTTCTTCTTGTTTGAGAAGTCTTCTAAACTCTTATATAGCTTGTTATTTCATTTTCATTTCATTTAGCTATATTTATTGAGTTTCATTCACTGTTATCACACACACTTATTGAGCTTAATATTTTCATACTATATAGTGTGGGTTGTGGGGTGTGATTTAGTGAGTGTGAGCTTCATTGTGTTCTCACTTGTTATTTGAGAACAAATCATTGTATTTAACTTTTATTTGTGAGAATCACTTGTAATACACTTGTACACCGAGAGAAGTGTGAGGCGAGACACGAGGTCGAATTCAATAGGAGTGGCGTCGATTGACGAACCTAGGGAGAGGTCGTAATCGAGAACTTGAGGAGGAGGACACGGGGTAGGTTCCTACACTTAGTGTGTATAGTGTGATTGCATAGTGTTTGTGTAGTGTGAGAGTTTTCGGTGATCTTGTAAACCGAGTGTGTAGAAGTTCCGGCTTTCAAACCGGATTGTGAGAGTGGATATCTCCTCGAGGTGAGGAGCGGGGACGTAGGTCGTGGTGACCTAACCTCGTAAACATATCGTGTGTTTGTATTTTGCTTAGCGTATATTTTTATTCATCATTATTGTTCATATCCATATCATATTTCTTCTTGCAAGATCGCTTAGCGTATATTTTTATTCATCATTATTGTTCATATCCATATCATATTTCTTCTTGCAAGATCAAATTGATCAACATAATTTTAATTAGCTTTTAATTGGGATTAGATTAGCATACGACCCTAATCACCCCCCCTAGGGTCTAACACAGGTACGTAGTTAAGATTCTCATGGAAAATAGCACGTATAATGCAAGAGTAACACTATTTGATGCAGTAGAAACTCTTATTAGATACACAATAGAAAAATTCATTACGAAAAAAAAGAGGTAATTCCTAACTCTATTCAAGTAATAATTTAGAAAATCAAAAAAAAATTATATATATTAAAATAACATTTGTTCTCATTGAAACAGAAAAATAATCAGAGTCTATATTTTCATAAATTTGTGTTGAACATCGAAAAAACGTTCAAATTCCTGGTGAAGTTAGATGAAAAAACAAAAGATGAACAAGGCAAAGGAAATATAATGGCACAAGAAATCTAACTCCAGCCTGATATTACAATCGACGTAGATGATGAAGATGCTACTCTAGAATTTCTCAGAAAAAAGATAAAGGTGGAGAAAGATTGATCTCGGTTTAATTAAAATATGAAACAAAAATAATAAAGGATAATATTTTTTTGATCATTTTATATAATATCTTAATTTTTGAGTAGAATTAGGAATTTATATAAAAGATTTTCATACAACATTATTAGTAGGTTTGTATGCTTATATGATTGCTTTCATCACATAAAAGTATACTATAGTTACCATTATTATTTAATTTTTTTTATTATTGCTTTTGGACAATTATAGGTGTATTTCCCTGTCTTTTCTGTAATTGGTATGTTTTGTTCTTCAAATTTTATTAAAAATTTCTGTATGGGATTGCTCTAATCTTACTGTTTTTGGATAATTACTCTCTAATTATAAAGTTCTACGATGCACAATTGTTTAAAATCTTTATGTTTCTTCGAGTTCGTTCTAAATTTGTTTATAGGTTTGCTCTAATCTTACCGTTTTTGGATAATTACTCTCTGACTATAATGTTCTGCAATGCGCACTTGATTAAAATATTCATGTTTCTTGAGTTTCATTATAAATTTTTATATAGGTTTGCTCAAATCCTACTATTTTTCAATAATGCATATTATTGTATAGGTTGATTTTATTATCTCATGTAAGAAGAGGTATCTCAAAACCATTCCTTATAATTTATTTTTATATGATTATTATGGTTTAGTAAAATTGTTTATTACAAAACATGAGCTTATAATGTCCCAATGTGTTGTGCAATTTTATTTTAAATGTAATAAGAAATGTGGTTTCTTTTTTACTAGAATATTAGTTCATAATGATATTGCTATTCATGCTTGACTCCATATTATATATTGGGATTAATAGAGTTCGGAATATCACATAAAGTTTTAATTTAATTTATTTTCTTTGATATTCTACTTAAAGATATTATTATGTCAATTCATATTTTTTCTTAAGAAATCAATTAAGATGTCTCAATTAAGCTTATAATATCCAAAAATGTTGTGCAATTCTATTTTAAAATAAGAAATATAATTTCTTTATTGCTATAATTATAGTTCATAATGATAATTACAATATCCCAGTTAGGTACATTCATCTCAGTTTAGCTTAAATATCCATTACATTAATTTTTAATAATATTTAAATAAAAACAATAGTAAATCTAATAATTTAATTTTACATATTTGAACTCAAGATAAATCTGACTCATTTATAGTAACAAAATAAATATAAAAAAATACTTTGATATTTTACCACGTGTATTGCACGTGCATGAAAACTAGTATATATATATATATATGAGATTAATGGGTATCCTTGTCATAGGAGGAGATTTCCTCCTATGACGCCTTTAAAATCACATGATTGAACGACATTGTGAGTGATCCGCTCCGTTGAACTTGATCTACATATTCTAAAACCCCAACACACCAAGTTTGGGGTGAACCCGTCGTCGTTTGACCCTTCATCCACTCGTATCAATTTTAACGGTTTTGAATGAATAGAACTTTTCACATGGCTTGATGGAAGGTCAAACGACGACGGATTCACCCTATATATATATATATATATAAAAAAAAATCTCCAATTAAATCGCTCTCAATTAGCGGAGATCGAGTCGAAAAATCACGGCGACAATTTGGGGATAGAGATCGCGACGGCTAATCAGATCTCCGACGACATAGATTGCGAGATTGAACAGATCTCCACCAAGACCTGCGACAGTGCGACAAACTCGTCGACAATTGCAACGACCAAGATCTCCTACGACGACTTGAGATCGGCGACTTAGAAGGAAAAAAATTATTTAGTTTAAAAAATTTATTATTTAGGAAACCCTAAAGGCCTAAACCAAGCTCTGACACCATGTTAAAAGTAAAAGAGATAGAGAGTCTTAAATAAATTTTCCTTAAATTGAATATTGAGTGTATATATATACATACAAATAGAGGAGGATGAGGTTTGTCCTTATAACCAATGTGAGACTAAACCCGCTACTAACACAATATAATCAACATACACCAAGATACTATTGTTACCACTTTTTCATTAATAAAATTGAATCTCTGTTAACGATATGAACACATAATAGTACAGCCGCTATCAAAGTGAACTATTTCTTTCGGATAACTGTTTCTTCAAGGTTACAAATTGACAACGTCCAACATACAACGATACTTGATACTACAATATCAACAGAGCAACAAATAGACACTTTGCGTCGAAAACATGCATAATTTTTTGATGGGAGCAGCATACAAATATACAATAGAATACACTGGATGAATCATATAGAAATTGAAGCTGACGGGGAATACTACAAAAATTGATATGAGAAAGAAAACCGTAATGAGAGAGCGAGCCAAGAAAAGGAGGGGAAAAAACAGAATCATATCACCATTTCTCTACAATTTCTTTTTTCTACAGTTTTCATGAAGAAGACGTCCGATCCATCCGCTGAGCTCCCAACTTTGGAGCAGCTTTTGTTCCCCGGCCTCTGCCCAATGTCAAGGGCTTTGCTCTGGTAGTTGGGGGAGGTGCAGCAATGGCTGCCCATGGATCACTGTCATCATCCACCACTGTTTTCTTCAGAGGCTTTGAAGCTGACCTTGGTGGGGGAGCAGCAATAGAGCCCCAGAGATCATCATCACTGCTGGTTGATGCAGGCTTCACATTGAGAGACTTTGCAGCAGATTTAGGAGCCGGAGCAGCGATAGCACCCCATAAATCATCCTCTTCTTCTTTTGGCGCCTTCAGTGCTGGTTTTTGCCGTGAAGAACTTGTTGTAACTGAGAAGGAATGATAGAATCATATCATTTTTTTTCACCCAAAAAAAAAAAAAAAAATCTCAGGGGCTGGCACGCTAGGTTTGATCTCTCTTTACATCCGTAGGATTTAAGATATGCGACTGATATAGATATGCAAGGTGGCTTCAAATAAAAAGGGTTAATTGCAGATAGAGCCCCTGTACTATCACCCATTTGCGGATATACCCCTTGTTGCGGATAGACCCCTGTACAATCGCCTAATTGCGGACAGACCCCCGGAGGAAAACTTGTTTTAATTCTTTTACCCTCAGGAGGTCTATTTGTCAAAAACTAATTATCTTTCTCTGAGGATAAAAGAGTCGAAAAAGTTCACTCAAAGGGTCTGTATGCAACAATAAAACTACAGGGGGTCTATCTGCATTTGACCGATAGTACAGGGGATCCATCTGCAACTAACCCTAATTAAAACATCACCCAAACAATGAAAAAAAGGCATGATACCTTTTCATCTCAGCAATTATAAAAGTTGAAGATGGAAATAGGAAAAACCTTGAGATTGCGGTTGCACCATTGGCCTTTTTTGAGCAGCCTGTATATTGGAAAGTGGAGTTGGTTTCTGCTCCTCGAGTGGGTCAAGGTCATCCCATCCTTCTTTGTCACTGTCATGATCGCCATGGAAAAGACCATTTTCAGGTTCACCCCAACCATCGGTTGATGTTGGGGATGAAGGTTGTGGTTGATCTGGTGCACTCATGCTTGGACTTGAATGGGCCGCTATAACATCCGAGGTGTCTATAACTGCAAGAAATATTGAATTCATATGTGGATATTTCCCGCTTAAGTAAAACAAAAAAAGAAGAGGTTACGTGAACAAAGTCAAAAAAAATTCCTGTGAAAAACTTTTCTGTAATCTGGTCATATGATAAGTTCATAACTTTCTTTTTTCTACTACCAAAAGACAAAAAAAACTTCAATTCCAACTTCCAAGTAACTACATGTTGATATTAACAACACTATTAAAAATAAAAAAAATGGTGTGACAGCCAAAAAAATTCCATTGATTGTCCTCTGTAGACGTGAAACTGAAGTCTGCATATATTACTTTAGTGCCGAAAGGCTTTTATCCATTTGTTAAAACATACGGAAGCCGTATGATATACATTTACATAGTCTGTTTCCTTGAAGTCTATGGAACAGTCAAATGAAACACCACCACCAGTATGAGCATGTTTCAACAAAATTCATGCAAGCTCAAGAGAGAAGAAACAAGTGGTAAAGAGAAATGTAAATTATAAATGAAATCCGTGCTTTTCATCCTATGCCTGATCTGTTATTTCTGTAATACTATGAAAACAGTCCAAAACAGCATCCTAGGTTCTAACTGTACCATCCATGAGCATGCCTCCAAAATTTGAAGCAAGCTCAATGTAGAAAGAGGGCAACCAAATGGGTCACAGAGAAAGAGATGTCAAACCCTCAGGAAAGGTAATCCATACTAGACTCATGTCAGAGTCCTTGGTTTCAATTATTAAAATAGTGATTGATAAGCAGAAAATCCAGTCATTTCTCTGAGCATACATAGCTGTAGAACAGACACTAATCCTTATGCTATCGAACATATTGAAGCTAGTTACATGTATGACACCCACAAAACTTAGCCTGAGCAATTATTAATTCAGACTATTTGAACTCTCAAACGCCATGTATAAACATCTTCACAACTAAAATGGACAGCTTTGTCAAACACTGAAAATTTTAGCCCAGCTGATGCCAACTACCCAGCCCGCGGAACTGAAAAGCAATTTCTTTTTGTCTAATCCTCACTCATAACTTTTTTTTTTCCGACCAACTTAGGATGCTACTAAAAGATTCATCAACAGGAAAAACATGGCATACATCCTTTTCCGCAATGATTATTTGACATAGCCATGATGGACACAAGGCGTATCAGATAGAGCCATTCACCAACGAGGACACAAATACAAACCGATTTATTCCTGAACATATCTATATATGGACCCTTTATTTGTTATGGCTATATCTATGTTTTTAACTGACCATAATTTTGGGGAAACAAAGAAGAATGTAAAAGAATGTTGGTCACTGAAGTTTGAAACGATGGATATGCATGACGTGTTACTGAAGGATACATCGAAGTTTGGTGGGCAGAAGCTTCCTACATACTATGTCTTTGTAGATGCATAATCCTTTCCGATTTTCTTTTCCTTCTTCATTTTCTGCCCACCTTTTTTCCCCTGGTAGAAGCAGATTCATGAACTTGACGAGTAAGAAATAGGAAACAAAGAGCAAGCGAGCAACTCATTTATATGATAGGGATCAACTCATATATATCACAGACATATACTTTCAGCATCATGGTAAACTGACTACAGAATGGTGTCAGCATCACCTATATTTCTTGTATGGGAATACATGATACTTATATTTCCACAACACACTCTCTATGCATAACACTAGCGGGCAACGTGTTAGCATGTCCAAACAGTTCTTGTTTCACGACATACTTGAATGAATGTATGATCAAAGTTATCTTGTTACTTGAATTTTAAAATAGAAGCCATCTCTCGCAACATCACATGTTTTCTTGAATAGAGAGTTCACCCTATTTCTAGACCTCATTTTTTAACTTATATTAATATGTCTCGTTAAAAGACTTGTCAACCTGTGACCAAGAAAGAGTAAATAAAGCTCCAATTGATCATTACTATCTTAAAAGTTAAAATTGACTATTATCACTCAAGCAATTGAAATACATACCTGAGCTAGCATTTGAGGTTGCCGAGGTCAGTGGCATACTAGAATTTCCAGAAGCAAGTAGAGCATATTCAGAAGTTTTCCCTTTCAGTGTCAAAGAACTCATTGCCCACCTGTGGAGTTTTCAATGGTAGCGAGCCTCATTTTCTTTGAAAGAGAAAGCATACAAATTCAAACATGTTGAACCTTACTGAGATGAAGATAACAAATAAATACAAAGTAGAAAACTTTCCTATGCCTACTCCAAGATGATATTCAAAGGAAATGCATCGTTGATCCCATAAATTATCATATATAACAGACACACAGAGGGAGTATTTTCCTTCATATCTATATAAAGAGAAGAGCAAGGATACCTGCATGCTATTCATTTAGATAAGTGTCAGTAGCAACAAGGGAAGGTCTGGTGGCAATTTATAGATGTGCATGCATATGCAGATATGTCTGTGTTTCATGTCAAGTATGTATTGGCCACGTGCAGAAAGGGAGCAAATTTCATGTCAAATATGCAGAGCCTCATTTAGGAAGGGAGTGATAGTTCCAGTCAGCAATCACCATTTGAATCACGTAAAGTACGTGACTTGTAAAGGTCATTTAATTAAAAAAATGGGAAGTGACATGGACAAGAATAAAAAAAAATCATGGCACTTCACTGACAACAAGATATATAAAATAGCAATTGTATACAGAACTTCTTAAACTTAATGGTGAATATAGTTGAATAAGTGGATAACCTTTTGAACATGTGTTCAATATTTGACGACCAATCACAAAAACAAATTCTTTATATAGTAACAGTATAATGAGATATATCCAAGGAGATAACTATAACTTGAGATCTATCTTGCACATTATGCAAGACTTTCAATTATGATGAGAAAACTGACTTCATGTGTTCATGGGACAAGCATGCTACAAGAACTCACCCAAGCAAACTAGCATTTCCAGGTAATAAGGGTGTTCCACCACTTGCACTGTCAGGACCCTCTCCTGCATTTAGCTGCAAGAAACCAGGAAAAACACATTGTGATGACTCCCATGAGAACCATAACCGTTAATCAAAAACACAAGAAAAGAAATCACTGTTAGCTATTATCAACATGATAAAATTATACATCACAAGATTCACAACTATGCAACAAGTATCAAGTATTTATCCTGTTCTCCAGCAACCTATTTGCTTCACAAAGTAGGAGTATATACTTCTATGATATATGGACACGCAAAGTCATATGTCCATATGATTAAAGAAATTCATCAAAACCTGGAGTGCAGTAGTAAAAGACTATCATTAATACAAAAAGCATATTGAGTGTAATTTTTTTAGAGTACAATATTCAGTACTATCTGGCATGAACATCAGCAAGTTACCTGAATATTTTAAATTAAAAATAAACACAATTTAAACATGTCATACCTTTTCATGATGTTGTTTTGCCACAAGCAAAAAGTGATCTATCGCCTGAAATGCTTTTGCTCTCACATCTCTACAGACAGAAAGAGTAAACCTTTCAAAAGACATGTTAAGAGATATGTAAGTAATAATTTGTTATTTAATATGATAAGAATACATGTGAGAAACATCTCAGGGAATAGAAGTTCTACAAATTCAAGAACTTATAACCCGTTAACAGACGCTTTATAGGAGCGAGAGGAGGAGTTGCAGGGGCTTATCCCCAAGGCAAAACTGGACAGAGAGAGGGAAGAAGTTGAAGAGGCTTAGCCCTAAAGTGAAACTGTCATTCCTCTATAAGTAAAAATATGGGAACACAAAAGATCTATGTTTAACTGCGTTATGCAAATACATAAAAGAAATTTGAAGATATGAAGCGGGGTACAGGGGGCTAAATCAAAGCGTTTTGGGATCCAAAGCACTATGTATATCGGCAAAAGAAACCAGAACATGTAAAGTGGGGTAAAGGGGGCTAAATAAAGACATTTTAGGGCTCGAGGACCTACTGTCAAAAGCATCTTGTGTAAAAACGTATCTTAAGTAGCATACTCCTTATATCCCCAATTTTGGAAGGAAAACAGTATCCAATGCAGCAAATTTTGAATGAAACCAATGAAGAACTAAAAAAAAGTAGATAGAAAACTATAAATACCCATCAGGATCAATAGCGAGCACGACAACATTTGGCAAGATGCGTGTTGCAATTTCTGTCATATCATAATATGAACTAGTGGCGCTTAAAGCCATAACACCTGCCACAAGCAAATTGCAGGATTACTCCCAGTAATGACTATAATGGACTAGAAATTCCTCCCATGACTGACTGCACTAAAGCAGACAAAATTTTGTAAGAGAAGAATTGAAAATAGCTGAAGCATGAAACTTTTTAACAATAAAGAGCATAAAATAGCCATAAACCAAAAATGAAAAAACATGGATATGAAGTATATTAACTTCTAATAAGCACTTGCCTGCTGCACGGGCTGGAGAGAAGGTATCACGTAAGGCACGGACAGTAAACGCATTAATCAAAACTCTTTTCCTTGTCTGCATAAATGCATTCAAATCCATCAGTGTTTCCTTTCACAGCGAAGGACTCCATTGAAATCTATACTAATTTTAGTTTTGACATAAGTTTTCAATAAAATCATTTTACCTTCTGGAATAAAACAACTAGCACGATGGCTTTAATTCTAGTAAGTAGTACCAACAGAAAGCATATACAAAAAATTTGGATATATGGGAAGGAAACAAAACTTATATGATGAGTTTTAGGACAAACCCCTTCGTTGAGGTAACTGGCAATATTCCCAAGAAGAATTGTAGTATTTGTTCTAATAGCAGGTTCTTCATCTACCTGTAGAAGTCTCAAATATAAACGAAACATCTCAAAGCAACCAAAGAGTTTGTTTATCTTATCACATGATGTGGGGCCCTTGAACAAATGTAAAACAAAGTAACTGGTTCAAATGGAAAGACTTAAGCTGTGAGAGTAGATAGTAATTTAGTCCAAGACAGTAATAAGAATCCTGATGTACCTGTAACTTTGAGAGATACTTCAATAGTGATCCTGAAATAGTACGCTGAGACAACTGCACTCCAAATTCAGAAAATCTGATTGTTTAGAATGAACCTGATAAGAAGTACATCACAAAGCTATGTATGCCTTTGTAGAGAACATGCTCATGCATGTAAACCTTGACATGGAACCACCATACATAAAGAAACATGATGATGACAGTTCACTAAACTTCTTTGAAGATACTTTGACTAAACAACCTAATGAAATTACTAGGTTATTATTGATTGTCTTAATTGTAAAATGAATATCAAGTAAATGAAAAATAATCCTCTCTGATAGCAGAATAAGGGAAAACAGAGGTCCTGCCATGAACTATAATATCATAACAAAAAAATAATTTAAAATGGAATAGGAATACAGCAACATTTTTCTTTGGGTGGGGGGGGGGGAGCTGCAAATGATCTTTTTCAATAAGGACACTTTATGAGGAATACAGCAACATTTTTTTTGGGGGGGGGGGGGGGGAGCTGCAAATGATCTTTTTCAATAAGGACACTTTATGTCTGTTAGATCACTGTAAGAAAACAGCATGCAGCACAAATTTAAAGTTGTATTAAGCAGACCCTTTTAAGTCCACAGATCCTCGGGAAGCAAAATACTTGATACAGACTTGTTTAAAAGTGTCTTCCAAATGCATCCATGATTCCCGAGGCATTCTCATATTTCAGTCACTCTCATATTAGACTATTAGTCCATGCTCAAGGACGCATGTGCATCCATCTCAGTAACCTTATCAGGTATCATCTAAGTCTCATAAAGCAAGATAAACCAAATCAATTTATATGTCTTAACCATTGTTTGTGGTTTCTATTTTTTTTTAACGCACATATGCTATGTCCGCTTAGTTATTCCGAGCTTTCAGAAAAATGCTGTGCTAATTATATGTTTTTCCAATCTTTCTTAAAACATTAGGAGAGTTGCTCAAGAACAATTTTTCACATGTATATTTCATATTCTGCGTTGAACTTTGACCTTCCAAAAGAAAAGAACAAGCTTACACATATGTTTGAATTTGTTCCAGATAATTGATTATTCAATGTAACACTAGTACACAAGTATATCATGTCGATGCAATGATCTTCTTACTAAGGATGCCTCAATGAGGGTCATATCTTAGCAGCTGTCAGTTAGAACCTTCAACAGCAGTTCTTTCACATTTAACGATTCTTGCATGGTAACATTCTCACATGGTATATCGCAGAAAACTTGCTAAAGTTTCCAAAAAATATCACTTAGCAGTTAGCACCTTCCAGGCTGGAAATAGCCAGGCTGGAATTATCACTGGGCTGCAGTTACTTCTCTCGATCCGTAATTTAGAAATTGGATGAAAAAAACAAGAGGAATATGCTGAAAGAGTAATAAACTTCATTTTCTGCTTTCCTTAAAACAAGAGAATAATGGAATGCGTCAAATAATCGCAATGGAAAGAGTAGCGAAAAAGAGGGAAAGGGTGGAGGAGTTGAGGATCATCTCCTCTTGTCTACTCGCGATTGCTTCACTGATTTTGGAATTCAGATGAATTTATGGTAATATACCTTTCTCGTCCTCTCACAGCAGGCCCATAATTTTGTTGATGCAATCTCCAATAGAAGTTAATTTAGAGGTTTTATAAGTCAAACTCATTAATTCAACGAGTGTTACCCGCAGACACCTATCATAGATTGACCCTATATACTCTGACTAATCTGATCATATACCGAACCTACACATATATAACCATGCTTATGGCGATTTGCCTGAAGCCCGACCAAGGAGAATACAAAGCAGCTTTTCCTCAAGGCTACCATTATAGATATCAAAACATACATGTGCATGTGTGAGATGCAGGGTTCCCCCTTTTCAAACATATAAAATAGAAATCTACATAAGTAGACATTTAAAACACTGTAGTCTCAACAAAACATTAAAAGCATGTTTTTTATTTTAAAACTTGTAATACAGATATTAACAGTTTTTTATAAGAGATACTAAACACATTATCAGAGCCACTTCACAACCAGGTAGGACGGTTTGAAGTGAGTTTCAAGACCCTACTGTGAAATTTGTGGCTTTGGATTCAACAAATTATTCTGGTTCAAGAGTCTGTTGGCAGTCTACAGCTGTAGACCTCTAGTAAATGTCAACGCTATATGTCAAGTACCATAAGTACCACAGATCTATTTTATCAGAATTTTGGTATTACTCATCCAACTCCAAATATTTCTCACTACAAGAGTGCTTGTCCAACACTAAGCCCATCCGATTATCTCCACAAGCTTATATTACAAATAGAGCTAATCCTTGGCACTAGAATTGGTTGCAGATTATGTCATGCAATGGGATTAAATTCCCCTGAATTTAGCATTCATCCTGAACAATCGCACAAGAACAAATATGTACCAACATATAAAATCAGAGGTTCGCTTGCAAGCATAAGCCTAAGAACACACCTATGCGTACGAGCATAGATACACAAATGAGGCACGCCTGTCCAGCCCTACCACCATACACAAATGAAGCACACCTGTCCACCCCTACCACCATATGATACATGCAATTGCATACAGAGTGGTGTGGTCTGTGGATGAGAGAGTTATATTTAAATGGTTGAAGAGTTTGAAATGATATAATGATTTTGATCAACTGGTCAGAACTTTGTAGTATTACCCAGACATTCCAAAGCTATGGTGAAAACTTGGACACTTGAGGGCACTTCTTTAACACTAAACGCAACATGACTATGAAAATACCACAGTACCAGTTGCAATCTTGCAGATGATTTTTCCTATATCTTTTCTGGGGTTAAGCATCTTTTATTCTGTAGAGTTTTGGCATGGAGAATGGTTCTAACGTGGGTAGAGGGCATGAGTGTCAAGCCATGGGTGTCTTTAAGTGTCCGAAATGGGAACCTTCCAAGAATTTGATAGGGAGCATGACTATATTTTGTAGATATCCATGCTACTGAAGTATGCAGTGATTCAGTGAATAATCAAGCAACACAAAAGTTTAGGTCAGAGCACAACAAGATTATCTTAAATGTTATTTGATGCAATACAGTACTAATATCTTTCACGAAAAAGCAAGTAGTACATAATGAGAGAATATGACGGCATGATCCTCGGCCGTAGAGCCAACACATAAAATGAAACACCATCACAGTAAAAAAAATCCAGTTTATTAAAATTGCAAACCAAAAGGTGCATATATAGAAGTCTGTGACAAAAATTCTCACTTATTTAGGGAACAAAAATTTTCTAGAATCTTAAGCTTAAGCATCAAGGGAAGATGTCAACTTATGTTAGATGTGAATGGATACTAACTATTGCAGACCAGCAACAGGGGAAGTTTAGCATGTGAATTGATACTACAATTGCACTAGCAACAGGGGAAGTTTAGCATGGAAATTATAAATCACTAAAACTGTGACGGGCCTTGCCAATCTAGATTTGATGGAATCTCGTACCTTCGGGGCCAAAATTAACATGGACTTCAGCGTCAGCTCACGGAGGAAAGCAGAGGTATCTGAAAATCCAGTGGCAACATGAGGAAAAACCTACAGAAACGTGTAAACGGAAATCAAAAGCTATAGTAAAGACAGAAACTTCAGATAAACAATACTACTCAAATCTTAAGTTATCTACTGAGTGGATACCAGACATGAACAAGGTCCATGCTTATGACTCACCTGTTCATCAACTATTTGAGCCGATAATGATTCTCCAAACTGGTCTATGTGTTGCAGAAGACTCACTCGAATAGCTCGATCATTAGAGGCAAAAAGTTTAACTATAGTTGGCAATACCTAAACAAAGGGGAAAAAACTATCAATATCATCTCCGCTACATCAATTCCTGAGAGATTTGGAGGAACACAAGCCAGCAGAGTAAGACTTAAGGATAAAATAGCCAAGCTAAGTAAATAAAAGTGAACAGAGGGTGACCTTGATACTAAATTCCTCTGTTGAAAGCCAAGATCCCATTTTCAGTAATGCAGTCAACGCCGGGGCAGCAGCTGAACCAAATTCTAAAGCAGACGATAACAGTGGAAGCAACTGCAATAGCAAAACATGAAGGAATTATCCAACATTGCCTTTCAAAACATAAGTAGGAAACTATTAAAAAAACCACTGTGAAAATTTGCAAACCTTTTTCAGCACAATCTGACGGGGGAGTTGTTCAGCTAAGTTCGGGAGCTTCCTGAAGAAGGTGTCTTTCTCAACACTGTCTTTTAAATTCAGAATTTCCATAAACTGTATAGTCTCCACCAATTTGTTGTGAAAATATTCTGCAAATTAGAACCAATCAGCATGGTATGGAAATACAAGATTGAAAGTAGTCTTAAAACAAAATCGAAGTCTCAAGGATATTTCAACAAAAATTGTAAGAGCGACCGGAATGGGAGACAGTTTAATTGGTTACGGAAAGTATAACAGATCAATACATATAAATAAGCTGTTTGATTTATGTTTATGAATTTATAAGCATAACTGCAGTAATAATACCTGCTAACTGCGTTAGTCTTTTATAGTTTTTATACAGAAACAATTACTAGAATGCAGAATAACAATAACAGCACCTTTAGGAGTCATCCTTCTACAAGAAAGCACTTCCCAGAATCATCTTAC
>NC_033797.1:48878113-48905455 GCF_001876935.1 Asparagus officinalis | reverse complement strand
TCAAGAAACCACAGAACACATTTAGGAGATGAAAAGGATAATGATTTGATCATAACTAAGAATGTCATTTTTTGATCAATGATTTGATCATAACTAAGAATGTCATTTTTTGATCTTCTCACAAACAAAGAAAAGAAAATGTCACAGATAAAATTTGTTAAGCTTCAGTATTTAACAATGTCAAATTCTTCCAAACTGTATGCATCTAAAACTTAGTGAGCAAGGAGAAACCTTGTGTTCCCACACACGAATATAATATGACAGAAAAGGGAGGAACTTCATATCTTTTATTTCTATATGTTAGAAAGCTATTCACCTAGGGCTCAAATAACAACTTCAGTCGCATAAAGGTGCCCTTGCTGATTTATTCAGACAGGAATTAGTCAGGGAAAACCACACTTTTCTATCCTAAGGATTGAGTAAAGCACACCAAACAGAAGTCAGGGCCCAATATGCTTGATAACAAGATTGGTTCTGTGACTAGGTTGTTTAATTTAATAACAAATTTGTTACTAAGTCACCTGGTGAAATATGCATTCAGATAAGTAGATTATGATCAAAATCAATGAACTTCACCTGTATATAACCAAAGGCCAAATCTACACAATTTGTGGGGGTAAACAATTTATTCCTCATTGTTATTACTTCATGCTAGCATGTGGATAAGGAAACTAAAAAAGTTATAATATTATTTAGGACCAAGAGGCTGATATATATTTCTCTGCCCAAAGCAATGCTCAAATCTTCGTGGTAGCAAGATTGCTTTATTTGATAAACCCATCAGAAGTAAGCAGCTGGAAGATCACTTTATGTATGGATATATTAGCATTCACCAAATGGATTCTACACACTAATTTATAGTCCTATGCAAACCCCACTTATATCTTCAATAATTGACAACCCGGTACATGTTAATTTGAGTACAACAATATGAAATGACCCAGAAGAACCAAGCAAAGAGGTGGATGATGGATTAGGTGCCACGATGCAAGGAGTTATGTCTTGGGAAAGATGCAAGTCAGACCATTCTATAAAGCTTTTAAAAAAATCACTTTGACAATTTAATACATGTAAGGAATACGAACTTACCGCTGTTATCACTAAGCTTTGAAGGATTCAATCTGCGGGAGGGTGTCGAACTTAAGAGTCTCTGATAATCTGGAAGTAGAGACTTTAAACAAAAAATAGCAAATACGCAAGTTATTAGGTAATGCAAATATGTATACATTAAACAAAAAATTTCAAATAAGCGAAGCAATATTCTGTTTTCAACAATTAGCACACTTTTTTATTTTTATTTTTTCTAAAAATGGATGAAGGTGAAATAAAAATTCTATTCATTTTATGACTAGGAGATTAACATGTGATTGAAAGAGCCTTGTCATGAAGCTATCATCAACAGTTCAAAGGATTACGCGGATTGCCGCATGAGCTTAAGCTGAAGTACTAAGAAAGCAAAGTAAACCACACAATCCACAAAGTGGTTCGAAAGTTTGATTGCTAGGCCTATACCTCCTACATTCCTTGTCCAAGAATCAGTTACCAATACATTAGTGTTGCATCAGGTTGACAGATATTGGTTTGTTCTTGTTCAACTTTTTTCGACTTTGAATCATGCTAAAAAGCCATACCATTTTGACATGAAACGGTTAGAATAGGAAACTTCATATTGGATAATATCAATTTCCCAGAAGCCAAAATAAAATGCCCGCAAATGAAAAAAATAAGTCATTCTGTTTCAAGTATAAACCTTTGGGATAGCACTAGTATTACGCAACTCCTCTGTTTTGGCCAGCCTCATTCCAGAAAAGATTTCATAAATCAAACATCCTGTCAAGAAAGTAATCAAGTTACCTTGTTTATCGCTATACTGCTAATCGAACTACATTTCCAATCAGCACAGAGAAATAAACACATTTGTGTAACACATTAAAAATGTCATGTTACGTGAAAGACCTACTGTCAGTGTTATGTCGTTGATCTGTGCAACTTATATAACTAGTTCAGATCGTCCCTTTAGCATGCATTTATGCTTTACAAGGTTTAATGCGTACAAGTAAACAAATAAAGATTCACATACTCAACCTTGCAGAATGAAAATACTTAACTCATATGCTGATTAGTAAAAACATCTAAATAAGTGTACAAAATGCATGAAGCCCCTATGTTAAAATAGGAAATATAGGCAAGGTATGCAACCCATGAAATGTGTCATCATTTAACATAGAAAATACAGTTTCTTTCTCCTATGAGCCAACCAGTATTTTCCAATATAAGGTTCCATCAATATATTCCTGTTTCTGTCAGAGACGCAACGATATTTTACTAAACATGTTCCCGTGTTTGAAAACAATGTTTCTGCAGTCACGTAAAAGGCTGTGTAACAGTATGTGGATGACAACCGCATTGAATAAGGATTCTGCGCTCCCATTATGCGTACAAATTGTATAATCACTTCTATGGTTTATGAACTTACAGTGCTAAAAAAAAAGTAAGATTATGTGTCTGTTTATGTAACCATGTAATAATATTTGAAAAATGCCGGTGTGAATTGTGCCTAATCAGTCTATTATGCGGTAAAAAATGAAATAATGTTACCATTTTTTTTAAATCACCCGCATATACCTTTATGTAGACACTTATATTTAAGATTATGCGGGTCAAACCCAAGTTAACAAAAACCTAAACCATCACCACAAACTTGTTTGCATAACAACCTCTAAAAACCCTCTCCCTTATGTCTCTTTCTCAGTACATTTATCTCTGCTTCGACCACGTCAAGTCAGCAGAGGCTTGAAAATGCCACTGTGAGAGGACTGACCGGTAAATTTACTAAATATTGTTTAGTGTTTACTGTTATTGTGTTTATTCCTAGCTAGGATACAAGCTTTCTGATTTTATGTTCTCTGATCTGAACTAATATTTATAAAGTATCCTTATGGAGATTTCTTCAGAATGTTGGAATACATTTTCTATGTTTCCTGATTTTCTAAATATTTTAACAGTTAATACACACACACATCAAAGAATTCAAATCGGTGTAATTCCACATGATCCGTTTAACTGGAGCATAATCCAATTATGCATGATGCGCTACTTGACCAAATGTGTAATGAAACCATGTTTAAAACATTGCATGTTCCCCAACAAGAAGATTCTACGGAACCATCGTAAAAAAGCAATATAATTTTATTGTAGCAGAGCAGAACACTTAATTCAAACTTCACTAGCCCCAATATTTTCCTAAACTATCTTGTTTTATTTTATTCATTTATTTTTGAACTATATTACAAGGAACCTCCCTGAAATATCAATTCACCAATGATTGGAAAATATAACAGGTAAACTACATTATCAGCACCAATAACAAATAATTCCAATCAAATTTAAGCAAATAAGAAACTGAAATCTTCTTACCCAAGCCCCATGAATCGATTGCCCAAGGAGGTGACTTTTTAATTGTTTGCCAGTCTGACTTCGACAATTCCATTGGTTTGTATTGTGAACCAATTAACCATTCAAATTGCTGCATCATGTAGGACAACAACGATTATCAAATTATTTTAAAATAAAACTCTCAAATCTCAACCCTTTCAGAGAATGTCTCCCAGAATAAACCTTTTTCACTGATCATTGGTTGAAACCAATAAAGGCGGAATACCCACTACTAACAGATTTAAGTAATGAGTATAGTAAAATTATTTTTGAGATAATTAAGAACTGTAAGGTAACGACAGTCTGAAATTCCTACTAGCTTAAATGTCATGGAAAATAGAACTTAATTAAGAGTCCTCAGATAACACAGTTTAATAACCCACCAGCACTGACTCTTCTTTTTTAGAAAAGCTTGTCATTAGCAATAAAGACAGAGAGTACAGGTTCACATATGTTAAAGATCAGATTCCCCACATGCCATGTCAGAAATTTTCAATGTTCTTATCAGGTTTCTATTTCCCATCAGAAAGAACAATGGTTCAGGAGTTAACAGTTAAGCTTAATATGAAAAGGAATGGAAATTAAGATTAGATCTAGAGCTTTCGTAAGGATGAGATGGAACAAATGCATTGACTTCAATATTTATATTTGGAATTTTCTAAATATGAGAGGAAGAAAAGGACTATTTGGATTCCATGCATACAATCATTATTCCAGGACTTGTTTGAACACAAATAGAATGACAGAGAAAAAAGAAGATATCAACATCGAAAGTGCAGACAAACAATAGAGTTCTACATCTGGGGTTTCTCATAAATTGCTCTAGAAGGCGGAGAGTTGAAAGAGTAGTCACTTCTGCTATCGAACTTAAGGGTGAGCCTTCTAGAGTAGGACAATACATTGCAAGTGGTTCAACTAAGAATCCACATAAGGTAAGAGCTAAGCAGTCATTAACTAACCTGTTCTGATCAAAATGTGGAGATATAGAATATAATTAAAGATTGGGAGGCCTCCATCTTATCTGAACAAAATAGTATGGCAGATGGTTAATCAATCCGAAACTGTTAGCAAATCTCTAACCAAGAAGATAGCATTTTAACAGGGAAAGTATCCTCATTTTCAGGCCAATGTGATGCTCAACAAGATGATGCAACCAAGCGAGAGCCCAAAAAACCACTAGGATAAGCAAGGGACTTCATGGAGAATTGGAGGGAGGTATGAAAAACATTAAGAAAAAAGAAATGGAATTTCCTTATCATCCGGACATATTCAAGGGAGCAAATAGCTGAAAAAACACAGTTTAATATAACTATAAAAACTCTACAAGGAAATATAGTTTTCCACTCCTACAAGACTGGCAGATTAGTGCAAATATGATCGAGTAATTTGGCTTGTATGCTCTTTTATTTAGAACACTTTCAATTAATATAAACTGTAAGGCTGTAAGGAACTTTGTCACTATAAACTTCTTAATCATTTCTTCTTTCTCCTTCTCATATCCCATTTCCTAATATCAGCAAAAAAAATGATAACTACGCATGATGATTGATGAGTTTGGAAGATTTTTGCAAATACAATTCAGGTTAAATCTTGAATGAGCAAAAAAACCTAACATATAATTAGGCTTTGACCTTACCAGACAAGGTGAACAAGACAAGCATGAGCACTGAGAATGACAAAGGAGCAAAAGGTAACTACAAAAGTATAGGGAAGAATCAAAGGATATAAGATACATCCTTACATAAATTGAATAAGTTGGATTAGCATGTTCAATAGAATAATCTAGAGCAGCTACTACAAGCAGGCAAGCTTCTTGCAACAAGATCACGATGAAGAAAATAAATAACGAAAAATACACAAAAATAAGAAATAAAATTGACAGGTAGACTGTCAAGGATACACACATTATAACTGGAGAAGCTCCTGCAGCCTACATGAGTTCTTTGGAGGGACACATTTACGAAGTACGAACATCTAAATAACAATTATTGCTGTCCAAGCTCCAGCATGGCTGGTGGTTGGGATTCATCACTCAAATTAAGGATTAGAATATTAGTGTACTGCTAAGGCTGTATTGCTTAGACAGCTTGCTCTGAAGCTCGTTGAATGTGTTGTGAAAAATGCAATAAAATGTTATTCTGGCATCCGAAAGTACAGAATATGATCTCTTTCAGTGTTACCTGATTGCAGGCTTGCAGGTAGTGTATTCAATACATCTAATACTCAAGCACATAACACTATAAATAACAATAAAGTACAAAAAACTATACTTAAGCAGTCCAGTCCCTATTTACTATTTGCTACACTATTGTGCTATGAAAGGAGAAAAGATCCATCATGCTACTTTATGCAATATAAAAGGATAAAGATGCTACTACTTGCTTAGCGACAAAAAATTACCAGCATGGGATCATTATTTGCATTAAATTCTGATAGGACATCAAAAGCATGAAGTTTCCAGTCCAAGGTTTGAGTCACAACAACACTGGACAAGCACACGTTACCATGAACCTGAGATTGCAAGTCAATGGGAAGGAAATACGAAGTTAGACACAAAATTTCAGTACTATGTAACACAAAATTTTGCCTCAGCGTACTACAAAAATATCACGCTTCCTGGCAGAAAATGCATACAAAAATGTAGCATTCAGGGTATGCACTCAACAGAATAGAGAATGGAAGTTTCGTCACTAAATGATGCTGTGAAATCTCAGTCATAGAAAAAGGAAGAAGATAAAAATTAAAAAAAGACCAATATGATATTATGGGGTTTGCCATATGCATAAACATCTCCACACTTCTTTCTTTTTTTTCTAGCAAACAAATCTGAATACAGTCCTTTTCTAAATACTGCTTCTAAAAGGTAGGTTCCTTAGCTTCCAAGTAGATGCATAAAGCTTCTTTAGGCACCAATGGAATGCAACAAAAAGAAGAAGAAAAACAAGTGTTGAACAGCTAAAACTGATTTTCAATTAAACATGGAGAGAATTTAGCTTTTGTCTGACAGTTTAGAACTGACCTAAAGATAAAATACAATAGTACTAAAATTGATCATGCAATTGCATAGAAACATAAATCATGAAACTAATAGAAGGAGAAATTGCTTACAAGCTTGCAGTCATTGTTCAGAAAGCTCACGGCTTTAGATATCTGGTGGAGTCCCCAGGCAAAATATTCATCCCTGTATTGGAAAAGTTCCTCACATAAATGTGGAAATTAGAAGTAAACAACTATCAAAAACTGGTGCAAGTGAATGAAAAGTATCAATCATTTAAAGTTCGTCGAGCAATAAAAATATGCAAAGTTCACCTAGTAATAAAAATATCCAATATGTGGAAATTGATCATCAAAAGAACTAATAAATTTCAATGAATTGATTATAACTGCAAAACGATCATAAAGCGTTTCACAAGTTAGCTTCTTCTGTGCCAGCTTTATAATTCTCCAAAGATGGTTATGACAACTAAGATTCTGCTAGTTACAGAGGATTCTAATATGGATTGAAGGATTTTCATAATCAGTAGTCAATCTAAGTCAATTCTCGCAAGACAATCTCAGATCAAACATTAATCGCTCTGTAACAGATCAACATTGATTTTGATTTGAGAATCCACATCATGTATGCTTATATAAGAAGAAAATCTCAAGTCAAACAATCCAATTACACAGTGGAGTGTAAGATTCAGAAAATCTTCTCTGTCGTGTTTTTCTTTGCCTTTAGCATGATTGATATTCCACATGATTGATATTTCTTTACTCTCCCTATTTTACTTTTTTCCGTTTTCTTTTCCTTAGTTGCAACAAATATTGCAATATGAATTATGATGAAACATTACTGATAAAAATAATTATTATAACCCTCTTAGTTCTAATAATTCTAATTATTTTTCAGTTTGATTTTCTATTGTTAAGAAATCTATCGAATGTTGTTGAGTAGAATATGATAGGATTCAATAGTTACATTTGTTGTAGTTGTTGGCCTGTGTAGTATCTGTCCGTTTTTTGGAGGTTTCATCAATGTGGTCAGGTCAATGAGAGGTTCTCGTGAGAGACATTAGCTTAAGTCTCAAAGGAAGTCATAAAAAGTTATCTATTCATTTTCGTGTAACAATGCCTACTTGGTGAGCTGATCCATTTGGATTTAGCTTATGTTTTGTTCTGCAGAAATAACCAAACAGTCTCGCCTTCCTCTTTTTGATTTTTTTAACAAGAAAATTATTATTGTTGCTGTTTTTCTTGGAAAGATTAGTTTTTGCTTTTTTTTATATTAGTCCGTTAGTTCTTTCATATTTTCAATTTAGTCCAAATTGCTATTTAGTCCCCAAGTTCTTAAGTCATTTCTAAAATACACCCCCCAACCCCCCCAAAGAAAAGTTGTTTCAAATTAACTCCTCTAATTGCTATTACTCTTTCTTGAATGGATTGGTTTGAAACGAGGTTACCCGAATACTTCATCTAGGCTCCCGTATCTGTGTCCCGTGTCCGACACTCCTTGGACACTTCTTGAATGTATACATACATTTATTCATATGTGTACTCAATTATATAACACACTTTAATTCAAAAAATTCATGATACACATCTCAAACATATATTGCACACTTCACCTCAAATTTATGCAACTTGTTAAGCTTGAAACAGATTTGTTTTAGCACATACCTAGTTCATAAGTATGATTTTGAAGGGTTGCTTGGGTATCTAGTTCGAAAACAAGTGAATCTTTAATTTATAGTCTACTCGATTAAAGAAATATAAAAATGATATAAGGATTTTAGTTTCCGTAACATGTGAATAAAAAACAATATCGACCTCATATAGATTATTAATTTTAATATGTATGTATATAGTTGTGTCCCCATATCCTAACTTTTACAATTTTGTCGTGTCCCGTACATGCACATGTGTCTAGATCCGTGTCTACACCCATATCTGTGCAACGTAGGTTTGAAACTACTTATAAGAATTGAGGCACCTAATTGCAATCAAATGATTTGAGGGACTAATTTTGAAATAATTTAAGAATTGGGAAGCATAATAGCAATTTCAATGATTTGAGGACCAAGAAGATATGAAAAGTTTAGGGGGCCAATACCCAAAAAAAAACCATTTAGTCGTTTAATGATAGAATGCTCTATATAAGAGATTTCCCGATTAATTGGATGGTTAAATTAACATTCTAGTAAGATTTAATGGGGGAACAATATCAAAAAAACTCATTAGCATTTTGCAACTTCTCATTAGGTTTTTCCAGATCAGTTGAGTTTAATGTACTGTTGTCAACTCAAGTTAAATAACCTAATCATACAAAACTTTACATTTTTTATCTAATTACATGTATTCTATAATTGAAAACCAGGTCTATATATGTAGTGTTTGTGTTATGATGTCAACCCTAAATTCTGCTATCCAAACTATAACTAGAGCTTTGTATTCCATTGTCAAGTCTTAGTTTGAGATAAAAAGGAATAAGAATCTGGCAACATTGAAAGCCAGAGTCCATCACAATCACAAAAAGTCATTTCCCAAGGTGATAATGAGTCGTGTTTTGCTAATTGTTGACGACCTGTGCTTTGGAGGTTATATGTACAAACTTGTCAGTTGTCACTCATCTTTAGACAAACTTTAGAATGTTGATACAGGAGAATTAGGCATAGAGCATGGGTTTTTTATATGATGTGTAAATTTTGTTGTACTTCATCTTTACATGGGTCATTAAGCAACTTTGTTATGTTGATGTTCCAGATGCTAAACAAAGAGCTTGAAATAAGTATATAATGCCCAATGATTTTTTAGTCTCAGGTTTACTCAACAGGATTACTATCATTATTTTTTTCGGTCTCCATTGATGTAATCTGATACTAAATTTCTAAAAAAAAAACTGCTAGCTTCTTTGAAATTGCAATTATTTGTTTGTTATGTTTATTTTGGAAAAAGGTCATGTGTAGATATGTTTTCTATTATCCAATTCAGAGGGTTCTGTGTTTTTTGAGTTTGTTGGGTTTTTTTTTTTTTTTGCTAATTTGAAGCTTTAGTTTCCTGCTAAAAGTCTATTTTTAAGCAGCAGCTGTGAGTTTTTCTAACATCATAGACACTGAGTGACATATTACAGAAATTTGATTTTTAGTAACTCCAGTGCAAAACCTTTTTAATATCTAATTTGTGTCAGCATCATGATATTTGTTAGCATAGATACTCCATTTTAGTTTGATATATAATATGTGATAACAATATTAATCATGGCATCATGAGATTTTTAAATATATCTTAATTATAGTGTTTCTATTCTGTTTATATAGGAAAATTTCAATTCATAATGTAAAGTTGTTCATCAATGAAATATTATACATTATACAAAAGGGCACAAGTAACACACATAGCGGTACATAATGTGCGTTAACAAAGAGCACTAATCCGTGCATTGCACAAGCTAAGAAGAAAATGTCAAGCCAAACAATCTAGTTACACAGAGGGCTCTAGGATTGAGAAAATCTTCTCTTATTTTCCACTTCTTGTAGTCAAACACTTTGTTCCATGTGAACCCCATTTGTAAATCTCCATATCTTCCTTCCTATTCAGATTCCCCTCTTCAAAAATCTGTAATCTTAAACCCTACACCAAAATTTCAATAGCATTCTTTCGGTATCTCACTTAGTTGGGTCAGCCACAGACGTTCTTGTTTCCTCCAATTTGCTTTTTCCTCCTCTTTCTCATTATCAATAAAGCAAAATGTGCGTAGTCTATCTTTCTTATGCCCATAGGTGACTGCAATTTATTATTACTCAAGGAATAACCTCATGGAAAGTGATAATTTTGTTTCATAGGGTATGCATTGAGACAATTGAACTTATTAGAAGAACATTCATATACCTCTGTGTACCTTCCAGACCTAGTTCCTTGATCTTCTCTGAGAGAGGTGTAACTGGCTCAGTCACAATATAAATTGTTAGCTTGGAAATGGAACCATCGAGAACTTCAGCTTCAGTACTATGAAGAAAAGATAAGATATTTGGATGCCGGACCTGAAAAATTTTGAACAAAAACTCTGAGAGTCAAAACTGTTCTACATAAGGAAAGAGGCTGGCATATGTGTGAAATTAAAACAAACACAAAAAGAAATTCGATGAAGTCAGAAGATCAAGTGCTCACTTCAGGGCAAAGAAAGTCTAGAAATGCAAGATGTGTAACAGTCAATCACATAAATTAGACTGCACAAGTTCAAACGAGGTGCTCAGGTGGTTCTAGCTTAGCTTTTATTTACTATAATTTATCTTGCCACCCACATGCTCAGTTTGAAAATTCTTTATTTTTTCATGATCACTTTGAAACCAACCCTCTGCATGAATTGTGCACGGGTGTTATTACGTAGAATGAAAATTTTCAACTCCTCAAGATGGCTGGTTCGAAGGCCTGTATAAATTGGAAGGCTGGAAATGGGACCATCAAAAACCTTAAGTCTCTCTCCATCTTTGCACTCATCAATTCTCACTCCTCTTCTCAAACAGCATTTTTCATCTCACTGAACCCCAACAAATTAATAAGATAGTGAAAGCAAGATGTCAATAAATAAAAGACATGGAACAAATTGAGGCAGAAGTCATCATTAGGTTAAAGAAAAGAGAATCAAAGAGAAGTTAAAGCATGTTCGATGGAGGAATGGTTGGACAAAATGAAAGGAGGGGGCTGGCATGATAGATTTGGAAAGAGAAGTAAATGTGAGGGAAGAAAGAGAGGGTGGTCTGGCTCTGGTTAGATTCCCAAAAAGAGATATAACAATTGTCAGTCCCAAAGAGGTTCAAGATGGGGGAAAAGTAGTCAAAGCCAAATAGATGTTAAAGTTGGCAGAAATTTACAAGCCTCAAAGGTAGTTATTGAATATAGGGATTAATAATAAATGGAAACCACATGTGGTTACTCATCATAAGATAGATCTGGGGAATAAATAACTACTTTATATATTGAGATCTAATATAAAAAATTAATAATAATAAGGAGAACAATAAAACTACAGTAATAGTAATAGATGGACCCACAAACCTAAGGAAGTTAGGTGGGTTGAACCTGGATTTTTGTAGCTTCTGCTATAAAGTTACAGAGACAAGGCACAATTCCAAAGGCTTTTCTAACTAGAATTTTTATAGACCACCATGCTCCAGATATCAAGCTTTTATTGTCACGCTGTATTATTAAATTTCAGACATCTACATAGAACAAATAAAGAAAGAATATGACATTGGAAGGAAAAAAACGAATAACCACATGATCATTCAAAGCCTCGGATAATAACTAGGACATTACATGCCATAATGCGGTGCAGCAGTGGGTGATGGTAAAGTTCGTGAACCAAGTTTAGGGGCTGTTTAGTGGTGGCACTAACAATAGTGAATAGCCCACTTCCAAAGAAAGAAAAGTAATATGTCTGCATAGTGCATGGTTATAATTTATAAATAAAACAATTAAGTCACAGAAGTTGTGAAAACAGAACACTGCAGCTTATTTTCTGAAATACCAGAAGACAAACATGAATAGTTGGAGAACAAGACAAAATAAGAGGACCAGCAAACTGCGCACGTGTATATGAATGGTTAGAAAGAAAAGCAGATGCATAGATGCACCAGTTTTTATGACAACGTGAGAAAGCAGTAAGAATAGATGAGGTAATAAAACCAATCACACTTAACTGTACGTAAGCGCTTAACACCGTTGCGACCAGCAGCCAAGTGTCCATCTTGATTGTTACTGGCTGAAAGGGAAAATATGGAAACAGATGACCCATCATCCTGTAAAAAAAAGGCAGCAAACGCTGAGAGATCTAATCAAGAATAATGAATGTAAATGAATCAAGCAGGATCATGCATTTTCCCAAAACCAAGTAACACTCGAAATTTTCAATTGCATGCAAGAAACTGAAACGTAAACGAATTGGCAGGTTAGAAACATAATGTGTTAGCATGAGTTGTCAAAACAGAAATCACTATGAACCACTCGAGGCATACACTCAACTGATGTGTAGACGCACCGGTCATAAAAATTAAAACTTACCAGAAGTGGGTTAAAACATTTTAGAGTCATGCTGATAATGTCAAATTCTTATGCAACAATCTCTTGATCGATAATGGAACGAAAGCACTAAATTCTGCATAGCATCACAAGCAATCTTCTGATCTACATGAGATAGATATGGAGTTTGTCCACATGCTCCTTCCCAGAGAAGCATACAGGTTATTATAGCCAATACATACTTTTCAAAAACTATTTACCACATTGCATGTCCTTAGTTCTAACGTGAAAAGGAACAAACAGGTAACTGCAGATTAATAGTTGAGTGGTTAAGGTTAATATCTCCTACTAAAATGTGAATCCATTTCCAGTAATATACTGACAACTTCATAAAAAAGGGTGGTCATCAAAATCTGAACCTACTGAATGAATGCAAAGCATGCAAAGATAGAGTACAAAAAGGGACAAACAGGCAACTGCAAATAAAGAGTTGAGTGGCTAAGGTTAATTATCTCCTACTAAAACCACCACCCATTTCAAGTAATATACTGACAAATAAGAAAAGGTGGTCATCAAAGTCTGAACCTACTGAAAGCATGCAGATTTGTCCTTGTTCATTTCAGCTAACTGATTGCGGTAACATACTAACACAATACTAATGAAAACAAGGTTAAGCCAAAGTTGGAAGAAAAAAATGCACCACGAAATTTGAAATAGCGTTTTTTGGAGCTTAGCAGTGGCCTCCCTCCATAGAACGTCCGTAGATCTCAGAATGCAGTTTAACGTGCGCTATTTGCTTCATAGCACAGAAGTACATTGAAAACAAAAATAAAAAAACTACATCTAATAAGTTGGTGGGTCCCACTTTCCACCAAATAAAGTAGTCAGACCCTATTATTTTCTCTTTTGCAGCCCTAATCCACTTGTCCCCCCCACTTTAGCCTAATCCCCAATTTCATTGCCCTAAAAGAATCAAAGACGATGGGAGGAATACCGGAAGCCAACAATGACGAGAGGTTGACGAAGCCAAGGAATAAACTGGGTGAAGTCAATGAGGAGACGAAGGCAATGGTCTCTGTACTTCCTTAATGCTGAGGTGACAACGTCTTGATGAAGACGACTAGATCTCTGTGATACTTCAATGTTCAACCGAGCAACAGTCCAGCTAGGTTTCTTTTGTCAAATTTTCACTTTGTAAGAAAAAGTTGAAGTTTTTCCTTCTTTTTTTGGGGCTGATTTAAAGAATATTTTTAGTTAGTTTAAATACAGTAGATAAATCAATTAGTGAAAGTATTCTTTTACTTTAGTTTAATTTTAGTTTTAGATCAATTAATTTATTTTAGTTATTTTAGGATAGTTAGACTACTGTTATGGATATATGTTCATTTTACTTGTTTTATTTGAACTTCGAACTATTTAAAACTCTTAAGTTTGGACTAGAGAATGTTACTAATTTCCTTATTTTTTTGACAAAAACTGAAGCCTTAATGCTTTTAAGATTGGTGTTAAGTATATATAATAACTTTTGCTGAGAAATTGAGAAGATATGTAATAACTTTTGTTTTGTCAAAAACTAAAGTCTTAATGCTTTTGGGATGGTTGCTAAGCATATATAATAACTTTTGCTGAGAACTTGTGATGTTATATTTGGAAATGGTGATGAGTCTCTTTATTAGAAATCATAATTAATATTTTGTATTTAATAAATATTCATATAAATAATAAAACATATAACCTACATTATGAGTTACGTTTTTTTTTCTGTTTTACATTATCAGGAGGTGAGCATTACGTTACGCGTTATCGTTATTTTCAACATTGGGTTGAGCCAAAGTTGAGTTTGGCTACTCCAACAAACCAGTTTTCGTGACGACTACCTTGGCCCAGAAAATTAGTTCTGAGTTTGGCAAAGGCAGAATCAGAATGGATCTTTTTTTTCAATGCTAGGTCTTAAGCAAGTTTTCTTTGGACAAGCCCTTCCCCGGACAAACCCTGGCCTCACTAAAGAAAAACCAGTCCAAGACTGGTTTTTTGTGGAGTTGTGACACAGTCTAATACCCCAAAAGGCCCACACTTCTCACAAAAATGTATTCCCAATCACCATCAAAACCCAAATTGGAGCATCCAGTTTCAAGAGGATCCATGTTCAAACCTCGTAAGTTCAAATTAAATATGTTACTATCTATAATTTATTCTACATTTTCAAGTGAGTCGTGTTTATGCAAGAAGCCTCTTCCTGTAGTTTAAAGGCTCATGCAAAGGGCAGTGTTGAGTGCTAAGCAAATTTCATATATATTATTAACACACAACCCAAGAGCTTAAGTTCTTGGTGAAGTGGTTATCTCACAAAGATATATTAAAATAATTTTCAACCATCCAGTTAAATACAAAAATGGGAATATGAAGGAGAAAACCATAATATGGTAAACAAGATGAGTACAAGTTACACAAAACTAACATCATAATGTAATCACCAACCCATTAGAAAGATCAATCAAGAAAGCACAGACACTGAGAGATGACGATACCACATGATGAGTGTAAAATAAAAGTATATCAAACACATACGAGGAAAACATCTAGCTTCCCCAATTGTGTGATGGACAGAGATAATGAATAAGAAGTAGAACGTACAGGACCTTTGCCTTTCATCTAATATATGTGATGCATGATGGAGGTAAAGAAGCGACCATGTGCAGTATGGCACATGACAATAATCATCTTCAATTAGCTGCAAAAGCTCACACATTTAAACTGCCTACGGCTCAAGCGGATACCCTCTGCCTACGTATTCTCTGCTATAAATACTCCTTAATTTCTTTATCAAAACTACTTTTCAAGGCTCACTTTCACTCCTCCACCTCCAACAACAGCTCCATTAGCCTTGCCTCTCTAACAAAAGTTATTTATACAGGGTTCAACTCAGCAGCGGAGCCATATTGGGGTCAAACGGGCCCTAGTTCCCTTCGGATATAAAAAATCTAGTAGGTGTATTTGCTTGATAAGTTTCCTCGCTTTGCTCTTCACGTGATTCTTCTTCACCTTTGGCCCAAGAATCCAAGGGATCAGCCGAGCAACATCAGAATTTCTCTTCAATCCTTCTTCATTGCTTGATGAAACATGTTAAGTCTGATTTTCCCTTATTTCATTTGCCCTATTTCATTTGTCCTGATTTTCTTTGCTCTATTTTCTTTCAATCCAGTTTATTCTTGTCTAATTTGTGTCATTAATGGTTTGACGAGTTTGGTATTTTCCATCTGTAACTTACTAGTGTAATTATGAACTTGGTTGGAGATGCGAATTAATCCTATGAATTACTACACTAAAATCCCATAACATAGGAATTTATAATTAATGCAGATGATTTGAATGTTGAAAATTGCACTGGCAGTTGGTTTCTCTTTTAGGTAGAGGTAATTTAACTAATTTAACCTTTTATGATGGGTTTACTTCACAATTAGACTTGTTATATATTGATTGATATATTAGTAAATACTAATGCAATTTTCAGTTTAATAAAGAATTGCATAATATTATGGTCAATTTCATGAAATGTTGACTATTGATTTGTTGACATTTGCTTCGAGTTATATACATTTGGTGCCTTATATTGATAAAAATATATTTTGTATATTGATGAGGAAGATGTCATGAAATGATTTCAAGAAATGAAGGAAAGAAAAATGCTACCATAAACACTATATTATAATTAAAAGTATGATTTTGAAAGTCTTATTATTTAATTATGTCGACATACTAATCAATTGTGTTAAGAATTTTATATGTTATTTTGTTTGAATATTTTTTGGAACCCCCATTGTCGAAATTCCAGGCTCTACCA
The DNA here is from genome assembly GCF_001876935.1 of Asparagus officinalis. Lineage (NCBI taxonomy): Eukaryota > Viridiplantae > Streptophyta > Magnoliopsida > Asparagales > Asparagaceae > Asparagus > Asparagus officinalis. The sequence goes on along the minus strand of NC_033797.1, from coordinate 48,889,182 downwards.
TTGGTTCAAGTACTGGGGCCCAAAGCTAGCTGACTTGTATGACGACTTTCAGAACCTTGTCACCTAGTATTGTAGTTTTAAACTTCTCAGAACATTTACTTTTCCTAGTAAATAACTACTTTGTGTTCAAATGTATTATGATCTCTCATTTGTTGTGTCATTTACTCGTCTTTGTGTATGCACACAAAGCTTGACTTTGATGGCAGGACAAAAATTTGATAGTACTGATATTAAATGCGTCTCAATGACTTTTTCCTTAGAAACCAATGAAGAAATTATGTTGCCCTCTAAACAAAAATTTATAAAAAAAGTAGACCAGTGTTGAGCACCAACCACCAACATAACTGTGACTGCAACTGACAGAGCTCATGCAGGCTGAAGACTACATAGACCACCAGAAAGGTGGAATTTATATAACCAACATTTTCTAAACGAAGGCAAGCATACGTCAGATTATTAGTTCATCGCACCAGCTAAGGTCTTTATTAGCCGATTCAGGGTTGCTAAAAAGTTGCGCTAAAAGCAGTTGACGAGCTTCTCCAAGCATCTCACTACTTGATAATTATGGGTTGTTAATGCATTTATAGTATACGGAAACAAATTGAATACGATGTTTCTTTTTTACTTGCCTAATGATCACCTCTTGCATATAGAAGAGAAGTTATGATTTAGTTCTGTTTATAAGCCTTGCACATTTTTTAGAGTCCAGTTAATGAAATTGACATATAAGTCAAATATTCAGCAAATGAATAAGTTAATATACATTGACAGCATTGTCATTTGACCGAAGGAATGCATCATCGACTCCCTTGTCCACTACGTGTCTCACACTCATCATGCATACACTTATGTTTTCTATAAAACTGGTAGTGGCAATTGAAAATGACTCAACGAAATAAAATAGAGAATAAAGCAATCAGAACACTGAGTACAACATCACATATTTAGTCCCTTCCCCAGAAGCATAAACAAAACTATATGGAAGCTCAAGCAGCAAGCACTGAGCTCCATCGGCGTATTGGTTTCTAATAAGGCAGAACCTACTCATCTGGCACCGAGAAAACTTATAATTGCATCGCTAGCCCTAAAATTCCAAGGAAAACCTCAAAACCTATGGAAATTTTAGGCATTTGTTACCTCACTACAATTTCATAAAATGTGATCAGATATTTGAAATTTTACATGCAACAACTCCCAACGGTCCAACATTGTCACTGGATGAGGTCTCGATCCTCCCAACAACAAAGGAAAACTCCATTTCCACTTCCCACTAAAGTACAGTACCAGCCGAATCGAAATCAAAACAGAATTCAAGAAGAAGAAAAAAAAATCTCGTGCGACCGCTAATGACCGCATCAAATCGAAAGAGAAAAGGGGGGCGGGCGCTAGATCTGAGATCTTTGGTTAAAAAGCAGATGAACAGAAAATCGAGAGAGAGGGGATCAAGAACCTTGTTCGTGCCTCGATAGTGGGTCCAGGATCCCCAGGCGGAGGAGAAGGGCTCGCCGATGTTGTAAGGGAGATCCTTGATGCCGGCGCCGGATCCGGCCACCACTCCCTTTAGAAACTTGAACATCTTCTCCTCTCCTTCGTCGATCTGATAGCGGTCTTGTCCAGTTGAGAGAGAGTGTGCGTGCGGTGGTTTTCTCTCCGATCTGGTGAAGAGAGAAGAGGAAGAGGAGAGAAGAGGAAGGGGTCTCTCTCGAGATTGGATCTGGACTGAGGCGGCCGCCGGGTTAATTTTGGGCGAGTCCGAGTGGGAACATCGCCGGATTAAAAAGTCTCTTTAAAAGATTGCACATATTTTACATTAGGACAAATTTTCAAAACCACCCTATTTGCAAACTTAATTGCAAAAATGGACTCGTTTTGTACTTATTTTTCAAATTCGACCCAGTTTCAACCAACTGGCTGAAACCGGGTCAATTTTAAAGTTCACGGGACTTCAAGTCATGTGAACTTATATGGATGCTTGAGAGGAGGATTAGCGGAGGACTAAATAAAAGTTTTTCACGGGACTTCAAATCCCGTGAACTTATATGGATGCTTGAAAGGAGAATTAGCGGAGGACTAAAGTACCGTGAAGTTTCAGATGATTTTTTTTCAAATCGACCCATTTTCAGCCAACTGGCTAAAACTAGGTCGAATTCGAAAAATAAGTACAAAACGGGTCGATTTTTGCAATTAAGTTTTCAAATAAGGCGGTTTTAAAATTTTGTCCTTTACATTATTTATTAGTATATAATATAATATAATTCTTTGTAATAATTTAATTAAGAAACAATCAAATTGTAATTTATTTACAAAAAATGATCTAACTTTTTTAACTTTTTTTTTGTTAAAACCTAGCATTTGACAACCTCTACTTTTAGGGTGTGTTTGGCAATAAGTTAAAGATTATGCTAGAAGTAGACCTGACCTAATTTTAACTTATTTCTTATTTGTCAAATTTTCAGGCCAGAGCTGGCCCATTTTTTTAGCCTAAATAATGCCACTAAAACAGGACTGATCTTGGCTCAGTTTTGTTCACTTTGCCAAACACACCCTTAGGATGAGAGTTATCCAGCTTCGGATCCAGATAAAAGCTACATAGCACAAGATAGGCACAAAAAATACATATGATAGAATGGAAATATACAAGTACAACATACATATGATTTGACCTGAAATGTCATTTGAGATGTATTGATGCACAGTCGTGGCATTTCAAAAGCAAGCTACTATTTTACTCTTCTATACTTAAAGGAGAATTTAAAGAATCATTGTTAATGCTACAGTAGATACTGTAGCATAAACAGTAAACCAGATGTGGCCCTCCGCCCTCGAAGTCACTAATCATGCTATAGTAATTTACTATATCATAAATAGTGAATCAGATCTAAGCCTCTATACTTGAAGCTACTATTTATTCTACAATAAAAACAGTAAAGTAAATTAAATGTACTAAAACATGGATTCTCCTTCAAGTATAAAGAAGTAGATATGATTTCTAAATCAACGTATTAAAACTTAAATCATTCTTTTATATAAGAGTAGATATGATTTCTAATATTAAGTGTACAATAATTAAATTAAATGTATTAAAACTTAGAGTAAGACAAGTTCAAAATATGATGCTTAAAAAAACAAGGGAACGTAATTTGCACGGGGTGCACACTAGTCTATACTTAAAGCAGAACCCAATAATTACTATTCATGATATAGTAATGCTACAGTAAATTATTGTAGCATGAATAGTAAACCAAAATTGTCCTCTACAATTGAAGTAAGGGAAAATTGCTTCTAGCCCCCAAAACCAATTCAAACGGTCCCAAAGCCCCCTAAAACTATCAAGAAATTCCTTTAGCCCCCAAAACCCTTCCCCACGTGACTCGATGTGTAAAAACAAAAAAATCCCAAAATACTCTTTGATTTAACCGTTTCCTGTTTATCTATACCACTCTTCGCCAATCGTGCCATCTTATCTCTCTTCTGTCCAAGCGAATCGACTCCAGAGCATTATCCCCGTTGCAAAACCCTAGCACTAAATCAGCCCACTCTAGAGCATAATCGAAAAAATGGCCGACGAGTCAACTCCTAAAGCAGCTATCCCTGTCGATTTCAGCTAAGATGACGACGTGTCACAGTACGTTGTCTCAAAAAGACATTCGAACACAGCAGAGTGGACTGAAGCTAGCACATCAATTGCTGATGTTCTAAAGGACATCGCAGCCAGTCATTCTCATTACACAAGTCCAGCTCAATCCAAAAAGCCAGTCTAGCGCAGAGATCTAGAGGGCAACACCGGCATCGACGACGCCTCTAGAGCGCTCCAGGATCTACAGAGAGGAGCTAAAGAGAAGCATACGACAGCACAAAAAAGTGATTTTTACCGTAAAATTTATGTTGTTTATGATGTAGCATGATGTGTTTATTGTGAATGATATTGTTAAGTTGTGAAGGTTAGCTTGTAGTTGTCAAGAAAATTCATTAATTGTAAAAAAACACCATGGTGTTGTGTTTTTCCCTTAAAATATTTTTAAAACACCATATTAAGTATTTTTGGTCAACACTAGTTTGACCCATTATAACATTAGTATTAAACATATTATTAATATATTATATATTAATTACAATAAAATATATTGTAAATAAAATGTTATAATATTTAGTTTACATTATTATGGTATTATAAGTATTAAATGTAATGCAACATAATATTGTATAATGTATTATAATATTAAATTGTACTTCAATGAGTTATATTATATTATAATTATTACATATTATTTTCAAATAATTATATATTTAATTATTTTGGTATATCAATTTGTTATTGTTGTATATTATATTAATATTTTTTATAATAATGGTATTTTATTATTATTTACTTTATAATAAATTATATTATTTATTACATAATATATTAATATTTTATATATTATATTATATTTACTATACAATATGTTATTATAATAGTATTATTAGATTGTTATGTTATTATTAAACATGTTACTATTATATAATATTTTATAATTATTAATTTATTACATTTTATTTATTAAAAAGTTAATAATATTATAGCAATTATACTATTGTATAGTATATTATTATATCATTATTATATTAATAGTTATTATCAATAACTTTTTTATTATTTTTTATTAGTTTATTTATATTTTATTATTATTTATTTATTATATAATACATTATTAACATATAAACATTAGTATTTAATATGTTATTATATTATTATATAAGATATTTTAGTTATTATATTTTTATTACTAATATATTAAATTAATTATAATATAATATAGTATAGTATAATATAATAAGCATGTTGATAATAACTCTATATTAATTACATTTGATATATTATGTTAGATATTATATTAACACATTCTCAAACTCAAAACCAAAACACAAAACTTAAAACACCTAAAAGGTGTTTTGAAATAAGTGTTGTGTTTTTGATTTGATGATGATTTAGCTTAAAAAACACAATGATTTACAAATGCATGGTGTTTTATTTTTGGCAAAAACACCATGGAAACAAGTAAAACACCATGGTATCCAAACGGAGCTAGGTTATACATTAGTTGTTGAGGTTATTGATCTATTGTGAATGTTACTGGTTAATTGTGACATGTGGCATGTTAGTTGTTAAGGTTAAACATTAGTTGTTAAGGTTATGAGTCTTTTGTGAATGTTAATGTTTACATGCGGCTGTTAATTGTGAAGGTTACTATTGACGGGTGGCTGTTAGTTGTGGAGGTTATTATTTACTTGTGGCTATTAGTTGTGAATGTTACTATTAATTTGTAGGGGTTATGATTTTATTGTTAAGGTTATTGATTGGTTGTTGATGATAAGCTTTGGTTGTGAAGCTTATGGATTTGTTGTTAAGTTTACAGTTTCTTTGTTAAGTGTACAACATAATTGTTATGATTACATATTATTTTCAAACTATTTATGTCTTGCGGTTTTGCTTTGTAGACAAAAGGCAAAGTCCACATTTGAGTTGCAGCCTACTTCCAGCTTCACTGTGTACTATGAATTCATGCATACTTTAGTGCAGTATATGGAACAAAGGCACTGGGAGGCCTACGAAGATAGTGTATTCAGACACTACATTTATTTTGGCCCTCCTGGTCTTGATCTTCCCACTTTTGAGCACGTGTTGAGATAGTGGGACGAGAAAAAGATGAAATTTGTCTTCACTGATACAAAAACTGGAGAAGACATCGAGTGCTTATTCAACATTGATTGGGTAATGAGCCATACATGATTCTCCAATGAGGGAGATCTTGTTGGCCCTAATCGAGATAGGAAAAATAGAATTTGGTCGAGGTTTTTTATCAAACTTGAGGGTGACAGCAGTACAACTTCTCCTCCAGCACCCACCAGATGCCATGTTGAGGATCTACTCATGAAGCTTGTACAATCAACTGATCATCAAGATGTGAAAGGACTTTGTCCTACTAAAAATTCTCTATCAGCTGAGCATGATCTAGTGTCCAAGAAGTATTCTTGGCATTTTAAGGCATTTATTCAAGTATGTTGACAACATCGAATAGGCAAATAACACTGCTTGGGGGACCTGTATATTCAGTGAGACATTTGTGTTAGACCCCAGAGGGGGGGGGTGATTAGGGTCTTATGCTAATCTAATCTGATTTTATGCCAATTAAAAATAATTAACAAGTTATCCTAGCAAGTATGAAATACAACAAGAATATAAGCTAGGATAAGCAATATGAACAATGAGATATATCCTATATGATAGAAATATATGCAAGGATATATAAACAACATAAGGGTAAATAATCTAAACAAGATAGTGGATGAAATAAATGAGCAATGCACAATTGGCGATATAAGATAAATGCAAAAACAAATACGTCAAAGATAAACTCAAACAAGCAATATGATCACGGAGTTCGGACCTTCCGTCCTACGTCTCCGCTCCCCACTCCTGGGGAGAAATCCACTATCACAACCGGATTTTCTACGCTCACCCGAATAACGTTTACAACCACACTATGTCGGTTTTTAACGATCACCGATCAACGTCCACTCCTCACACTCGGTTTTCTAGCTAACCGAAAACTTTACAATCGACACTCTTGCAATCACACTCTACACCCTCACAAGTGTTGGACCTAGCCGTGTCTCCCTCAAGTGATCGGTTACAACCTCTCCCTAGGTTCGTCAACCGACGCCACTCCTCTTGGGACGATCCCCGACTCTCACCACACACTCCTCTCGGTGTACAAGTGTATACAAAGTGTATCCTCACAATTAAGCTCAAAATAACAAGTGATTGTTCTCCAATATGAATGAGAACACAATGAAATCTCACACTCAAAGTTACAACTCTCACAACCCCAAATATATTATGAATGCAAATACAATGAGTGAAATCAAAATCAAAACTAAACTCAATTAAAATCTAGCATATAGAAATTATAAACAAAATAATAAATAGCTAGAAATGAGTTTAGAGATTCTTCTCTGGATAACAAGATGGAGAGATGGAGATTGAAGCCCAAACAAGAAGATGATCTCCTCCACTTGTGAAAACCAAAACAGCTTTAAACCAAACCCTTAAACAAGCTTGAAACAAGCTTAAACTCTTTTTAAAACTCTTTAAAACATTCTCTTGTTGTATGTTGAGCTGAAGGAAAAATGGGGTATTTATACAAACCCCAAAGCCAAGAGAAAGCCAAGAAAAAGACCAAAAAACTACACTGCAACGGCTCTGGAAACTAGCCGTTGGGACTGATCTGACAGAGTGGCGGTCGACCATGGCGGTCGACCGCGCAGCAGAAAACTCCAGAGAGTTCGACGGTCGACCGCGGCGATCGATCGTGAGAAATTTTCAGCCGATGGTCGACCATGGTGGTCGACCGCGAAAGTTTCTGCTGCCCACTATGCAAAGGACTCAGGCGCGGTCGACCGTGGCGGTCGACCGTGAACTGATACATGAAATACAGGTTTTGAAAAACTGTTTGCTGATTTTAAAACACTGTTTGCTGATTTTAAAACACTGTTTAAAAATATCAAATAAATTTTAAAAAATGTAAAACTTTGGGGAATGATTGTAGACATGATAATAAACATGCTACAATGACTGGTTTCCAAAAAGGACTTCCCAAATGAAAAATATCATCATTTTACAAAATAGGCCAAAACATGAAAATGTAAACATATGAATTTTGACATTTTGGCTAAACAATGTTTTGAAACTTTACAAAATGATTATGTAGACTTAATAAAATATGTATATGATTATTGTTAAGTCAAAAAACTAAGAATACAATATTTTCATAAATACAATAGAAAATGAAACATATGAGTATGTATATGAAAATATATTTGTTTCATATCTAAGTAGATAAACCAAATCACAATAATAAATATGAAATATGTAATTTCATATTTATAAACATAAAAACCAAAACCATGCATGTATATATATAACTATATATATACATAGAAACCAAATACGTGTGTGTATATGATATTGAGTTACCCAAGCTTGATTGATCTTCGATGTAGCTCAACTTGGTACACTTACGGATGAAGCTTGAACTTGTATCTTTAACTCGAATAGCGTAGCTTCAACCACAATTCCTCTAACCTCCATTGGATATGATCGTTGAAGCGCAATTCCATCCAACCTCTAACTCGTTGTTTGCCTAGAATAAATACGAAAACACAAACACTAGACAAACAACATTAGAAGTAAATTGTTTGTTAAACATCATCAAAACAAGAAGGCCAACAATTTGATGCGATTGAAAAGAAATTAAAGGGTCTTGGGCCAGGAAAGAAGATTGTATATCTGCAAGGGTGTACCCAGCTTGTTTGTGTAAGTATTCCTACTTTTTATTGTTTAGAGCAATGAGTAAATTTTATGCATCATTGATTGTGAAGGTTAGAGTTTAGTTCTTAAGTATAGTTGGTAGTTGTTATGTATACAAGTTGGTTGCCAATGTTACTATTTTGTTGTTATAGTTGCTTATTTGTTGTTAAGTTTACAGATTGGTTGTTAAGGTTACGGATTGGTTGTTAATGTTACGGATTTATTGTAAGGATACAAGTTGATTGTTAAGGTTACGGATTTATTATTATGGTTGCTTATTTTTTGTTAAGGTTAAAGGGTGGTTATTAAGATTCTATTTCTCTCATGTGCAGCTGTGGTACTATGAACTTACTGGCATGAAGAAGCCAGTAGTGGAAAGTATGTCGCGGCCTCCCCTCACAAATTGGGTGAAACTGGGAGATGTTTGTGGGATCCCTGAGATTGACCACTGTTATAGCTAAAGCAAGGCAAGCTACTATAAAGCTTCCACAGTTCTTGGGCCAAGTTCAACTAGAGATAACTTCTCTATCTGTAAAAGTGGCTTTTCTGTCTGCACAAGTGAGGAGGCTGAGAGAGGAACTAAGTGATGCCTGATGCAGAAGCCTTACTGTATATAACAATAAGAGGCTGACAGGAGAGGTGTCCAACCCAGTGATGGAGCTGCAAACTTGTACATGTTAGATCCTTTTTTTATTACTTGTGAATTATATTGTATAGTTGTTAAAATTACAAATTGATTGTTAAGGTCAGAGATTGGTTGTTAGGGTTACAGATTAGTTGTCAAAGTTAGGGATTTGTTGTTAAGATTAGAGATTGATTGTTAAGTATAGGGATTGATTGTTAAGTATACAGATTTGTTGTTAAGTTTAGGGATTGATTGTTAAGTTTATGGATTGATTATTAAGTATACAGATTTGTTGTTAAGGTTAGATAGCGGTTGTTAAGTTTTTCCATAAATATATTTTGAATGTTCTTTTTTTTTAAACAGACACTCCACACATCATGGCTGGCATTGACATTGAGAGGGAAGTCCCTCAACCTGACTTTACTGACATTAATAAGGAGAACGAAGTCCCTTTACTAGGGGAAGTCTCTCTAATAGAGGATTTCCCTGCAGCTGATACAACTGACATTGATATGGAGATGGAAGGTCCTCACCCAGAGGAAGTCCCTCCACCAGAAGCTGACATATTTATTGAGGATGAAGAAGTTCCTCTTATTATTAAAATTGTCCAACCCAGTGATGGAGCTGCAAACTTATACATGTTAGATCCTTTTTTATTACTTGTGAATTATATTGCATAGTTGTTAAAATTACAAATTGGTTGTTAAGGTTGGATATTGGTTGTTAGGGTTATGGATTGGTTGTTAAAGTTAGGGATTTTTTGTTAAGATTAGAGATTGATTGTTAAGGTTAGAAATTGATTGTTAAGTATATGGATTATTTTTTAAGTATACGGATTTGTTGTTAAGTTTGCAGATTGGTTGTTAAATTTATCAATTGATTGTTAAGTATACTGATTTGTTGTTAAGGTTAGATAGTGGTTGTTAAGTTTTTTCATAATTATATTTTGAATGTTCTTTTTTTTTGTGTGAATCAGGCACTCTACACATCGTGGCTGACATTGACATTAAGAGGGAAGTCCCTTAACCTCTACCAGGGAAAGTCCCTCCATCAGAAGCAGACATATTTTTTGAAGATGAAGATGTTCCTCTTATTATCAAAATGAATAAGAGAAAGAGGGATGCAAAGATGCCCACACCCCTTAAAAAAACTAGAGCAAAAAGAAGGATGAAACCTTCCAAACATATATTTACCCCTTGCACTAAGGGGAAGAAGAAGAAAGAAAAATAAATTTTGGGGGAAAAGGAAATAGAAGTGGAGGAAAAGGAGAAAGAGAAGGTGGGGGAAAGGGAACAGAATTACCGCTTGCTAGGCTACATGGTGATCCCCACTCAATCTGGAAAACCCTCATGAGTTTCCCTATGAGCAAGGAAGGACCTACAATACTTATTCCACTACAGTGGAAGTTTCAAGTTTGTCACAGACGCTTACGAGTCCAACAGGGACTGGAAAGAGAGGTTCGTGTGGGTCTTAGGGGATGACGACATTCTTACTTGCCCCAATTGGCCAAGGATGTTCTGAGGCCGAGTCCCCTCGATTCTGAGGGGAGGCGGTAATTAGAGAAGATCTGTGCCTACTCTGGGTCCTGGGAGAGGGATAATCTTTTTGAGACGACGTCTTTCCGAGCGGCGGGTGTGTCCATGATCTTTCCCTCCACTATTGATCAGACGAGGGCAAGCTTGCTGTCTCTTCTCCTTTAGGAGGAGTTAGGCTTGGCCTAGCGACGCCATAAGAGGTTGAGGAGGGATCTCACCTCAGAGGAAACGTCTGGTTGAGATCAATAGTGGCCGAAGTCACTGCCGAGCTGGTGGCATAGCGGAGGAGTCCCAAGAAGGCGAAGGCCAAGGACCAAGGGTCTAGTAGGCCGGCCGAGTCAATCTGGGTCGACTCAAATGAGATACAAAGGTTAGTTGAAGAACCACAGTCAGCGGAGAGGTAGCAGGAGGCTGTCCAAGCTTATCGGCTGGACGAGGTCATCATCATTAGCGACTCTTCCCCTCCTAGAGTAGAGGGGGTAACCCTAACTATCGAAGAGGCAGGAGTTGGGGCCCCTATCTAGGAGACAGTTCGGGCAAGGTCTAAGGCTGGGCCATC